>NW_008352891.1:8391550-8484074 GCF_000622305.1 Nannospalax galili
ATATATCGTGTGTGTGTATTGAATAAGAATAGTTTAACACATATGAGAGGATGTATATAGATCCATGAGCACACAGAACCAATGCATTTAGGGGACTTGAGTATCTTCACATTTTAAGTTCCATTGGTGTCCTTTTAAACTTATTAAACAAAACTTGTTTGGGGGGTAGTGAAGAATGGCTGAGCAGGTAAAGGTGCCTGCCTCCTGAGCCTGATGCCCTGAGTTGGATCCCTGGAACTCTTTTGATGGAAGGAGAGAATCTACTCCCACAAGTTGTTTTCTGGGATACACAGTGAAGTAGGAGATTTTCTCTCTGGAAATCTGTGCCACTGTTTTTGGTGGGTTTTGTCTGTGTGTCCTGATGACTGTGGAGGGATGAGTGGTTAGATAGTGAATACTAGGATTCAAGTGTTCGATGGTACAGTGACTCTGAAAATGAATGGAGTCACCCTGGGTCTCAGTTCTTCCTGTTTAGGAAAGCTGCAATATCACAATCTCATATCCACATAGGGCACTTAACTGCTGAACAACCATCTCCCACCATTTTCTGAGGTTTCATTACAGGCTCTTGTTCCTTCCTCAGGATGCATGTGCTCAAGGTTGGCAGGGGTTGGTGAGAGAGAAAGGCTGAGGCACATTTCTCAGTGCTGCTCAGCTCTGCCTAACAGCCAGGAGTCAGGACTGATGAAGAGGAAGGTGAAATAATTGCTGGGCTTCTCTGCCAGGCATAGCTGAGTTTCTCCCACAAAACTGTCTTTTTGTATGCTTCAGCAAAACTTTAAAAATCACCTACACGCCATACCAAACCAAATTGCACTCAGCGACTATTACACAACATTTATTATAATTTGGATGTCACTGGGACATCTCTAGCTACCAGTCCTTCATCTAATAATGAATTTGAATAAGTTATGTGAATGTGCCTGAATTTTAACCAAAAGTAAAGAAATATTTTCTCCCTTCCCTATGAAATACCTTCATTTTCAGATATTTCTGAACTTAATGAATAATAGAAATCTGATTTCCATTAGATCCTTTTAATATGAAAATAACCCTCACAAGTCATATGCCAGTATTTAGTGCTCCTAGAAGTGCAGGGAGATGGGTTTGAACAGTTGGATACTAACCTGCAGTTCCCCAGGGTGACTCCTTTGGTCTACCTAGAGTTTGCCTGCACATTTGTAAAGCCAGGGAAGAGCTGGACTATCAGCTGTCTCGTAATCTCCTACTCTAATATGCAACCACTGGACAGCACTATTTCCTAGCACATTCTAGGCGGGATGTATAATGCTGATGGAATTTCTTCTTTCCCATTAGAGGTGCTCTGGTCTGTGGAGCCCCAGGAGACAGCCTTGCTGTTACCATTGAAGTAACCCATCTTGGTATCCGTGAGATGGGGGAGCAAAGATCAATGAGGGGAGACAGCATTCACATGTTCAAGAGGATTCAGTCCTGCTGGCAACCAGCAGGGTTTTCCTGCCCTTCATACATCTGAATACGTGAAGCTGTGTTTTAGCTTCTTCCTTGGTAACTCTTCTCCTGTGAATGAAAGCCTATCTGCTTTCTGATTATCATACAAGGGAATCACTCAGTTTGCATAAGGAAACCAGAGTGCATATTCTGTTCATCCAACGTTTCTCAAGGTTTTCCTGTTTTAGGCTCCCCGTGGGCACAAGAGATATGGAGATAGATATGAGAAACTTTTCCTCAAGGAGAAAAATCTTTTCATCTACTCTCAGGAAGACAGATGGGCTAAAACTATGTGACTATGGCATGATACATAATAAGGTGGGGGAAGGAAAGGTGTAGGTGTGTTTTGAGAACAGCTATGGAGATAGTCTGCAAGCCAGGACAGATGTGGCTGGGCGTTGTGAACAAGGAATCCAGTTCACTGGCTTCCCATTACCCTGCATTCTGATGTTCTACCAACACTGGAAACACTTCAGGTCTTGGTAAGGACCTTGGGTAGCATCTCCCACCCCCTGAAACATCACCACAGAGCAGATAGTGAAACATTTAATGTAAGATATGTGTTAACAATCTCAATTTTTTCTGAATATTTGAGGGGTCCTTGGGGTAATAGCTTGGTATTCAAACTGACTCCTTTTCTTCCTCGTTAGTTTGTGTATTCTTTTCCTGACCTCACATGTCCTGAGGGTCAGGATCTTTGCCATCCTCTTCCAACGGCTTCTTCTCTAAAAGAATTTCTTCTTGCAAGGTTTCCCAATTATACATACTAATAAAAAGAAATTGAATGAAATTCAGGTAAAGAGAGCCTCCTGGATCACCTTGCCATCTAATTCCAGTAGGTTGAATTTGGTCCTGATTCTTCAAGGGAAGGCAAGTGAAGTTATGGTGTTTCTCTGCTTCTGCTGTGCTTTCTAACACACGAATTCAGTTATCAGAGGCAGGACTTACTGCACCAGACATAATATGTATCCCTGGAATGTCCATCCAGGTGCCAGAAAATTGTAGGCCAGTAGGAAAATGGTGTAATCTGTGATTCCATCTGGCCCATGAATTTCCAGTGGCCTTGCTTATAGATTGTCAGAACTGTTCATTAAGTTTGTTGTGAAACCAAAGGCTTAATATCTGTAATTTAGAGGGTTCAATAGGCAGTTAAATTGAGTGAAACTATTTTTGAATGACGACTCCAGTTTCAGAGAAAGAGCCGACATTGCAGCTCGGAAGAGCCACATTTTGAGGCAGCACCAGGAATTCAAAATTATTTATAGGCCCTTTAGAAAAGGGCTTTGCTATGCTAAGTTGAGAAACTTTTTCCCCCCCTCTTGTTAAAAAAATGCTCACAAAAGCTACAGAGCTGACAAAAGGAAACATTTCCAGTGCAGATAGGTTATCAGCCACAACCACAGAACACTAAATGATTTAAATGGAGCAAAAGCTGATCCGTTTTTCTGGGTTTTTTTTTTTCCTTTCTTTCTTTGTCTGATCTGGGGTTGCCTTTAAATGCACAGTGAAAAAGTGCTTCCTTGTAAAGATATGTGCAAAGTAGCTGCTGTATACTGAGCCTGTGGTAAAAATGAAATTCCTCATCTGGTGTACTTGTCACTTGTAGGCAATTCCTGAGACATTTTTATCACCCATGGGGATGATAGCCACTCTTGAAACCAAAGAGAAGGTTCTGGAACTCAAAACATAGCATCCAGCAACAGATACAAATTATGACATTTGTCCTGGTGAGTGACATGGAAAGATGATGTAGATGTCAGGTGACAACAAGCCCAACCAAGAAGGAAGCCGTGGGGTCTTGTGGGCCCTGGTGTCCCTCATCGGATCTCCCAAGTGTTTTCAGAATGGCTCAGAAAAGCTTGTTTCCATGAAGCACTGGGCCAGGCAACACACTCTAAGGGCTGTGTCCATTGTCACCTGCAGATACCGTATGAGTTGCTTTTCCTGTTGCTGTGACCAACCACCTGACAAGCGATCGAAGGAAGGAAGGATTTATTTTGGCTCACAGTTTGGTGGTGTGGTCCATCAGGATTGGGAAGTGCTGGTGGCAGTTGCTTGAGGCAGCTGGTCACAGCACATCCGCACTCAAGAAGGAGAGAGCAGTGAATGCTGGAGCTCAGCTTGCTTTCTACTTTCCTTCAGTTCAGGACCCACAAGATGGGTCCTCCCACTTCAACTAACCTAATCATCATAATCCTTCACAGGCATGTCCAGAGACTTGTCTCCTAGGTGACTGTAGATCCTGTCAGGTTGACTCTTAATATAGTGAATTTTATTGGCTATATTGACTAAAACCATAATAGATAGAAAGGTGGTCTAACCTGGTGTAGCAAGGATAGTTGGTCCCTACTCCAAATCATTCTACCATTCTTCACTCAACACTGAAGTTTTCCCCTGGGTGGTGTTGTGGTGGGACAAGAGAATGCAATGCAGCTTATAAGCCTATCTTCAGGGTTCGGTGACATTACACCAGAGAAACTGTAAGCGTAACCAGCTGGGAATTTCTGTGGAAAGTTTTCTTTCCTGGAATTAACTCCATCCCTGTGTTTTTAATTTTTTTTGCCACTTTCATCTTCTTCCTTCCTGGAGTAAGAGCTGAGGTTGGAGATAGGGCCTTGCTTTTGTGATCAAAAGACAATCAGGCAGAAGATTATCATACGCTGATGATGTATCAGGAAGACAGAAACAGCCTAGAGCATATAGCATTTGGAGGCTGATGTGTGAAAGAAAGATGTGAAGCCAACATAAGGAACCTTGTCTCAGAGAGCCCCAGTCAGGTTTCAAGTTCAGATGGCTTCTGAGGAGTTCTAAGAAAATGCCGTCTTGGGGCTGGAGAGATGGCTCAGTGGATCAATGACCTGCAGCTCAAGTGTGAGAACCAGAGTTTGTGTCTCCAGAGCTCACACAGAATCTGGCCAGTTGTATCAGCCTGCTTCTAGTACAGAGGCAACAGATTTCCTGTGCAAGCCGACTAGCTAGGTTAACAGAATTGGAGACCTCTACATGCTCATGCACATATTTGGACTTGTGAGGTTCAACCTTCACATACATGCGCCACACACATGTAAACATACATAAACCCATTCATACACACCACACATATATACAATGCAAAAAATTTACGCAATTATTTTTCTTTTTTCAAAATTGGTTTTTCTTTCTTCCTTTCTTGAAAGTGTGTGTCTGTGTGTGTGTGTGTGTGTGTGTGTGTGTGTGTGTGTGTGTGTGTGTGCAGGTACATGCCACAGCATACTTGTGGAGATCAGACAACTTTCAGAAATTGGTTCTCTCCTTCCACAATATGGATTCTGAACTCAGCCTCACGCTTTGTGTCAAACATCTTTACCTGCTGAGCCTTCTCCCTGGCCCAAGAATATGCCACTTTTGTGGCACACTCCCAGCACCTGATGCACCTAAACAATCAAGCAAACAAACAAATAAATCATGAGGGACCCACAAGAACACCACACAGACTGTCATATACCACAGCTCAAGGAATCATCTCCAATAAAGAGATACAAATTAGTAAGATACAAATGCAGTGGGATACTGGGATTTTGTCTTAATGCATTAGATTCTTACCAGACATTGCTGTTTGGTAAATATAATAGAACTGATAGAGTTTGAGCTCTGCTCCTCAATTGACATTTCTGTGTAAGAATACCATAAAGGAAATCCTGGGGTACTATAATATTTTCTAACACTTGTACACTTTCACTTCTCCATCCTATCCATGGATTCCTGAAGTTTCAGAAACCATTTTCAGTAATTACTCAATCATTCAACTTTATTTTGTCCCCAACTATCACATCTTTACTTGGTTTCTTTTAAAAACAAAAAAAAGGTAGGTTTTTTTTCGTTTGTTTGTTTGTGTGTGTGCGTGTGTGTGTGTGTGTGTGTGTGTGTGTGTGTGTGTGTGTGGTAAATGTGGTTGCCCATAGAGGCCAGAAGACAGTGACAAATCTCTTGGAATTGGAGTTACAGGCACTTGTGAGCCACCAGACTTATGTGCTGGGAACTGAACTCAAGTCCTCTGGAGGATCAGTAAGTGCTCTTAATCACTGAGATATCTCTCCAGGTCCTAGCTTGGTTTTCTTTGCTTCCTTCCTATCCATCATGCAAATTACTGATTTAAAATAGCATAAGTAGATTTATTGGGGTGTGTGTGTATGTTGTGTATATGTGTGCATGCATGCATACCTATACATGTGTGGATATGTATATAAATATGTGTATGCATGGATTTATGAATGTGTATATGCATGTGTATACATCTATGTATATATATACTTATATGTGTGTGTGATTATGTACATGTCCATGTATATGTGCATGTGGGCCAAAAGACAACCTCAGGTGTTTTTTGCTTACCGCAGTACACGGCCTGTACAATATGGACTATTACTCTGCAATAATAAGGGAGGAACTACATACATGTGCACTGGCTTTGAGGGGTCCCATTGGTACTGTAAACAAATCCACAAAGTCACTCTGTCAATTGCTTTTCTTCTTGTTATGACCAAATATCTGACAAGAAGGTATTTAAGGAAGGGTTTATGTTGGCTCACGCCAGGAAGCGTTTATATTGGCTCACAGGACACAGTGCATCATGGCAGCAGGTGTTCATACTGCATCTACAGTCAGGAAGCAGAGAGAGATGAATGTTGACACTCAGCTCACTTTCCCCCTTTTATGCAGTCTGAGACCCCAGACCATGAAATGCTGCTGCCCACCTAATAATCTCTACAACCCCTCATGACATGCAAACATGCCCAGATGCTAGATCCTGTCAAGTTGACAGTCAACATCAGCCATCACTCACATATGCCACGACTCAAGTCATTCCTAAGGTGACAAGGTTTATAGATGTGACACAGATAAATCTTGCCCAGGAGTTAGAGACTGTGCTGGGGTGAGAATGGGAGTTTAGGAGGTGTGACTGTGAAGGGAACAGCTCTTTGGTGAAGGTGGAGTTTTGTATCTCGTTTGCTGTGGGTGCTGAAAAATCCACACATGTGAAACCAAAGGAAGTATAAGTAAAGGTTAGAGATATGTGGATACCTGTATTTAGCAGTGTTCTATTATTATGCAAAGTATTATCACTGGAATAAATCATTGAATGAAGAGTCTGTAAGGCTGCTTTCTATGGGCTGAGTCTATGACTTCCTGTGACTAATTATTTTGGAAAAAATAAGCGGTGGGCTCGGCAGGTACGACTACTGAATATAAGATAGAGACATTGAGGGCTGAAGACATGCTCCGCAGTTAAGAACATTGGTTGCTCTTACACAGGACCAGGGTTCAGTACTCAGCAACCACGTGGTAGCTCCCAACTATCCATAACTCCAGTTCAGGGGATCTGACAGTCCTTCTCCGACCTCTGCAAACCCCTGAACTCATGTGCTGAACTCATGTGCTCATACACTCAGACCCACACATTTACAGATAAGACAAAATGGTGAAATAAATATATAAAACAAAATATGTAGGGGGGTCTGGGAGGAGGTGGAGAGGGATTGGGAGGGGTGGAAATAATACAGATATAATACTCATGTATGAAACTTTCAAAAAAAAAGTTGGGTCAACACATCGAAATGTTCTAGTGCAAGACACAGATCCTCACTATGCATCGATGGTCAGATTTGTGTGTGCTCTCTGTGACTTGCCCTGAGTAAGCTAAGACTTTGAAGCCCGGTTGCATTAGAGTCACAGACAGATGCACATCTCCTACTCCAGAGTCTGTCTGTTCACCCAATGGTGCCTGTGGGAGCAGAGCTGCTGTCAGCAAAGCTCCAGATTCCTAGTCAGATGCCACCTGGGCTGCTGAGGATCCATTGCCTGTTGTTGAATTTTTAACCAGGGCTTTGCTTACATGCCCCCTGTTTATCTTCAGTTTAATTTAGTTCCCAGTCATTGGGCACCAGTTAGTCTGGGCCAAGCACTGGGCAAGTCCCCAAGTGCCCTATGGCCACTTGCAGAGGCAGATCAAAGAACAACAATGATTACTTTCCTCCTATCTCCAAGTTCATGTCTTCTTATTCTACTGGAATTTGGCCAGCGACCATGACTCAAAAAAGAAAAAAGTAGAGTAAACAAGTGAATTGCCATGTTTGTGCATCTTTTTGAGTTTTAGCACAGGTAACCTTCATTATTGCAGATAAACTAAGTTCCTCAAAAATGGGCTATGGAATTCATAATTGCTCATAAAATCTGTCCTAAGAAAACATTTCAAAATATGGGATAAAATGATATGTAAGATGTCCAATTATTAATACTAAATATAAAATGTACACTAAGCACCTTTGAAGAAAACTATTATATAAAATTTCTGATTGTGTATGTGTGTGTGCATGTGGGTTTATGTTCTTGTGGAGTACATGTTTGTGCAAGGATATGTGTAATGTGTGCAAGTGCACGGGGGGGCAGAGGTCAATCTCAGGCCGACCTAGCTTTTTATTGGGATGAGGTGGTCCCTCGGTGACCCAGTAGGCTAGGCTTCTTCTCCTGTTCCTATTACAGCGGAGTAAGCATGAGACTTCCAACACCCTCACTCTTCTCTTTTGACTCATTTCCTGGTCATGCAATTAATACATAAGTAAATGCTATGTTGTGATAAGAATTTTAAGTATCATAAGTTTCTTTGCCTTTGGTCTCCACTCTGAAACTCAGCCTACCTCCTTCCAAACATATAAGCATCCTAGAGGAAAGTCATTTCTCTCATCAATTAGATGTTTTCCTCTGGACGTCTTTCCTGTGTATTTATAATGCCTGTTGTTATGTGCACATTACATAAACATCATTGTAGAGTGTGCATGTGTGTGTGTGTTCATAGGAGGTATATGCAGTCACATTCCCCCATGGGGCCCCTCAAAGCCCAGATATTGACACCCTGGTGTTTTTCTCAGTTGTTTCTGCGCCTGTACCTGAAATCCCCATTTTGGATAGACTGGCTGGCCAGTGAGCCCTCAGGACCCACATGTCTCCACCCACCAGCACAGGGGTTACATTATGTAAGCACTCCACCAGGCCTGACTTTTATGTGGGTGCTGGGGATTCAAACTCAGGTCATCCTGCTTACATAACAGGTGATTTAACACTGTTAATCTATCTCCCCAGCCCTAGGCTCTGCTGTTTCTTGATGTTCGCTCTCACATTATGACTCTAAGACACTCTATATCAATATACCATATATTTCTGCGGATCCATTTTATTCTATGTCATATAACCCATAGATTTTTAAATCATTTTTCTATAGGTGGGCATTTCATCATTTTAATTGTTTCGTTATTAGAAAATTCTGTCATGTTTCGTTATTAGAAAATTCTGTCAGAAACATTAAAGTAGAATCTTCTTTGGTTGCTCAGAAATGTTCTATAACATGATTGTATTAAAGTTTATTTTGGGAAACATTTTTTTAAACAAAAGGATCTGGCTATATCAAGTAAAAAGAAATCAAATGTATATTCCATAAAGAATTAGAAAGAAAAATGTACTTTGGACAGGAAATTCTAATTCTTAGACACTGAATAAACTCTGATTATTGTCAAAAAGCTTTCAATGTTCTTTAAATACATTTTTTAGATAGTATCTCATGTATCCCAGGCTTTCCCTATGTGCTAGAAGATGACTTGGTACCTCCAATCTTCTTATCTCCACTCTTAGCTCTGAGTGCTGGGATTCCAGGCATGCGCCATCAGGCCTGATTTAGGAAGTTCTGGAGATGAACCCAGGGCTTCGTGCTCGTCAAGTACTCTACCAGATGAGCTACATGCTTATACGCTGAATTAGAATGTTCTTTTGCCTTCCTTAGCAACTTGAAGTCCTCTTTCCTTGGTCCTAACTCCAGCAATCTCCTTGACCATCCCCATAGGGCTTCAGTCTGTGGGCAGCATCCCTCAAGAACTGCTTAAGATGGGCCTTTTACTGTCGATAGTTTATAATTAGTCTTGGCAAAAGCCTTTATACCAGGAGAATTGATAGTCCCTATACATAAAGGATATGGAGTGTGGATTTTGCTCTGCTTTTGGTAATCTGGCTGCCAAGTTTACTAGCAGACAGCTTTCTGTGTGTGCGTGTGTATGTGTATATGTATGTGTACATCTGTACATGCATATGAATACGTGTATCTCTCTATGTGTCTATATGTATGTATGTGTACAGACATGCATGTGTGTGTCTGTGTGTGCCTTTGTGTACATACATCTGTGTATGTACCCACAATGTATGTACATTGTGTGTAAGTGTGTGCATGTGTGCATGTACATATACAAGTGTATGTGTGTTATGTATATGTGTATATGTGTATTGGTATGTTTGTGTATATATATGTGTGTATGTATATGTGTGTATGCATGTGTATGGGTATGTTTATGTGTATATGCATGTATGTATGTATGTGTATATATTTATATGTATAAGTCTGTGTATGTGTGTATATATGCATTTATGCATTCAAATGCTTATTTACACTTTTACTTTATTTGAATTATTTCCCTATTCTAAAAATTTTATAAATTGTAAATGACAAACAGCTTGCACTTCATATTTGTATTTGTTTCTATAAGCAAAATAATATTTATAGAATACTTCATCTTCTTCCATAATTTCTTAACAATAAAATATTGACTTCAAAAATCCAAATTTAAAATAAAAACAAAAATATTGTGAGAGCAAGAAAAACACACTGCACTAAACATCCCAACTTTCATGGCTGCCGGAGCTGAGGATGGAGCATCCCTGCTGAGTCTCACAGCAGCCAGAAGAAAAGAAAATGGCATTTTTCAGCTCACTTTGTTATCTGCTACTAAATATTGACTAAAAGGATAATTGGCTTTGCAGCTGAACAAAAGCATAATAAGACATTATATTTAATTGCATGCTGGCCATGTGCACTGTTTTATATATCATTTTTCTCTGATTTCACAAGAGAGGGAATTCTTATTTTGGTCTTTGACAACAGAGTAAAGCCCACAGAGATTAAAGGTCTTGGTGTAAGTTTATAACTGCTAGTTATCAGGTGAAACCCACAGCACATTTCTACTCTTTCGAAATCATTGTTCCCAGGAGTTATACTCAGTGAGGTAAAGCATAAAAATTTCATCATATTTATTTATTTATTTATTTACTTATTCATGTGTATCTGTGAGTTTATGTGTTATCTGTGTGGCAGTGAGCTTGTCATGGCCTGTGTGGTGTGTGTGTGTGTGTGTGTGTGTGTGTGTATGTGTGTGTCTGTAGGTGGACAACTTGCAGAAGCCCCTTCTCTCCTTCCACTATGTGGGTCATGTGGATTGAACTTGGTTCATCAGGCTTGGTGGCAAACACTTTACCTGCTTAGTCATCTTACTGGATCCCACAGGAAAGTTTTATAAAGAAGACAAAGAAGGCATCTACGTAGTGATTATTTACAAAACACCTAAAACATAAAGATCACAAATGCAGAAGCAACTCCTGGATGAGAACCTATCAAGGCTCACTGACATGTGCTCTGCCTGGTTTAATAGGACAAGAGAAGGAGATTTGGAGCCCTGGGCAAAGGTACTTGAAGGCCCCTGCTACCACTAACTTCCTCCAGTGTTAGGTACCAGTTAGGCTTTCAGCACACAAGTGAGAGGCAGATCATGGTGAAAGTCTAATTTGCCGTTTGAAGACTGGTTCACAAATCTTGATGAATCCTTTGAGCCTAATAAGGGTTTTATTTGGATGTATCTAATTCCAGCCTCTCATTGCCTTCCTGGACAACATGGGAGCAGATCACCCAGCTCGTGGGCCCTGGGCTTGTACTGCTGTCTCAGAGTGGCTGCTCAGACGACTAACAGAAACCTACGTAGATTAGTTAAGTTCAACACAAATGCTGAAATGAATTTCTCCCATTAACCTTGCTCCAGTGCAGAATGCCGCACGAACTAGATTCACTTCTGTTCTCTGGAGCGCAAGTCTTATCAGAGAGAAAAACACACACACACACAGTGAGCTATGGCATGGATAGGGCTCTGTGGAAGTGAGTCCAGGGCACTAGGCAAGCAGGTGGTGGGGTCCTGCCAGGAAGCCAGTGGAGGAAGGGCAGATGCTGTACAGTGATACCAAGGGCTGTGGTGGCATTTCATCAAAGATGGAAATAAAACCTAACGTGCTTATTTCTTACTTTTCTGTGTGTAAATAGTCTTCCAATGATTAATAACAATATATGGCGATGAAACAGTTTTTACAATAATAATTTAATTCTTACAATGCAATACAAATCTAAATTAGTATGTCCATCAAAAGGTACACTTTGCACAGATTCCCTGATCTCAGGCCCTCCAGAGGGACTTCCAAAGAGACGGTACATCATCTGAGTCAAAAGAGAAAAGAGAAACCCTTATTAACACTTTCAAAACAAAAGAGCAGAACCAAGGCAATATCATCCTAAATTAAGCTCAGGAGAAGAATAAACTGAAATGATAAACATAGAATTAAATAAAGGCTAGAAAGGGTGGGGGTGATGGCCCCAGTGCTTCCTAAGCCCTCCATAACTCAATCAAAGGATAGCTTTTCCTGGCCACCCAACTACAAGGTAATAAGTAAATACATACTCATCAGTTCATTTCCCCATTGCCCACTCTAAATATTCTATCCTGTCCTAAGTGAGGGAGTACTTCCTCATCTTCCCTCAAAGCATCACCTCCATCATCTCATCTTGTAAATCAAGTCATTTTGCAAATGGCTGTTTCTCATGACTGTTTTGGACTCAGAGACTCAAGTGTCCCCAGAGCCTGGTTCACAGTGAGCACCTGGGTAAAGGGTTGTTTGAATGCTGCGGGACAGTTCTTGCTAGGTTTGTTAAAGTTCATAAAAATACATGGTAGATCTGTATGACACTTTCCAAGAACAAATAAAAATATATTTGGAAATGCTTGAGGATGCTCATCAACAGATGCTGGCCTCCATAATGTCACTGGAGATGGACAGATGTGACCCTCAACCACATGTGGATGGTCTGTGACTAAACTAGGTGACTCAGAAAGAAGCACATTGTTTAGGGAGTGAATGGACTAATGAGCTTACTCATGGTGGCTGAGCGATGCATGAATTCTGTTATGTGTCACCACACCTTCTCCAATCTCTCTTTACAGTGTGTGTGGGAGAGATCTGAAAGATGTACCATGAGATACATGACATGCCTCAGCAAGGGGCTCTGCCTCTAAAGGCTGGAGAGGGAGTTTTACTGTTCTGCCTGGAGCCCAGAGTAGAACTTACTCCTGAACACAGAGCCACTGAGCTCTTTTACCTGTGTCCTCTTCCCACATCACTGACACCTGGGCACTATCATCTGATGCATTGGGACCTAGTGCCCAGCATGCACTTTGACTGTCCTCTTGGGTCCTGGAAAGTGCCAGGCTGCACTGGCATCATGCCTGCCTCAAGGCATCCTGAGTGTGGCTGCTAAAGACCAAAATTAGCTGGGATGGGTTCGTTTGACAGTTACCCGGGCCAAACTGGCACCTGCAAGCTGAGTCACTGACTTTTAACTGTTTATTAAGTGGTGACAGTGACAGCTAAATAGTGTAGAGGAAGGACCCCTTCTCTGTGTGTTCCGGATCGTAAAGGCTTTAGAGAAAAGCAGAGGCTTTACCAACATGGGTGGCACTGTGGAAGAGGGGCACAGGGTGAGCGCGTATCAAATTGCTCTTGTCTTCCCTTCTGTCTGTGCAGATGGTTCCAAGGGAGCCCTTCCATGGGAGCTCTCCTCTGTAGTTCTAGCCTCAAGATGTCCTGTCCTTGAATGTTCTGAGGAATGCTGACAGCTCCCATAGCAACAGAAGAGGTCCCTTGAATCTGGTAAGCACGAGGTGTCAATTGAAAAGTCCCACCATAAGGGGCCTGATTCCCCCCAGAGACAAGGACAGGCCTCTAGGGCAACCCAGCATGCTCCCAAGGAACCTTTTAGTACTGCTGATAAGCTTTCCCAATAAACTTACTTGTTAACAGAGGCCATGGGAACCAGTATGTATTTTCCAAATTAAAATAGGTAGAAGTAAGTTTTGTTGGCATGAAGTTAGCAAGTCAGGACTGACTAGGTCCTAAGATCATTTTCTGGAATAAGCTTATGAATATTAGGACAGCCCTTTCTCCCTTCAACACATGTACAGACAACTGTGGGTGCACACACATACATGTGCATGTGCACACACACATGCACACACATACATATATGTAGGCTTTTGAACAGCATGTATGTCCTATAGCAAATTTAAGCATACAAGCAAAAGTCTAAGGCAGGGTAGAGGGGCTACTTTCTAAATCCTGAGCCACGCTGGAACTCCTTCACTTTGTGCCCTGCAGTTCATCCCGGTGGGTGCCTATGGAACTGTTTTTCATCCATGAAGCGAGGGAAATGATAATACCAACCTTGGGGATGATTGCAAAGATCAGTGAACTGATGCAGCCTCTCAGCCTTAGCACGGCTGACATTTTCAGCTGACTGATTCCATGTCGTGGAGAGGCTTTGCCTTTCAGATGTCCCAGCCTTACCTCAGGAATTCATAGAACACCCTACTTTTCGAGTTGTGGCAGTCAAAGATGACTCCAGGCTTTGTCAGTTATCCCTGGGGGAGAAAAATTAGCCCATCCGTAAAGTGATCAGAAAGAGGAAGAGCACGTGTTAGGCACGAAGACGCAGACAGTGACGGGTTGGTAACTACAATGACAAATGCTCCGAGAGCACTCTGGGGGTTAATAAACCGGTGCCTGCCTTCAGATTTATGGGGTGGGAAATCAGATTAATCCAGCAGGATATATTTTGGCTCCATGCTGCTGTGAAATGCCATATTAAATTAAACAAATTCTGTTTCTTTCTTCAGAGTCAAGGGGAGGGATAAAAGAAAATGAGTAACACTTTAAATTGCAGGATATTAATTATACAGACCCACATATTAAATGTTATGCATCTAAGGAGCTAATTTCCCTCACAATGTTATTATTATTTGTTGCTTGGATTGCACCGTTGATGTAAACACATTGCTTTACAAATACTCCTATAAAGTTTATTGCTTTTACATGAGTGTGCCATGTAATTATGTATTTACCTTCTAATAAGCTATGTGAGCAGCACGACTCACTCATAGCAAAAACCCAGTGCTTTCGCATTGATCCAACTTTCTAAAAATCTCTGGGTAGCAGCTACAGCGGCTGCACTAGAAACAGAACTGATATCATCATCTGAATAAACAAGAAAGTTCTATTTTTGTTATTTTTCCAACTTTAAAGAAATAGGGCAGTCTTTCTCAGAAAGTTTCACACTGTGGGGTATTTTTTGGAGGAGGGGTATTTTTGGTTTTTTGTTTGTTCCTCTGCAGAGCTGATCCATCCCTGTCAAGTCTACAAAGCGTGCTGTGCGTGGGTGGAAAGACAAACCACACAAAACTTTCTCGTTGCAGCAGTCAGGCCACCTGAGACACTGCATGGCAGTTCTCCTCTGAAGGGGAAAAACGCAACAAGAAGAAGACACTGCATTGCGCACATACATGCATATGCACACATGCACATGCATACACACATGTAAACATACACACAAATACACATGCATACATACCCAAGCACAGACATGTACATACACACATAAACATACATACACATGAATATAATACATACACTCACATATACGCACACACACATACCTACACACACACTAGGATAAAATTCCAAAATGGATCACATTCTGGAAGGCATATTCACTTTCTCATGTCAACAAAAACTCTCAGTGCATGGAGGGTGGAAGGCAGGCCTGTCTGCTTTCTAGCAGCTGGGCTCACACTGATGAAATATCCATTGATCCACTCCTGGAACTGGCTTTAATGGTGTCTAGCTCAGATACATTAATAGAAAGTCCTTTGGGGAAATCAATCCAATCACTGTATTGGTAAAAATCTTAGCAATTTGGTGGGTTTTCTTTTTTGATTTTCCCCATAATCAGGGGAATTAAATGCCTAAGTCATAGAAACAGCTCTTAACATACATTGCTTGCGTAAACAGACTCTGCATAACAATCTTTCATTTCAGTGAGTAGGGCTATGGCCCTCCACTTGTGTAGCCTCCTCCTTATTTATTAAAGAAAACAGCTCCAGAATGAAAGCTGCGTGTCCCCTGAATCCAAGGGTGCTATGAAGCAGGTGAATGTCTATGTTCTCCCCTGGTTCCCTTGCATTTTCCAGAGAGCAGAAGCATACAGTAATGGATATTATTGATTTACGAAAAAAAGTGATTTGAAATAAGAGGAAAGAGACTTGAAAACAAACCCTCATCAGGGAGGCTTTCAAAGTGTCTGACGTCTTTCTAAATCTCTCTCCCCCCCCCCTCTCTCTCTCTCTCTCTCTCTCTATATATATATATATATATATATATAGTGTTTAAGTCCAGAGACAGTTCTTTTAAAAATCTTTATTCAGTTAATTCATCTAAAGCGCTATGTACTTCAATCACTCTATATGCTATAGATTTCTCTAATTCTCTATCTAACAACGGACAGATTTTGCATGCTTTGGGGGAGGATACAAGGTACCTGTAAGATGTGATGTATTCCTGACCTGGAATGTCACAATTTTCAACCACAGAGGAAGGAGAAAGAAGGGAAGGTGTGGATGCTAACAGAAAGGGTGTGTTTTCTCCGTTCTTCCTGACGCAGTGAGCCACACACTAGGAAAATGTCTGCAGTTATTTTCTATGGTGGGCAGGTATCCCACTTGGTTATGGGTGGATTTTAACAGCCTGGGGTAAATATTCCAGGTATTTACCAAAAGTATTTAAGTTGGGATAATTTAACACATATTCCTTCAAAAAGTGTGTTTGTAAAGAAAACAACATAAAACAAAAGTTTTTGTAAAGCTGGGTGTGGTGTGATCCTAGCACTCAGGAGGCAGAGGCAGGAGGACCTCAAGTCCAGTGTCTACTTGAGGCTACGTGTGGAGAGTCTGTCTCAGAAAATGTTTACTGAGCGGTAAGAGAGAGTAACTCAGATGAAATATAGGAACTCTTCTTTGTGAAGTGAGACATTTCGATAGAAAGGAAAACGTGTGTATAGTGGGTGGTTTATGCCTCACATGAAGAAAGCTGCCATTGAAGTCAAGTCATTCAGGAACTGCCAGATGCTTTTTGCTTTAAAGACTCGACCTTATGAATGCCTAGGGTGCTGTGCTCTGTTCTGCTTCTGAGTCCTTCACCTTGGGAGCCTGTGGCACACAGACAATTCAGGCTAAAGTCTACCTCACATCTCAGTATCAAAGGCCATGCTTCTTAAATGAAACGTAGTTGTGAACTGAACTGTGCTGTCATGTTGTCACAAACCACCAGAAAGCAGGGCCTTGCTGGCCTCTTCTGTTATCAGCAAGTTGAGACGAATGGGTAATCTATGCTACTTTCACTGTTTGGCCTAAAAATGCTGCCATACCTATTTTAAATTTGTTCTCAAGGCGTCGCCATACACAGTCATCTAACTTGACTTATAAATAAACTGTAACAACTTGTAACTCATGCTACAAGTTGTCATAAGCAGTCACCTGTTCAAACACTGTTTAAATAAAAAAGCTGGAGTCCTAACTAATAGGTCTAAGAGCTTCTTGGCACTCCACTTCCATCCTCTGTAGTGTGTTTCCTTTTCTCTGGAAATGAATTGAACTTGTCCTTGGGAGAGACAGGCATTCTGAACCAACCATTTGTTTCATTCTTGGAGAAATTTCTCCTTCTGTAGCACAGGCTGATACTGAACTCTGCAGCTTCCTGTATCCACATCTAGCTTCTGAGAAATACTCAGTGCAGATTGCTGGCTTCTGGACTGCAAATAAACCAATTAGGAACAATAAAATGGGATTCCTAGAACACTGCCTCATAGTATTTTCCAGGTTGTCCTCAACAAAAGACTGGTCTACCGAGCATGTGCCTCACAACACACCAAAAGCCCCAAGAACAGAGATCTTGGCAAGGGCTGAGAGATTGTCCAATGAGATTGGGGTCTAGAGTAAACTTTCTGCAGGAAGGGATTGTAATTATGAGAAGAGCTGATTTGCTGAGGGTGAAGTGGGGAGCCAAGGGGCTCCAAACAGAAGAAATGGCAGATGATAGATACACTCTGGAGCCAAAGAGAGCCTAGAACACTCTGAAGAATTTCAGTGAGGTTCCAGTTCATGTTGGGGGGTCGGGTGGGAGAAGTCCCTGTTAGGTATGGCAACGTGTAGTGGACCATTCTTGTAAGGTGAGACCCGAGGTTTTAGAAGGAACTAATACTAATTTATCTGAGCCTGGCAGTACTTGTAAGCATTTACATTGTTTCATGAAGAAAAAAGGGAAATCCCAAAAATAAACTTGAGCCCTGTAGCATGACTCTAGAGGTCACTGTGGGTTTGACTTCTCTGGGGCTTTCGAAGCCCTTTCTTTAAAGACCCAGATGCCCTTCTAGGCTAAGCTGAGAAATGACTTTCATGCAAGATTTTCATTAATAAACTTAACAAAATAAGAGAAACAAGCTTAAAAAGAAGAAAGACTATTTTAGCATGCTAACTTGGGTCTATTTAAGTGTCAATGACATTAATAAGTCAATATTTTTTTTTCTTTTTAGCTTTATATGAACCTTTCATTTTCAAATCTATCTGTTCCAAATTATCAGGAAGTTGTAAAGAAAGGGAAGAAAATGTCATTCTTCATTTCTGTGGTCTAACTTCATAAATGCTTAGCAATGTTCAGTAAATTCCCTTCAAGTCTTTCCTTCTGTGTAGGTGTTCCACCAGATTTAAGTTATATACTGTTCAAAATTTGAATTCTATGTTTCCAGAAAACCTTACAGCATAGGTAGTTTTGCTAATCACCATCTCATGTAAGAAGACAGCATTCCTTCATGAACTCGTACAGCACTTGCCTCTCCTACTTTCTAGATGATGATTTCTATTTTGCTGTGGTAAACAACCTATGCATTTGTGTGCCATTGGGACTGATTCTTAGAACTGGAATTTTTAGGGCAACAGTGTGTTTAGGTCACGTTATCCACATAACCAAAATGTTTTCGTGTGGATTATACCAATGTATCCTCAGACCAGTTGCCCCCTGCCCCCAAGTGAGCCTGCTAGAGGAGACTTGTTACCTGCTCAGTGATCTAGATCGAATCACTTGCCTCCTGCCTGTGAAAAATGAGAGCAAAGCAAGCAAACACAGTAATGTCCACCACACTGGCATATGTAAGGGGAGAATTTGGCCCCAGGGCAAATTTTTGGCCCTGAATAATGTCCAGACACTGCTCACCACAGTATCCCAGAAGATATTTCAAGAATATTTCTGTGGCAACCCTGGAAGCTAGTGTCTCCCTCATGGCAGAATATTGGTTTGTTTTCTCACATTCTTCTGGACAAGGATAGGGCAGCATTGACAGCTGCTCCCTCGTGTTATTAGGGGGTCCTCAACTGTTCATACGTAGCCTGATGATGATGGTATAGCCTCACTCCGGATCTGCTTTCTAGCCCACATAGAGTCAGGGAATGAAGCCCCCTGAAAACTCCCAAATCTGGGAAGTGGATTTTGCTGTGACCCCCTCCCTCCCTCCCTCCCTCTCTCTCTCTCTCCTTTTCACTCTGAAACTCCTGTGGGAGGCTTCCTGGCAGACAGCTCCTTATGTGCAGCCCCTTTTCAACGACTCACTAACCTTTGCCTAGCAGCATAACATTTGGTATTTTATTAATTGCTGAGAACGGTGAAAATCGGTAGCAGGATTCTATTCCAAACCTGCTTCATCGTGTCTGTGGTAGTGACCTGTGTGGCCAGGAAATGCTCTGAGTATGCCCCAGGCTTCTGGGAGCTGAACTGAGGCTCCTTCTCTTCTCCCAGCTCCTTACTGTAATGATAATACGGGCATCGTTTTCATTCTAGCAACTGTTCTCTCTGTTTGCTCGAAGACCTAAATCAAGGAAGACTGGCTTTACAGGAGCAGCAGTGGTTAAGGCTGAAACCGAGACCCACAATTCAAATGATGCAACTAAACTCTTGTGAAAGTTTGATGCGTGTGTGTTCTGTAATGAAGCAATCAAAAACCGAAATCACGAAATGACTACTGTTCACAGCCCTTCCATTTTCCAAGTAATTGCTTGACTGCTTCTGGAGTTTAGCTGCCAATTTCTGCTCTTTTTTTAAAATTGAGATTTATGTTTGTAAATTTCACTAAAGCTAGGTTGCCCAAAAACAATATAAAGGTGATCAGAAGGCATTGGAATCAAGATCTGAGGGTTCTGCAGACTTTTGGATAGTACTAAAATATTAAAACACAATTGGAGATTTCTCTTTATTTCAGAAACCTTCTGTAACCCAAGATGACTTAAACTATATTTGGTGCTTTATTTTAGAGCTGGGTCATGGTGCAGAGACAATACTTTCACTCTGACCCTTTAGACATGACATGCTATGGCCATGAGCCAGATCCAGCCCAGTCCTTGTGTTTCTAATTACGATTTCTCTGGCACACAACCACACCCATTTGTTCACGTCTATCTGTGGCTGCTTATCTCAATACTACAAGGGCAGAGCAGAGTAGCTGCCAGGGGGGACCATATGGTCCAGAGAGTTTAAAATATTTACTTTCTAGCCCTTCTCAAAGTTTGAAGACCGTTACTTTAAACAAAACAGCTATTTTATTAGCTTGAGTTGGGTGTTTGCAGAATTTTGGAATAGAACTGAATTCAATCCTTACCAATCTAAATATATTCCATTCATAGACCATAAAATCAATGCTTCCTTATTTCTTTTACCTCTTAAAATGTCACTGAAGAGGACCTAGGAAGATGGCTCAGCTGGTAAAGCACTTGCCTTGCAAACAGGAGAACCAGAATTCAGACCTATAGAAGCTAAGTAAAATGCCTGGTGGGCATAGCAACCCATTTGTAATTCTAGTCTCTCAGGTAGAGAGAAGGATATCAGAAGCAAGCTGTCTAGACAGATTAGCCATCTCAGAAGGGCCAGCTCTGCATTTAATTGAGACACCTTGCTTCAGAGAATGAGAGAAAAGACAGGGGAGGATTCTTGACATCAACTGTAGACCTCCGTATGCATATGTACACATGTGCACAAGCAACTGCACACAGGTGCATGCCTACATGTGTGAGCACACATAGATATAAACAGGCATACCACGCTCACATAAAAAAAAATTAAATTTGAAAAATGCACTGAAGGAAACAAGCAAGTGAGAAGATCCATGTGGGGTTTAAGATGGAAATGCTTATGAGCCTCAGTAGGTTTTATTAAAGAGCAAACACTACTCAATTTGTTTTCTACCAGCACAGTGGCAAAACCTAAAATATGGCCCTAGCCCATAGATCAAAGTCAGTATAAGAGAGCTAGCAGGGGAGTTCTCACAGGCAGTTCTCAGCCACGGTTGCTGAGGAGGAACATCTGTAGAGCCTAAGAGGGTCTCAAGGCCAAGTCTCACACCAGACCAATTAAATAAGAATATCCAGAACTGTGGCCAGAGCTGTGGCGATGCTAAAGCTCCCCAGGTGGTTTCACTGTGCAAATGAAATTGCGACCCCCTGTGCTCCAGTAATGAAGGACTCTGTAGAGAGGCAGTCCTTTAACTTCTTTGGCCTTTCCCTTTCAGTCTGTCTGATGAAAAGTGTGAAATACAGTTCTCAGGCTGTTCCCATCTGTAATTCTAAGTTCAGTTCAATTGAATTAAATTCATTTTCCCATCAGAGGAAGTGTGGGACACCATGATACTTCCTGTTATAAAGCCACATGCAAAGCGAAGAAAGAAGAGCAAGGATAGGTTCACCACCATGGGGACTTGGGAAGGAAGGCTGGCTGTGCATTGCTACTGGATGGCCCAGTACCTCAGACAGAAGAGGAACCAGGGAGCCATTATTTCCACAAGCCCTCGTCAGCTGTCCTGTCATCCCTCTGGCCTTTCCATGTGCTCTGGGTTCTGGTGGTTGGCTTCCATTTAGTAGACAATAGCCAAGCACGTGCTGTGAGTCACACCATGGAGAGAAGCTTTGAAAGGGGAATGTTTTCCTGAAAGACAAACACTGACAGGACAGACTCAGGATCTGTCATTTATTAGCTGTGAGATATGGGGTTTATTTATCCTCTCTAGGCGTTAGTTTCCTTGGCAGAAATGGGACAATATTCAACTCTACTTGCGCATCATTGTGAGGATTTAATAGCATAAGGTATAAGAAGGACTTATGAAAGTTCAGAGCACATATTTTTGTTATTATTATGACTGTTTACTTTTGGGGGAAGGGAGTGTATGAAAGAGAGAGAGAGGTGAGTATGTGTGTGCTTATTCCTGTGTATGGATATGGGTAACTGTGTGTCACAGTGCATGTGTGTTCAACCACTGAGCGTTGGTCTTAGTCTTTCAACTTGTTTTGAGACAGGGTCTCTTTGTTGACACCTAAGCCAGACTAGCTGGCGTGCAAGCTTCTGGAGGTTCTCCTGTCTCTGCCCTCAACTCCCTACAGGTCTATTGGGATTACAGATGCTGGCACTACTACATCTGGCTTTCTTTAGTGAGTTCTGGGGATTCAAACTCAGGTCCTCAGGATTGTGCAGCAAGCACTTTTACCCACAGAGCCATACCCCTGGCCCTGTCTTCCTCTTTCATTGTGTTTTGGTGATATACATCAACCTAAGCTATGGGCCCTCAATTGATGTTAATATTTTAAGCTTCATGGCAGTGGGATGGCAAGATGCCCTTTTACATAAACTATTTCAGATATTCACAAGAGGATTAGCAGGCAGCATGTATTATCAGTGGTATAGACATTTACTCCTACCCTCTATCCCAAGAACACATAGCATCCCAAGTACAAGTTTTACTGGTAATACACAGGTGCACATGTCCATAAGCAATGCGTGATACTGTTTGGAATGGTTTCAAATTTCATATAAAATATATCACATAAACACATGATGGTAAATCTTGCTGTTTATGCTCAACACTGTCTTTTTAAATTTATTCATAATAGCACTAGAAACTCAACCATTTTGCCATATTTTATAACTTTTAGCATTGTGACAAACAGTATCCTATATTATGTCACTGAATATCTGGTCCCTCTCCATTAGTCTATATTCTAAAAAAGATATTCTGTGAATAAATAATGTACATTTATATTACCGTGTGTACAAGTGAGGGTACCTGAAGATATTTATAAAGAATTGCTAATATATAGCATAAGACTTTCTTGAACTTCAGTCTGCTCTCCTGGCTTTTTCTCATCTCTCAGGTTTCTAAATGCTGGTGGGTCCTCAGATCGCTTTTTTTCCTGCATCTCTACTCAGGGAGTAACCAGCTGGGGCTTCTCAGGATTACTGTCTCCAGCCTGGACTTGACCTCTACAGTCTACATTCATAGAACACTTGCTCACTTAATGTCTCTTTGCTGATACCTATGAATTAAATAACTATCTGCAAAGCCGAAGTCTTGCTCTCTGTCCCACCAGATCTGCTCCTTTCCACAGTCTTCAGGACCTGAAGACAAGGAAATTCCATTCTTCTAGCTTATGTATTTTAAAGTCACATGAAATTCTGAGTTTATCACAAGGAAAATAAACCCTTCAGAATGAAGCCAGAAACTAATCCTGTCTCCCTAACATTACTCCTGACTCAAATCACAAGTATCTCTCACCCAGATTATTGCAACTGCTTCCTGATCAATTTCCAGCACTTACCTCTATGCATTCTCGGCAGACAATGGTAATTCTGTAAGGCAGTATTCTGCTTGCCTCATATGGTCTCACTCCAAGCAAAAGCCAGATCCTTCAAGGTGCTACAAGGCCACATCAGGTCTAGACAGATGTTATCTCCCCACCACACTCCCTTTGGTTCATGAAGCCCTGCCTCCTCCTTCACTGTCCCCAGCATTTTGGACGTTATCTTTCTGAATCTCTGGAAGTGTTCATGGGGCTTTTCATAATTAATGGTATTTCCTATGCTCAGTCATCCTTAGACTTCTGTGATAATCTCCTTGGCATTTGAAATCTCTGCCAGGATGCAGAGATTAAGGATAGCAGGACACAGCTTCTGATGGAAAGGAGAATTTGTGACCATCCCACAGGAGGAGCTGTTTATCAGCCCTGCTCCATTGGCAGGGGTGCTGTTGTTTCTGGAAGCTTAACCAGGCAGTCAATGCCTGCAGAAGCCAGACAGAGATACTGTAAATCAGGGTAAACAGGCTAAGGGTAGAGTTGAACACAAGAGAGAGCTTACTTTGATGCGGAGTAGTGGGGGAATCTGCATGAGTGATTATGACTGTGTGAAAATGAATCCACCATGTTTGCATTCATCTAGAGAGACTGCAAGTCTGGATTTTTAAAAAGTGAAATAGCCCAACTTTAAGTACTTTTGATTAATTCAAATTTATAAAGGATGATGTCACAGGTTCTAAATAAAACAGAACATCAGGCCAAGTTAGGACTCTGAGATTTTTGCCACCATCATAATAGAACAAATGTGCATTTTCTGCTTTTCATGTGCATTTTTACTTTATGTCAGTTTCTGGTTTCTAAATTATGGATAACAATGATTGTCCACTGAGAGGTGATGGGGATGGGTCTAAATATGATAAAAATCCAGTGTATGAAATTCTCAAAGGATGAACATATTATTTTTAAAAGAATTAATAGGAGTTGAAGAGATGACTCAGTAGTCAAGAGCTCTGGCTGTTCTCTTGAAGAGCACCCAGGTTGGAATCCCAGCACCCACGTGGTGGTTAACAACCATCCTTAACTCCAATTCCAGGGGATCTCACACCCTCTTCTGACCTCTGAGGGCAATGCACAACATAGGTGCGTTTGTACACATGCAAGCAATACAATCACACACACACACACACACACACACGCACACACACACACAAAAAAAAAAACAGTATTTTTAAAAGAATTAAAATATTGTATTAAAAATATAAAAATTTATCAAAAATAGGAGAGCAATGTTGAAATAAAAGACAGAATAGTGTGACTCCCAGAATGATCATATCATTTGAGCAAGAAGATAAGAGAGGACGACAATTTAGTGCAAGTTCGTTGACCCTGGAAGAGGCCAACTCTGAAGCGGACCATGATCTAGATCAATACAGGAGGCCTCTAAGCAGTAGAAGCTTTGATTCCTTGCTCCTTTCTGAATGTCCAATACAGCCCAAACCTACTACTGCATATCCTTAGCCAGGAGGCAAAGTCAGATATGTGATCAGGAAGATCCCATGTGGGAACCTGGGGCAAGTGATCAGGACACACTCACAGGTGTGTCCTCTTTCCAAACTTTTGTGCCACGTATCTGCAATGTTAAGCAATTTAAGGGGACCTAAAATGAAGGATACCAAAGTCCAGTCCTCACAGAAATTTCCATCAGACAAAGTGTACAAGTATGTGCAAGGTAGTGGGGCCTGGTGGGGCAGTCTGCCTGGTCCCAAGCACAGCCCTCCCAGTGCTCATGCACTGTGGCGAGTCTCTGTGCCTGATCATCGCCGAAGACAAGGATTAGACTATCTCAGTGTGGAGGGCAGTAAATGAAGTTAAGGCACCTGGCACTAACTGAACCGTTGCATTGGAAACTATAAATTGCTGCTCTTCCTATTTAAGGAAGGTAAAACATCACAGGGAAATGTCTTAGCCATCCAAAGAGCAGACAGTTGGACTGCACGGTGGACAGTCAGGTCCTGCGCCCCAGTCCTGGGAAGATGGATGCCACATCTGCAGACAGAAACACTGTGTCTTGGAGGTTTCCATGCACAGGGACTGGGGTGCCCAGATCTCCCTTGGGATGCACTAAGATGGCTAAGGTTCTAGAAGCTGGGTTATTTCAAGAATTATCTGGCTGTGGACAGAATGGGGACACCTGCTCAAGGCACCCGTCATCAAATCTAGTGGTATTTTCCCAGTATCTACAAGATTCTAGCTTCCAGACCTAGGGCGCAGTGCCGTGTTCTGTACAGTCCACTCTAAAGAGCTGTGGGCCAGGATACAGGAAGCGCCAAGCCAACAGACACTGGGTGTCTAGATTGAGCTGGGACCTGAGTCCACACCTGCAGTGACATCACCAGGCCTCACCTGCCGGGAGCGGAAGGCATAGGGATCTTGGGGTGCTGGGGGCGGGGGCCATCTGCTCCAGCCCCACAAATAAGTCCTTCTCCCAGAGAGCTAGAGCTAGCTGATTAAAATGCATCCCGCTGCCAGAGGGCGAGGCGCGCAGCTGGACAGCAGCTTGTCCCGGGCATTTGCAAAAGCCTCTCTCACAGCTGGAGCTGCGGTCGCCCCAGTGCCACTGGTTGGCCATTGTGAACTGCAAAGAGTCCTTCTTTGGGCGGAAGCAGAAGTTCACCCAGCTGTCAAGTATTTGAAATGTAAAAAGCCCAGTGCTCTGGGGGAAGGGAGAAGACACACAGACCACGTCAGAGGAAATGCAAGCTGCCCAGGGGTGGAGGAAGCCGTGGGCTGAGAGTTCACTTTGAGCAATCAATAAGGCCTTCAGAGTCAGAAGAGCAAAACAGTTCCGGAGAGGGCCGGGCCGAGAGGCGCCAGAAACTCAGGATTCCAGAACCAGCGGGGGCTGGGAGCTGCTTGATGGCCCCAGCCCCAGGGTGACAGCCCTGCAAGGGACAGGTGGCATTTCATGCACCTCACTCTGTCCTGGCCTACAGGGAGGTGGCTCGATCTCTGAGCACCTGCCCTGGCCTCACACACTCATTTCCAGCCCACTTGCTGTGTGAGACTGGGACCCAAGACATCACTTGGGCTGGGAACCTATAGTGCAGCCTCCCGGTCCCTTGATTCTAGGTACCACTTCCTTCTCCCCTTGGCTTCTCTTGTTCCTGGACAGTCCTCAGAACAAGCTCAGGGTCCCCCACCTTTTCCACCTTTCCTGAGTTGCACCCACAGGACCCCCACAGAGCAAAGAATGATCTTGCTTCCCTGTCTCTCTTGTGACTTTTGACAAGCCACTTAGATTTCTTTTTTTTTTTGGCACTTACAGACTGTGTATTAACTACCTCATAGATGTTCTTATGTCAGTAGCTAGGAATGAACAGGAAACTGTCAAACCTCCAGTTTCCAGGTTCCAGAGCAGACACCAAATGCAGCTAAGCTTAAATTTTCTACTCTGAGTTCCTGGTCCCTGGGAGGACCGTGAGCAGGCACTGAGCCAAGCAGAACAGTCTCCTTGAGATGTGTTCTTACAGGCACCTATAAAGCCACAGGCTGGCCTACAAAAGCTGTTTCTCTTACTGACACTTCATTGACTGGTCTACATGTCCAGCCTGACCCTATCAACCTGCTTGGTGGGCTAGTTTTCCTTCTGTTTCTACATGAAATTAAAGCAAGTCTCTTTACATAGTGTGTGTATGCATGCAGGTGTGTGTGTGTGTGTATCAGGTTTCTTGCAATCATATCACAAAAACAGTAGATAATGGTATGTGTCCCGTTCACAGATCCAGCAAGCTTCACACACAGCCCACAGTGTGACTATGATGGATGCCCTCCCCTCCCATAACCAGACCCTGAGAAACTTTGGTGGCTTCTTCATTGTTTTCTACCTAAAGCTGCTTCCTGCCACTTCTGCCTACAAATTTCACCCTGCAGTGTTGGAATTCAGGAGGAGAGACTAGAAAGGAGAGCGGTTCCTCTAATCCAGCTAAGCTGAAGTCCATATGCAGCACAGCATGTCTGTAAAGCACGCCTTTCTTGAAATACTCTTGTGGTCTTCAAAATCTCTTCACACCCTGAAGTTCCCTTTTAAACATATTTTGTTTATTATTTATTATTTTATGCATACAAATGTTTTGCCTGCATGTATGTTAGTGCACCTATGTTATGCAGTGCTCACAGAATCCAGAAGAGGGCATTTGATCTCCTATAAGTGGAGTTAGAGATGGTTATTAGCTGCCATGTAGGTGCTGGGAACTGAACCTGGGCCCCCTGAAAGGGCAGCCAGTGCACTTAACCACTGAGTCATCTCTCCAGCTCCTTGAAGGTCTCTTGATGCAAGAATATAGCAATGAAATTCAGCTAGAATACAGAAACATACTGTTTGGGGGTGGGGTTGAAATTAGAGAATGCTGGTTTGAAAGCAGAAAGGAACTGGCTTTCTACAGCATCAAGAATATGTGCTCAGCCCTAGGTGTGGGGGACAAAGGACAAAGATGGGTAAGGAACATATGGAGTATTAGAGCCCAGGGACTTGGTTGGGGCTTGAAGAATGGGTGCATGGGCTACGATTATGACTTCCAAAAACAGAGAATGAGAAGGAATGCTGCTGTGAGATGGGGAGCCCCTACATGCAAAGAAAGTTCTGCTCATCTGGCCCTTCGGGGGACAATAATGTCACCTGTCCACAGGAGCAGTAGACCAGACCTCTCTCCCCATCTCCATGGCAAAACCATGGGACAAAACTGACTAGAGAGTCCCCCAAAGGACAATGGGATTTAGTGTCTCCAACCATCTCGAGTCACACAGTCAAGCATGGAGGGATAAATTTGGAGCTGAAGCTCAGGAGCTTATTAATTCATCCCCCTTCCTGATGGTCTCTTATGTCCTTCCCCAGAGTCTAGGCATGAGGATTCTTATCCCCATAAGGGACTGTCTATTTGAAACCCAAGCCCAAGAACTTGCACCCCAGTGCTGGAATATCATATCTGTTCATCTGTGAGTGCCTCAACTGAACTTTTCAACTCCTCATGTAATTAATACATTTGAGAGTAGAGGAAAGGTTTATACACTACAGAAAGTATCATTTGTAAGTCCATTGCCCTACCACATATGGAACACTATGAAAGTAACGAAGAAGAGATGGGCTCCTTCTTCACAATGGTGAGCAAACAACTCAAGGAGAGAAAGAAGGCAGAGGGGAGCCTGCAGAGCTACAGGACGAGCTGTGGTGATGGTACAGACAACACTGTAGCTGGGGTTTTATACAACAAATTGGCTGGTTAGAAAAGCAAAGGAGCCAAGATTGACAGGTTTACGAGGCCCTTGAGAGTCCCAGGTGGAGAATCTGGGCAGTGGGGTGGGGGAGAATTCAGGAAAGGGGTCCAGGGTGTTCCTCCAGCTTTTGGTCTGTACTACCCTCGATTTCACAGGGCAAAACTATGTAAAAGTGTATATTTGAGTATGAGCAGTCATGCATAAAACATCTCTTTTACGTGTATTTATTTGAAATAAAAGTGTCCCTGTGATAAATAAGCCTTAGAATGCTTGGCCCAAAGGAGCAGCAAAGAGATCTCTAAGAAGGATCTTTCTAAGGAGGGCTCACCTTCCCCCTGTGGAACACCTTATTTACAGCCATACAAAATGCACTATACATCAGAATTTTGTTGCGACACAGTGACATCTAGTGTCCAGTCTGGCTAACACCAAGTCACAGTTCCCCAGGGAAGCATCAATGTGAGTCTAAAGTTTGGGGGGACAAGCAAAGTCTCCTGATATTGCTTCTATTCTGGCATGTAGAGAAGTTCTGTTTGTGCAAAGACAGACAGGAGTTCATGTGCACAGACAGTCTCAGGCTCACATGCACAGAGGAGACCAAGTTCATGTGCCTGTCAAGTTCAGGTCAGAGGCTGTGTTTATAAACCAGACCACACTGATTGTTGGATGAATGACAATCTTCTATGGTAGCTTTGCTTCTGACTGTCATTTTTAGTTAATTATAATATAATTATTAGAACTTGGATTATCAGTTTGCTTTAATTGGTCATTAAATTTTTGCAGAACAATATAACTATTCCATTATATACTGATCTGCAATTGCAGGACTGGTTTACACACACATTTTGAATGACTAGATTCAGAAAAGCAGAGACCAGGCACATGACTCCTGGTGCCCATGCACTGCCACACGTACAGCATCCTTCCTCACAAAGTTAGACAGTATAAGCACTTCACTAGAAGTCAGATGACCCACCATCTCCTCCTGTCATTGTCATGAACCTGTAATGTGACCTCAACAAGCCTGTGAGCCACACGGAGGCAGGCAGGAGGCTTGGACCTTCACACAGCTTTATTCAGGCTCACAGTCTGCTGCTCTGTCTTATTCCACTGATCTTTGCAGCTCAGCTTTTACACATATCTAACTCTCTGCATCCTATAAATGAGGGAAAAAAAAGAGCAAACAGGGATGAAAGTGAATGTTTAAGTAGTCAGCCTGTACATGGCAGCCCTGCAGGTAGGGAGGGTAGCAAACAAGATCCCTGGCTCCAAGCAGGCTCTGAGGCAGATACATCCAGTTGTCATTTGCGCTGGGCAGCCTTTAAATGCCAGGTGCAGTAAGATACCATCAAATACACCCTGAACTATCCCAGTGTTACTTCATAGTGCAAGTTAATATGATTTTATGCATCTATCTCTTTGTATGCATACATGTCTATCTCTGTCTTTACTGGTCTCTGTCATCTACCTCTATTATTATCATTTATTTATCATTTCCTATATGCCTATCTATTATCTATCATTTATACTGTCTATCTATCCTTGATCTGTCTCAATCTATTCTTCAATTATCTATCATCTGCCTCCTTATTATCTATTGCTTTATCATCTATTATATACCATCTAGCTATCTACGGGACTATCTATCTATTATCTATCTCTACCATCATCCTATCCTCAAGAAGCAACGGTTCCATATTCTTGTGCCAGTCAGGAGATATTGGTGTCTAGAATCCCAGCCTTGTAGTTATTTGGTTTGGCAGTCTCCGAAATGGAAACTCAAATCCTAAATGCTACACTCAGTGCATCCTTTTCTATTTCAGTGCCCTGGCCATGCTACCTTTCTCGTTTTCTCATCATAAGTACGTCTGTCTTAGTTTCACACAGAATTTTTTGAAATTTTATTTTTTAATATTTTATTTTTATTATTTAATAAAAATTTATGTGTATGAGTGTAATGCCTGCATGTAGTTGGGTGTGCCCATGCAATGCAATGCCCTTGGAGGTCAGAAGAGGGCATCAGATCCTCTGGAACTAGAATTACAGATGGTTGTTAGCTGCCATGTAGGAGCTGGGACTTGAACCCGGGTCCTCTACAAGAGCAGCTAGTGCTCTTAACTGCTGAGCCATCTCTCTAGCCCGAGAATTTATGAAATTTTCATTATTGAATTTCCCCCAGTTCATGCAAGTGCAATGTGTGTATTTATTTAATCTTTTATTGAAGTATTTTAAAATATTCCTTGAGGACATCACAACTACCTATCAGTTAATATACACTAGTTTATTCATGGCATGCTTTGCTGTAGCTGCAATTGTTAGAAAATTGTGTCATATTTGTATATATCAGCATATAGAAAGCTCTAGTGAATAATATTTAGTGAAAAACTGCAAATTCCATGTGCACAGTATATGGGAAACACATGGGTATGTAATGCTTACCATGTTCCAAACACTGATCTGGGGTGTTCACAAATATTGACTTGCTTAGTTCTTATGTTCCCCACGAGGAAAGAAGGTACTATTATTAATCTTCTTGGGAGATGTCATTCAGTGATAGGGCACTCACCTAGCATGGGGAGCCCCATGTTTAATCCTAGAACTGCAGAAAACAACAGACAAAATACACACAACAGTGTCAGGCATGATGGCTCATACCTGTAATCCTAGTGCTGCAGAGGCTGAGGCAGGATGATCACAAGTTCAAGGCCAGCCTGGGTTACACGAGGAGACCTTATCTGTAAAACCAGAATAAAATAATTTGCCAAAATCCACTTAAGTCTCTGCGTCTCTCTCCTCCCTCCCTTCCTCCCTCAATCTCTTCTTCTCTTTATCCCTCTTTTTCTTCCTATGTCTCCATGTTTACTGCTGTTTCTATCTTAACTTACAGGTATGCCGTACTGTCTATACAGCTTTTAAGTTTTAAGTAAGCTAATGGGTTCACTTGGGAGAGTGAGAAGTATTGGGTACTTGATGGACCGCTTACTCTTTTATATGCTTAAGGTTTTTTTTGCATACTACTTTAATAACCTAATATCAGTTTCACTTCTTCTGTCAAATAAACCCTGTTTATTCCAAATAGTAGATGTGATGGTCATCTCTTTCACTGTCCCACTCTCCAAGCTCTGTCAATCGCCATCTCTTCTCCCAACCTACCATGACTGCGCTTTTTTTCCTGTTTACTTGGAAAGCTGGGTATTTCCTAACTAGGCTCCTTCCTTCAACTGTCTACCACTGCAGTCACAGAAATGCTTCCAAAATGTAAATTCTGTGTTGGACATCCTCTGCCCAAATCCTTGAAAACAGCACTTTTCCTTCCCTTTCATATTGTGCTCTGCAAACCTGGAGTCCACAGACGTGTCTGAAGAGAGTCCGCAGGGCACGTGGTGCAGGGCAACTGCCCTGGCCGGCCATGGGCTCCACTGTGGTTGTGCTGGTGTTAGAGTAACAAAAAGTCCTATAAGATTAACTAGTCAAAACCCAAATCTCTAGTCTGTCTCTCTGAAGACCCACCTTTCCAGTTTCATAGTCAATCACTGTGTCCTAGGACAACCCCTAGAAGGGCAGATTCACCTTAAGTCATGCTAAACAGATAGGCAGAATATCTAGTGCTTTAATGAGATGGTGAACTTCTCTTGCTTAGAATCCCCACCTCCTAGTGCAGTTCCTGTGTACCAGGTTATAGGCACGAGGTCTCCGTAAGTCACACCGTCCTCTCTCCTTTTCTTCTTCATGTCCCTCTTCTAAGCATGCTTTCCCCAGTGCTTTGTGCTGCCCCAGCCTCTTGCTTTTCTTTACTTTTTCTCTGAAGCGTCCTTCTCCCACCATGTGACTGCTGGCCTGCCGTGTGTCTGACCTCATGCAGGCTCTAACCTGCATGGCTTCATGGCATCTTTCCTTCTCCCCTCCGTTCTCCTCCTCAAGGTAGTTGGTGACATTCCAAGCTCGCCTGCCCTGAGAATTTTCCTTTAAATTCTAATAAAATTGTCCTAAAGCTTCCGAGTAAGTCCATTCTTCACTTCTTTTATGAATGAGACTAAGAACCCTCTGAGGGATGCTCTTTCTCCCCTGTATCAGTGTATTAGGACCCTGGCTCAGGGATCACTTTAGAGAATCAGCTGTTCACAATTTTTTCACCTGGCCCACAGAACATCAAAGCTCTTTAGTCTGCCCCATGAAATTCTGCATGTTCTTTAATCTCTGTCCTGTACTATGTTTGCAACTGTCTCTAAGTCCCTTAAAATACAGTTGCTGTTGCAGTTCTGCTTTTTATACGGTATGGAATAATATTATTTCTCTCTGTGTCTGTGTCTGCCTGTGTCTGTGTCTGTGTCTCTATCTCCGTCTCTGTTTCTTTTTCCTCTCTTCCTTCCTCCCTCTCTGCCTCCCTCCCTCTTTCCCTCCCTCCCTCTCTACCTACCCCCCTCCCGCCCTCTCTACCTCCTTCCCTCCCTCCCTCTCTACCTCCCCCCCTCCCGCCCTCTCTACCTCCTTCCCTCCCTCCCTTCCTCCCTCTCTACTTCCCTCCCTCCCTCTCTACCTCCCTACCTCCCTCCCTCCCTCTCTCCTTCCATGCCTCCCTCCCTCCGTCTCTCCCTCCCTCCCTCTCTCCCTCTCTCTCTTCCTCCCTCCCTCCTTGTCCTCTCTCCTGCCCTCTTACCTCATTTCCTCTACTCCTCTCCAATCATTCCTCCCCTCCTTCTGTGCTCCCCTCCCCCCCTCCATCCCCTTCCCCCTCTCTCCTGTTCCTCCCCTCCCCCTCCCCATCCTTCTGTCTTCATTCATTTGAGGTTGTCTGTGTTTCTTCAGTCTTAAGATTACACTCTCTCACTACCCTCTGCACCAGTCCTGGCCTCCCTCCTGATCCCTCCCAGCTCTTAGCTCTCCCAATCATTCCTGGATGTGCCACATTATCCTTGGTCATGTGCTTACGGTTGATTTATCAGACTGACCTAGACAACCTTAAGAGCAAGAAACTGACCTTGCCAATGTTGCAGACTGGGATCCCAGAAAACAGATCTGGAAGCTCACACAGGATGTTCTCTGTGGATAGGGAAAAGGTAAGACACAGAAGTGAAAAGTTAGTTATCACACAAAATCAAGGACAGTGACCTGGCCCTGGGGAACTCTGTAGTAGAGTGACCATTGGGAACTGTCAATAATCAGAAGTTCGCCAGGCCTGTGTCCCCTTTGCCTTGGGAATGACTTTGAGCAGAACCATCTGACTGCGCACTTAGCCCAGGGACAAGCAGAGTCGCTGTGTGCCAGTAGAAAGGCCATATGCCATTGAATGACTATAAACATGACTCCTGGTTAAACAGGAACACCAATCAAAAGTACTAAAGACATCATAATACAGAGTATTCTATAGACAGCACCAAAGTGGCTACATACAGGAAGGAGATGCAAAGACTCTGTAAAAGCACATGCCCATTTTGGCTCTAGAGTGCAGTAGCCATTGTCCTCGTGAGCTGTCACATAACGTGTGCAAAGGCCACAGGGAATGAGGTACGTCCCACTCATTCTGGGTGAGAATGGGTACCAGTGTTGCCCTGGCTTCCATCCATTCAAAGATTCTGTGTTCCATTCTCAAATGTCTCATTATTTTTCAGGGGTCACAGGCAATGATGGGAAAGACCTGGAAAGAAATGGCAATAGAAGAGGACCCCAGAGGTGTGGGGGCGGTGACAGCTCGGAGATGGTCAATGTCCAGTCACAAACTCCAGGCCCCCGTGAAGAGTCTCCGTGGTATGTTTGGATATCTGTGGAAACCCTGCTGCAAAGTCAACCCTCCTTAGTCAGACAGCTTTAGTCTTCTAAATATTATTGGTTCCTGGGCAATGGCCTATTTGTGAACATCTGATTGCTTAGAGGGGTTCTCATTTACAGACCACTAACAAGATTAAAGTGCTAATTTAAAAAGTGCTTAGCTGAGATATTTAGGCAGCACCAGCCTTGTGCGACTGTAACTGCTGTTTCTGTGTCAGTTGCTTAACAGGAGCCATTTCATTCTCCTGCACAGAAGTGGATCAGATAAATCACATTAGCTGGGTTTACAGAAGCAAGCAATCACAGGCTCCTCAGAACAAAAAGCCAAATAACTGGCCAGGTCCTGATTTCCTCTCATAGTGCATTCTATCTGTAAGCTCAATACCTAATCGAAGGTGCATATAACACACCAGGGGTGCTCCTCGCCCTTGTCCTCACACATAACACACAGTTGGTTCCACCAATGCCATGGAATTTCAGCATTTTTGATGCAGTGTAGTAATAAGAGAGATTGTAGCTAATTCAAATGGAGTAACTTCCAATAAAAAAGTAAAAATTCCATGAAATCACATGCTGCCTTTGCTTCAACAACTGGGTAGATATCACAGAAGAGATACTCCTGGTTCTGTCACTAAATTATCTCTGCTAGGCAGGCAGACCTTGATAAGAGAATTCATTTTACACACACCTTGGGAATAGAACAGGAGTAAATCTCAAGATCTTTCTAAATAGAAAGGAAGTTCAGATGCTAAAGAGAAAAGAGCTCCTGTGTACTTTAAGACATGACCATTTGAAAGTCTCCTTTGAATAGTAACATCTGAGTAGCAGGTCACCTCTCTGTCAATAGTCTCAGTATCTTGTCCTGGCAGCTGTGTGTCCCAGTGAGCTTTAAGTGTCAATTTGATACAGCCTAGAGTAACCTAACTGAAAAAAGGAGTCACGGATGAGGGATGCCTAGATCAGATTTGCCTATGGTCATACCTGTGGGGGATGGTCCTAATTGTTAATAGATGTAGGAGGGCCCAGCTCCCTGTGGGTGACACCATTCACTGGGCTTGTGGTCCTAGGTTGTATAATGAAGTTAACTAAGCAGTGTTCCTCCATAGTTTTGCTGTACTTCCCAGGCTACTATGAGTTCCTTGGTCAGAGATAACGCTGCACAGAATAGCAAGAGGTCCTTACCTGGAGTTCCAGTGACTTCTCTCAGTGATAGACTATAACCTGGCAGTATAAGCCAAATAAACTCCTTCCTCCCCCATATTGCTTTGATCGGAGTGTTTAGTCACAGAAACACAAATCTAAGCAGAATATAGTGTGTACCACACCAGGTAGTATGCTTCCATGGGAAGACTGACATGAAATTGCTCCCGGTAGCAAGGTGAGCTGAGGCTGTGTTAAACCACACCGTGTTCTGCAGCATTCGGCATAGCTCACTTCTGAGACCCGAGGCTTGAAGACCTCACTCACTTCTGCAGATTGAGTTCAGCTGACGTACTGAGCAAATGGAAACCCTATTGTTTTTATATTAGGATTCCATAACTTATTTTCTAATTAGACCTGAAAACTAAGAAGTAGATGAAAGAAAGAAAAGAAGACTAGAAAGAATTATCAGAGGATTTGGGAAAATGAGAAAATAAAAATATCTGAAGTTAACAGACTGAAGGGAAAAAAATGCTACTCTATACAGATTGTAGAAAGTTGGCAATATAAAGAGAAATCAAAATCTGCTCATGGAAGGAGATTGCGGTGAAGAAAGGCAAATCTGTCCACCCAGAAAGGTCATACGAGATGAAGCAGCGTGTTCACAGCTCTGTGTCCACATGGAGACCTAAAAATGATGAAACCTAGCCTTGGATTTGCTTCTCACCATCCCTGGGATCTGCTCAAATCTTTTAATCTTCTGGCTTTACCTTTTCCCATTAAAAACACAAGCAATGATAACGCTAATCAGATCTACCTCATGGGTACTATGAGATACGAAGAGTACCACATACAGCGTTTCAAATCGCATGATGAAGACTACAGAAGGTGGGACCGGGAGTCAGGCTAAGGCCACGACAACAGCGCGTGACCTTTACGTAACATATAATGAAAGACAAATTAACTGGCCAATGCCTTGACCTCATTACAAATCTGATCATGAAACACCAAGATTATACAGTTATTAGTGGAAAAGCATGGATAATATCCATCACAGGAGAAAACAGGAGCAAAATCATCCCTGAGAGTGAAACAGGGACCATCTCGGGACCCATTAAAAAGTCACATAAGGGTTTTGAAGACAAAACCTCAATGTCCTCATTTTCAGATGCTGATTCTTTTACTTGCTCATACCAGGAAGCACTTCAGAGTCCAGAGCATAATCTGGTGGGGAAGGAAGATGCAGATCCTTCGAAGGCTGTAACTGTTCCAGTCAGCTGTTACAGGGCAGCAGGAGAAGACCCACTGGTTCTGCCCTAAGGAATAGGGAGAAAATAGGCCGTTTAAAGTTTATTTGTTGTTGTTAGATTTCTTTTTAAAATGTGTATTAAGTGCTTGCACATATATATGTGTATATATATGCACTATCTGCATACAGCACCTATGGAGGTCAGGAAAGGCATCAGATCTCCAGGAACTGGAGTTACAGATGGGTGTGAACTGCCGTATGGGTGCTGGGAACCAAATTTGAGTCTTCTGTAAGAGGAACAAGTCTTTTTAACCACTGAACCATCTCTCCATCTCCTTAAACAATATATTGAGAGGTTCTAGGGATGGCTCAGTGGGCAAGAGCTGTTGGTATACAACATGAGGAGCTGAGTTAGGATTCCCCAGCACTCACATAAAAGCCAAAATTCCAGTGCTATGGGAAGCAGAGACAGGAGACTTGCTGGGGTTTGCTGGCCTTCAGCTTGGCTCCAGGTTCACTGAGAGACCTTGTGTCAAAGGAATAAGGTGGGGATGAGAGGCCAAAACACTGGAGGTCCTCTTCTGGACTCTGTATGCACAGGGGAGTATATACCTACACACATATGTGCATACACCACACACACACACAGACACACACACACACAGACACACACACACACAGACACACACACACACAGACACACACACACACAGACACACACACACACAGACACACACACACACAGACACACACACACACAGACACACACACACACAGACACACACACACACAGACACACACACACACAGACACACACACACACAGACACACACACACACACGCACACACACCCCGCATACACACATAAACATTCACACAAAACAAAGTCTTTCTTTGAAGATTTTATTTATTATTTCTATTTTATGTGTATGAGTGTTTTTCTGCATGTGTGTGCAGTGTCTGCAGAAACCAGAAGAGGGTGTCAGATCCTCTGGAACTAAAGTTATTGATGGTTATGAGCCAACATGTGGGTGCTTGTAAGAGCAACAGATGCTCTTAACCACTGAACAATCTCTCCAGTCCACAAAACAAATTCTTGAAGAATGTATAGATTCTCAACAAACAAGGGGATGATAGTTCCACTAGATGTACACTTCATAAATCACAGAGTTGGAGGGAAGACTGCAGGTTTGCGATTGCCTTAGAAATATGCTTTGGCAATGGTGGTCATATGGCAAGAAAATGATGGCTGGACATGAAGGGAGACACTGAGGGTAACGCTTAACACATCTTTTTCAGGAGCTAATACATATTCTGAAGACAACTCGGAACCAAGGAGTGACTCAACATCCTCCTGAAGAAAAAATATGGTCTGGCATGGAAGGAACTCAGAAAAATCCACTATTATTACTAAGTAAAAAGCTTAACAAACTGGGGAAACAAAGCAAAAACAAACCAGTGAAACCCTCTTCTTAACACTATAGGGGAGATGAAGTTATAGGGAAAACCACTGCTACTGAATTAGGAGGTAGGACACAGATGGGCAAATAGATCATCACAAATTACCAGGGCAAAACTTCACCAGCAGAAACTTCTGGAGGAGCTAGTGACAGGGTTGGAGAACTTACTATAATTGAGGAATTACTACAGACTCAGCATGGGCAAGAACGACAGTCACAAATCCAGGGCCCCCAGTCACAGCATCTTCCCACACTTTCATAATTCTTACTTCCAAGATTTGACCTGGTTCTTTGCAAATATCAGAGAGACATCTGCACACATCCATCAAGGAAAGGAAATGCTGTCATTTTAAAACATGCTGATTTTAAGGGTCTTCCTGCAGGGATTATACAGAGCTAACCTGCTGGGGTTTTCTCACTGCCTAACTGATGTGAGAGAAGGGAAATATCCAATTCCATGCAGGCCTACCATTCTATATGAGACAGAGAAACACCTAAGTTCAGTCTCTCTAGGTATTCCTTACTACTAGGGGGTGACAGGAAGGAAAAAAAAAAAAAAACTGAGAAGCCCTTGTGACTTGCAGACTCTAGAGTACAGGCTCCCTGAAGACAGACCACCATAGGAGTGTGGAGAGTTATCCTCTTCACAAACCTTACTTGAGATAGTACTAGAGATGTGCTTGTAGAAACTTCTTTACCCAGGATAACACACATAGCTTATCAAGATGTTAGAAGTACTGAAAACACACTGAGATGGAGAAAGGATGTTAAAATAATCAGATTGGGATTTGCAAACAACTGGAATTAATATGCTAAAAGGATTTAATGGAGGAAGTAGATTAGACATCGGGCTGGAACAGATGGGCAAGATAAACAGAATGAACAATAAGAATGAACCAAAACAAGGGCTGGGGAGATGACTCAGTTGGTAAAATTCTTGTCTCACAAGCATAGGACCTGGGTTCAGATCCCAGAACCTATTTAAAAAGCTGGTCACAGTGATACACACTTGTAATCCCAGCACTGGGAAGATGGGAGAAGACACGAAGATCCCTGGAGCTCCCTGGTCAGTTAATCCAGCCTACTGAGAGGAGTTCCGGGCTAATGACAGACTCTGTCTCAAACAAAACATCCTGAGGACCCATATTTTGAGGTTGTCCTCTGACCTCCACTTATGCACTCCTATTCATAAATACATGCACACATGCATACATACACACACAGGCATACATACATACACACATACATACATACACATGCACATACAATAAAAAAGAAAGAACCCAAAAGAAATCCTAGAGATAAAATACTGTAAGAGAAATGACGAATGCTTTTGATGGGCTTTTTAGTCCTTTAGATACAACTAATAAGGAGTTAATAAATTTGAGGATGTGATAACAGAAACTTCCCAAACTGAAAAACAAGAATATAAACAGAATACCAAAGTTAGGACAATTACAAAAGTTTAACATTCACACACAAAGGACCATAAGAAGAAGGAAGGGAGAGAACATGAACTATTTGAAGCAACAATTAATTTATCCTCTAAATTAGTGTCAGACCACAGACCACATTCTGAGGAGACCTAGAAAAGTCAAAGAAGATAAATTAAGAAAAACAAAAAGTCATCAAACATATCACATTCTAACTACAGAAATCAAAGACAAAGAAAAGATGCCAGAGAGGGGAGAAAAAGCAGTTTAACCAAAGCAGGAAAATGACATGACTTCAGTTTCTCCTTGGAAACACGCAGGCAGGAAGAGAGTGGAGACACGGTCCAGGAAAAAAACATCACCAAGAATTTTGTGCCCAGTTACAAAGTAATGTACTGTTATTTGAAAATGGATTTGGATTCATTGCAAATGCTTATTCTCAACTTCTGGACATTCAAAAAAGAAAAAGACAGAATGAAAAAAGAGGAGTCTAATATTCCAAAAAGAAGAAAATAAAATTACATAAAGTACCAAATAAAAAGTCCAAAAGCAAAACTAAAATGTGAAAGGGAATAGAAGAATAAATACAAAATAATAAAAACATAATTGGTACTAATTAAATTAGACTGATAGGTACTTTAAATATCAATGGTTTAAATATATAAATTTAAAGAACAATATTGTCAAGATTGGATCAAAAAGCAAGACTCAGCTATTTATATGATATCTACAAGGTATTTGCTTCTATTTTCTTCCCTCCCTCCCTCCCTTCCTCGCTCCCTCCCTCCTCCTTCTTCTTCCTCTCTCTTTATCTTTCTTTCTTTCTTTCTTTCTTTCTCTCTCTCTTTCTTTCTTTCTTTCTTTCTTTCTTTCTTTCTTTCTTTCTTTCCCTTTCTTTCTTTCTTTCTTTCTTTCTTTCTTTCTTTCTTTCTTTCTTTCTTTCCTTCTTTCCTTTCTGTGTGTGGGTGTGCACTCATACCAGTACACATGCATGTGCATACTCTTGTGCCATGGTGACTGTGTGCAGGTCAGATGACAGCTTAGTTGGTTCTCTCTATCACGTGGATTTAGGAATTGAACTCAAGTTCTGAGACTTGAGTTCTGGATTTCTTTTGCTGATTTATCTCCCAGGACAGGTATCTACTGTAAATATAAAGACATATGTAGGTTAAAATGTATACATCTTATGTTATATATTATACTAACACTAATCAAAAGAAAGCTGAGTAGTTATACTAACTTCAGATAGAGGAAACTTCAGAGTAAAAACAAGTTAGCAGGGAAAAATAATCCTTACCTAACTTAAAAGGGCATTTGCCAGTCAAGTAATCGTCCTCAATGTAGATGGGTCCAACAATAGTATCAAGATATACAGTGCCAGAAATGGACTCCCTCCTTTGGAGCTGTTGATCAAGGAGTTCCCATTGACCCTCAGACAGTACTGGGTTTTGCACTGATCTTGGTTGCCTTCCAGAACTTGACCCTATTGTTGATGACACTGCATATGTGAGTAGTAACACAAACAGAGAAATTAAGTGGAACTGACCTCAAAGCTTTATCTCTACTGGCTAGTTTTCATAGAGATGGAAGGTGCTATGTGTGCTGTTGGAAGAGAAAAGCAATCATCAACCTGGCCTAGCTGTGAATGCTGAAAGCTACAGCAACTGGCCTGGCAAGGTATGCCCATTGGTGCAATAGTGGCACAAATTTTATATGATTAATCAATCATTGCTTCCTGATTGGATTTAAAGCCTGCTTCACAAGATGGAGCTCATACCTGGCAGTGTTATCAGGGCCAAGAACCCATGACTACATGGATCACAGACGACAGGGGCATACCTACTGCTTATTATTCTTCTAAATGGACATAGTATTAAACTGACTCTTAATGACTTACCATTATGACCATAGATTAGTGCTCCCAACAGAGCAGCTTCTTCTTGCAGAAGATAACAAAATAGAGACCCACAACTGGTCAGTGTGTAGAAAATAAGAAATTGCAGAATGCTGGGCTCTAAGCAGGACATCTATACCACATCCTCTTCCTCAAATTTCAGGGATCATTTTAGAAGTAGGAACAGAAAGACCATGAGGGACAGAGGTAGTGGGTAAATACAAGGGAACAGTTTTTTCCAGACACAATAGGGAAGTTGCACATATGAAACCACAGCATTTGTGACATCACACATAAGACCTGTGTAAGCCCAAGCCAGACAAAAAAACAACCATGGATACAGGAGGTGGGCAAGAAGCCCTAACTCTGGCTAAGAAACTATTGGCAATTGAAAATTGCTGGGATAGGGAGATTCAGTTTTCCTTAAGGGTATGATGTCAGATGAGTTGACCAGGCTCCAGGGGATGGACCCACACCTGAGAGCATTTGGGGACACAAATTAGACTTGGTGACCCTTAAGAAAATGGAGAGTACAAAGTGAAGTTTGTAGGGAGGGGGTGGGTCTTAGAAGGTAAGGGGAGGAGTTCCAAGGGAGGAGGTCTGAATATGATCAAAATACATTGTATGAAATTCTCGAAGAATCAATACAAATATTTTTTAAAGATACCAAAGCAAAAAACGGGTAAAATGCAAAAGGATGAATCCACTATTATAGATGAACGCTTTAGCAGTCCTCCATGGGAAACAGACAGAGGCAGCAGGCAGAAAAACAGAGAGGACACAGCGAATCAACAGCACCATCCATCAAATGGATATGATTGACATTTGAATTTACTTTATCCAACAAGAGCAGACACATGCTCCTCTCAAGCTCAGATAGAATATTCACAAAACTAAACGCATTCTGGGCTGCAAGGTATACCTAATAAATTTGAAATAACAAGATGTACATAATGTAATTAGAATAAGAGTTAATAACATAAAACATAATTGGGAAAATCCCTAAATACTTGGAGATTAACCAGCACACTGCTCAATAATTGATGAAGCAGAGACGAAATCTGAAGCAAAATTTAAAATACCTTGAACCCAAGGAAAAGGAAAGTGCATGCTAACAAAATTTGTCGGCTGTATGAAAGCAGTTTAAAGGGGAAATTCATAGCATTGAATAAATGTATTAGAAAAAATCTATATACCAATAATCTATGATTCTACCATATGAAAGCTATAAAAGAAGGCATCCAGAATAGGACCAAAGTAAGTAAAAGAAAGAAATAGTACAAATTTAGCAAAGAAAACATTTAAATTCCAAAAAGAACATCAATTAATAAAATTAATTAAGCCAAAAATCTGTTCCTCTAAAAAGATGAATAAAGTGGATTAGGAAGCAAAAGGCTTCATCAGAATGAAACAGGGAACACATGACAGATGCCATGGATGAAAAGGAAAAAAAGGAATATGACGAGCAGCTCAGTACCCACAAACCTGATAATCTGGGTGAAACGCACTGATTCCTTCAAAGACAAAATCTACCAGAAAACCACACAAGAAAGAATAGGGAGTCTGTGTAGATCTTCTGCTAAAGACATTGAACAACCAGTACTCATCCAAAAAGACAGGTGGTCCCCAATGAGCCCATTGGCAAAGTGCGGACCACATTCAATATAAAAGCAATACTGATCCTCTTTAATACTTTTCATAATCTATAAACAAAGAGAATTGTTCCTAATTAATTCTATGAAGCCAGCATTGCTCTGATAGCAAAGTCAGACAGGAACATTGTTTAGCAAGCGGCTGGAGAGATAGCTCAGCAATTAAACATGTTTATTAATCTTCCAGAGGACCCTGGCTTGCTTATTTCCCAGCATCCAAGTGGTAGCTCATAAATGCCTGTAATTCCAGTTTGAGGGGATTTGACATCCTATTTTCCACAGGCACCTGTACACACATGGTGCACATAAATTCACTCACTTAGACATAAATAGAACAATATTAATAGAAACTGAACAAAAACACTTTTTTGGAAAATAAGTATAGAGACAAACATCATTCATCAGTGTAAGAGTGGAATTATTCTCTAGAACACTAGCAAATCAAAACTAAAATTGTATTTGTGTATGTCTGTGTGTATGTGTGTATGTGTGTGCAATGTGAAAACAGAGGTACTCATACTGCAGTGAATGTGTGGAGGTTAGAGAACAGCTCTGTGAAGTTGCTTCTCTCCTTTAGAAGGGTTTTGTGTTTCTAACTCAGTTTGTCAGGTTTGTACAGCAAGTGTTTTCACTCACCAAGTCATCTCACTGGCCCCGAGAACATATAAAAAATTCTATTCTAAAGGGATTTATCCCAAGTATGTGAGTGAGCCTAGTACAGCATTCACAAATCATTTAGTGCACCCTCTTATGTTAATGCCAAAGAAGAAAAACCCCAAGATTATGTCATTCTGTCAATGTATGCAGAGAAAACATTTGACAAAAGCTGATATTCGTTTATGACAAAACACCCAGTAAACTAAGATTATAGGGGTACTTCCTCAAGTTTCTAAAGGAGTATCTAAAATAAATGCAGTTAGAAACAGGCTCATCGTTAGGAAACTCAAAACTTTCCATCAAGGTTAAAACAAAGCAAGGCTTTGCCCTCTGGCTACTCTTTTTCAGCATCACACTGATATCTTAGCACATATAGGAAACAGGAATACAGAAATAAAAGGCATATTAATAGCATAGGAAGAGATCAAGCTCTTTGTTCATAAATGACATTGTTACCTATGCATAAAAATCTGAAAAACAGGGCTGGAGAGATGGCTCAGAGGTTAAGAACACTGGTTGCTCGTGCAGAAGACCTGAGTTTGAATCCCAGCACCTACATGGCAGCTAACAACTGTCTCTAATTCCAGTCCCAGGGTATCTGACAGTCTCTTCTGACCTCCACGGGCATTGCACAACACGGGTGCATTTACCTACATGCAGGCAATACACACATACACATAAAAAATAATAAATAGTTTTTTTAAAAAATCTGAAAAATAATAGTAAACATGAACTTAACAAATTCTAGAAAACTCACAGGATAAAATGTTAATAAACAAGTTATAAGTCCTGATATACCAAAAATGAACACATAGAATTTAAAATTAAAAACATATTGCCAGGGGCTTGAGGTGGTACGGTGGATAAAGTATCTGTCATGTAAATATGAGGACCTAAGTTTTAATCCCCAGAGCCTACATAAAGCCACAGTCACACACATAACTGCACCCACATAATACATATGTATCATCCACACAATATAGATTAGAAAGAAAACATTGACATTTATATTAGAAGCTCACTCCACAAATGAATATTTAAGTACAGCTTTAGCAAACTATGTACAACATTTACTTGAGAAAAATTATCAAATGCTCATAAAGAAATTAAGCAGAATTAACTAGAGATAGTCCGTGTCTATGAGAAGAAACTTAGTATTTTCATGAACGCATAGAGTCCCATCTTGACTTAAAGATTCAAAGGCATCTCAGTCAAAATCAGAGCAGATTAACCCAGCGTAATGATTCATCTCTCTCACCTCAGATTTGGGAAACTGAGGCAAGAGAATTGGCATGAGTTCAAGTCTTCACAGAGCTACATGGTGCGTCTAAGGCAGCCTGGGCTACAGAATGAGACCCTATCTAGAACAAAACAAAATGAAATCTCAGCATAAGACAAGATAAGGACAGTCCAGGAAAGCAAAGGACAGAATGTCAACAAGGGGCTCTTGAACAACTGGACATATACATGCAGATGAAAAGGAATGTGGAAAAAAAAAGTCAGTCTTTGGGCAGACCTAAATACGAATTATGCTCTCACAAAATTCCTAGAAGACAAGATAGAAGAAACTTTGTTTTGCAACTTCTGCTGCCCGCTTTTTATGTTTTCATTTCTTATTTCAAAAATAATAGGTATTTATCACAATAGGTCAATGGACATAGAGGTGTATAAAAAGTTTTTGTTAATCATTCCTCATCTTCCATCACATGATTATGAGGAATCCAGCATCACCCTCCCATGAGTTTCTCAATACTCATCAATAAATATGGACAAGCATATAAAGACACATATAAGCTTTAACTTGTTATCAGTAAAAAGGTGATGTCATATAAGGTAATTTTCTGCTTGCTTTTTCTCACTTCATATATGAGAAGTAACCTAAAACTCAGTGTGTACTAATTTTATTTATTCTTTTTAATGTCAGTAAACTATTCTTTAGTACTGCCAACCCATAATTTGTTTAGCCTTTCTCCTAAAACTGAGTGTTCTGGTTGCTTAGTTATTTCCCACGGAAAATCTATTACAATTGCAGGATAAATTCCTAAATTTGGATACTTGGATCAAAAATATGTATGTTTTGAATGTTTGTAAAGCTTATAATAACTCATATTCTTACCAATGATGGGCCTTGGTTCTTAGACCCCCACCAGCACTTTACTTATCTATATCCTTCTTGTGTAATTTTTCTTCCTGTATCCTATTTCTTCAGTGGAGTAATTATGGCTCACAGAAGTCACACTGTACACCACCCAGCAAATATGTGAACCTACCTCCTTACAGGTCTCCAGGTTCAATAGAGAGGACAATGTTCTCTCTTTACTCTCACTTACACATCTAAACACAGGGCCTCTCCTACTGTAGCCAGTCAAATCTGGACCCAGCTAAAGTTACCCATTTGCTAAGAAAAACTGCAGTACAAGTATCCAGCTCTTAGAATAGAGTCCCAGAAAATAACTGGAACCCTTTAGAGGTCACATGTGCTTGGCGATCCCTCTCATCACCCTGAATGTTTGTTAAAATAACCCACAACCAGAAATAAAAACAATCATTTTAATAAAAATATCATTTTACTTATAATGCTATAATTTGATTAATTAGCACACTGCTTTGTTCTAAAGGAGTACATGAATTTTTTAAAACATTGTACAAATTGATGCAAATCCTGATGAAATTTGGAAAAATTGTTGGTCTTCCAGAAAACAGAAATTATAAAATCTGTTCTACTATGATTTTCTGCTTGCCTTATTCAGCAATAAAACGCCCTGTTAAGTTTCCTGCTGAAGACAAAAACTGTCTTAGAGAAACAGTTTACCTTTTATTTATTTTTCGTTTAGCATACAAAGTTTCATTGTTGTATTTGCACACGCTTTGTGCTTACTCAGGCCCCCACTGTCTGCTCCCACGCTGCCCCCTTGCTAATCCCCTCCTCCTTCCAGTACCTTCCTTTCTTTTTTCATATTACGTATATTCCATTTCCCTCTTCCCCTCACCCCAGCCCTCCTTAAGACCTCTTCCTCCCCTCTCATGGTCCCTTCGAAGAGTCTACTTACTGCTATTTGTCTTCATGAATCCAGCTTATTTTGCTTAACGTCATGGTCTCCAGTTGCATCATTTCCTGCCTACAAGCCTCACCTATGGGGGAACTCTGAGCCAATGAGAGACCCTGCCTCAAATAAGGTTATAAGCTCCTAAGAAAAAATGTATGAAATTAAACTCTGGATTGCATACATATACACACATTCATGCATACCTGCATACATACATGCACCCACAAGAATCCACAAACACACACATACACATAAAAAATATCCACATGCTATGGTTTCGTTCAGGTGTTGATAGACAACTAGGCTGGCTCCATTTCTTTGCGTGCAGTGCAGTGATAATTATGCATCTGCAAATATCTCTATGGTATGTGGATCTATGTCTTGAGGCATATACTTAGGTGTGGTATAAGGTTCCTCTTTCTCCACATCTTCACCAGCATTTGTTGCCATGTGCTTTCTTAATGGCAGCCATTCTGACCAGGGTGAGATGGGAATTAAAAAAGTCTTTATGTTACTGCCATTCTTTTTCATCGCAGTGTTGAGACAGAATGTCACATGACTTGATCAGAAAAGGACCACCTCCCTCCCCTACATCAGGCAAAATCATCCATTCTTTGATAGCTTTAGGAATTATCACAATGTCTAGGCAGAGTTGCAGTGGTGCATGATTGTCAACCAGCCTGCCTGGATGCCACACATCCTGCCCCTGCTCCTCACACCTTGCTGGCAAGTGTCTTGGTCTATTATGACATCATTTCCCCAGCTGCACACAATGAACAATCATGTTTACCTTGTGATCTCATTTGGATAATGCAGGCATTAGCCATGGAGAGCCAGGCACTAGAACGGAGGTTGGCCATGGTGAGGTCTCCACCAATGCTTAGCCATACAATTCACTACATGCAGAACTTCATTAAATACGAATGGAAATGTTTTCAGACATTGGATTCTGCTCAACATGAAGGTGCCCTCAGGGCTTCCGTAATGCACACTGGTTGTTCCAATTTTTTTGTCCCCATTTTCAATGCTTCTCTTGAAAAAAATCTTTCCTCTTCCTGTGAATGTCTAATAAGGTGGCAGTCCAGGAATGGCTGAATATAAAACACAGATAGTAGATAGATAGATAGATCAATGGATGAAAATTAGAGAGTCCAAGATTGACTAAAAAATGCTTGAATACAAGATGAAGAAAGCGGGGTTCTGGCCCGGAGCTGTGGCCTTCAATGCTTCCTTGCCATCCTGACCTGTCCCCCATCTTGTGCCTTTGGCTTCTGGAACTTGAAAGTAGACATCTTTGGTGAGGTTGGCATAAATCGTACAATTCCTTGGTAGCAACCTATAGCCCAGTATGTTGATAACATCATGATGTTACTGTTATGGGTTCTAGGCTAGAAAACCAGGCCAGGGGCTTGGGATGGGGGCATCCATGGGATCTCCTGGTTCAGAAAGTATCCAAGGCTGTTCCCTCTAACCCCAACACTGACTCAACTGTGGGTATTTGCTTGTGCTCAGCGTCCTGCCGCTCCTGAGGTATGTGACAGAGGCCACAGTGTAGGTCCCATTATGTGGGGAGACTCCCACTTAGGGTGTTCTTCAGGAGTAGGAAAAGGGGTTCAAAACAGTTTAATTTGCATTTTTCTGATAGCTAAAAATGTTAAACATGTTTTAAAATATTTTATTGGCTATTTGCATTTCTTCTTTTTAGAACTATCTATTTACCTCATTGGCCCATTTATTGATTGGAAGATTTTGGGGGGTGTTTAATTGTTGCATTCCTTTACATATTTTACATATGTTAATCTCTTGTCTGGTGCTTAGTTAGCAATTTTTCTTTCCTCTGTAGGCTGAGTCATCACTCTGGTGGTTGTTTCATTTACTGTGCAAAAATTTTGTTTCTTTGTTTTTCTTTTTTATTAAGTTTCTGCAAAATTCATACAACATATTTTGATCAGATTTAGACTCCCTTCCCTATCTGCACTCCTCATATAGTGCCCCATGCCAGGCCAGATTTTATGTACTCTGTCATACACACATACACACACACACACACACACACACACACATGCCTATCTAGTCTATTTTTGTCCCCAAATGTCCTTAGTATGTGCCCATCCATGGGAGCCTGGTTAAACTATCGAGCATCATACCCCTAAAGAAAACCAACTCCAGCTAAAGAGATGGCTCGGCAGTTAAGAACACTAGCTGCCCTTGCAGAGAACCTGGGTTCGGCTCCCAGCACCCACATGGTGGCTAACAACTGTCTGTAACTCCAGTTGCAGGGAATCTGACACCTTCTGACTTCTGCTGGCACTGCACCACCAGGGCACACTTACACACATGCAGGCGATATACTCATACACATAAAATAAAAATAATAAATGAAAAAAGAAAACCGACTCTCCCTTTCTCAGTAGTTATCAGTTGCCAGTAGTTCCTCACCTGAGACTGGGGTTTCTTACCCACTTTCTCACTTCTGTGCTGGGATTTTGTCTGGTTTGAGCTTGCATGGGCTTTGTGCATGCTGTTACTACTGCTGTAAGTTCATATGAGCAACTCCCAGCTGTCTGGAAAACTGTTTCCTTGTGGTCCTCTGGCTCTTAGAATCTTTCTTCCCAGTCTGCAGCAATGGTTCCTTACCGTTGTGTGGTAGAGGTTTTATACAGGCATCTTATTCAGAGATAAACACTCTGCAGTCTCTTATTCATTATACTTTGGCCAGTTGTGGATTTCTGGGTTAATCACCATCTGTTGCATAAGGAAGCTTCACTGGTAAGAGTAGAGAGACACATTACTATTCTTTCCAACCCCTGTCCTGCTAAGTTTCCTAAGCCTTAGGTAGAGAAATTGTATTGTAGATATGTCGTTTAGGCCTTGTCTTAGTTTGTTCTTCATTGCTGTGACAAACACTCTGACCAGTACCAACTTGGGGAGGAAAGGGTTTATTTGTCTTACATCTCCAGGTCGCACGCAGTTCATCAGGGAGCCCAGGTAGGAACTCAGGGCAGGAACTTGGAGGCAGGAGCTGGAGCACAGGCCATGGAAGAATGCTGCTTACAGGCTTGCTCCCTTGGCCCCTGCTCAGCCTACTTTCTTATGCAACACAGGCCCACCTGCCCAAGGGTGGCACCACCCACAGTGGGCTAGGCCCTCCCACATCACTGATCAAGATGCCCTTCAGACATGGCCACAGGCCAGTCCAATAGAGGAAATTTCCCAATTGAGGCTCCCTCAACCCAGGTGTGTCAAGTTGACACTAAAGCTATCCACCACAGGCCTGGACACCTCACAGAGAATTATTCTCAGTGTTTGATCAGTTGTGGGATTTTGTAATAATCTCCATCTGTTGCAAAAATAAGCTTCTTTGATCAGTGATGAAAGATATACTTGTCTGTAAATATAAGGTACCATGTTTAGACTACAGTAAGAAATTACATTGCTCTATGGATGTGTCAAAAGTAGGTTTTTCTTTAGGATTTATGACCTCTCTAACCATGTGTATTTGGCTATATTTACAGTGCCACACATGGGTTCCCTCCCACTGAGTGGGCTTTAAGTCCAATTAGGTAGCTGTTGATTACCCCCCAGATAAAAGTGCCACTACTGCACCAATAGTTTGCTGTGCTGGTCACTGTTATGGTTATTTGGCTTTAAAGCTGGGGTTGGACCACTGACTGACTTCCTCCCTTAACAACTTACATAGTGAACTCTAAAACAATGAGCTAGCCTTCAGGGAGAAGGATTCCAGGTCAGTTCCAACTCCATTGCTCAAAGTCCTGTGTCCAAAGTATGTCCTGTCTTCAGCAATAGGATCTTACCTTCAAGTTCTGAGAGGCAATCAAGGACTGTGGCAATAGCCTGTGTTATTTTGGGAGTCTCTTGGACAACCCTGACCAACAACTTGAAGGGAAGTTTCCTCTGCCTGGCACTATGTTTTTCATTAATAGCCATCAGCTATATACATGCAATTACACACGTATGTGTATTTTTTCAGTAGATTTTTGAACTAATACATTTTCCTCTGATTTTTTGCACTACCTAAGCATAAACCAATTCAGGAAATTATGACAGCCTGGTGAGTATGGTGAGGGCATTTTAGATGTAACAACAAAAGCACAACCCATGACAGAAGTAATTAGTTAAGCTGTCCTTCACTACAATTAATCATTTCTACTCTTGTAAAACACTGTCAAAATAATGAGTAGTTCATGGTGTCACAGGCTTGTGATAGCAGCCACACTGGAGGCTGAAGCAGGAGGATCACAAGTTCAAGGATAGTCTGGCCTACATAAAAAGTTCAAAGCCAGCCAGGCATGGTGGCACTCACCTTTAATCCCAAAATTCCAGAGGCAGAAGCAGGTGGGTCTCTGTGAGTTCAAGGCCAGCCTGTCTATATAGTAAGTTCAGGTCAACTGGGGCTATAGGTAGACCCATCTCAAAAAGACCGAAAAAAAAAAAAAAAAAAGTTCACCGTCAGTCTGAAAAACTTGGTGAAAGTGTCTGAAAATAAGGAGTAAGTGTGAGCTGGGGATATACTACAGTGTAGAGCACATGTCTAGCACACAGAAGGTCCTAGGTTCACTCTCCAACACTAATAGACAGAGCAAGAACAAGATCAAGAAATAGAGAACATAACAATCACAAATTGGAAGGAAAATATTTGCAAAAGAATTCACTAATAAAGAACTGCTATCTTGAGGCTGAAGAGATGGCTCAGTGGTTAAGAGCACTGGCTGCTCTTATAGAGGACCTGGGTTTGATCCCAGCACTCACATGGAAGTTGACAACCACCTGTAACTTCAGTTCCAGGGGAATTCAATGCCCTCTTCTGTCCTCTGTGGGCATTGTGTAATATGGGTGCACTTACACACATGCAGGCAATGCACTTATACACATAAAATAATAATAAACTTTTTTTGAAGTTTTTTGTTTTTATAGAAAAGAACAAAAGTGAGTACTATTCCATATCTATCAAAATTCAGAACACTGCCCAAATCAGAACCTGGTGAGAGGGACTGGAGACATCCCTCATCTGTTAAGATCACTCATTGCTCTTAAGTTGTGTTTGGTTCCCAGCCCCTGTTCCAAGAGGCTTGCAACTCCAGCTCCAGGGGGATCTGACACCTCTGATAGCTTCCATGAGCACCTGCACTCAGGTACACACGCACACACACACACACACACACACACACACACACACACACACAAGCCATGCACACACAAGCTACATATACAACACACAACACATAATTAAAAATAAAATAAACTTTAAGAAAATTTAAACTGACTCTCCTTCACCCAGCATCCACCATTTACCAACATGTCCTCAGCTAGGGCTGGGCTTCCAACCCACCTTCCCCATCCATGCTGAGCCCCTATCTGGTTTGCCATGTCCTCAGCTAGGGCTGGGCTTCCAACCCACCTTCCCCATGCATGCTGAGCCCCTATCTGGTGTGCATTTGCGCAAGTCTTATGCATGCTGTTATAAGTGCTATGGGTTCACTGCAACTCCCCTGTGGTGTCCAGACTATACATTTTCCTTGTATTCATCTACCATCTTTGCCTCTTACATTATTTCTGCCCTCTCTTCTACAGTGATCTCTGAGCCCTGGGAAAAGGGGATGTGGTAGAGGTGTCCCTTTTAGAGTTGAGTGCTCCTCAGACTTTTATTCTCTAAACACTGACATTTTTCCTTACTGATGTGAAGCCTGTTTGGTTTTCCAGACTCCAGGGCTTGAACTCACACCCAACACTTGGGAGGCACGGAATGGAATCAATAGGCCTTTTGAAAATCAAAATCTTATAAATAAATAAACAAATACTTAAAAAAATGTATAGTAGTGGGAGGATATGAAATCAGGAAGGGGTGTCATGGGGAGAGGGCAGATGGGGGAGGGGTCAGAATATGATCAGAATACACTATGAAATTCTGGAATCAATAAGATAAATAAATAGAAAGCATTTCAATCAGAGGAATGCAGGATCAAATTTGCATTCACCGTTTCTTTTATGACTCAGAAAACATTCACAACCCCTGAGTTCTTAGGTCTTGAGTACAAATAACATTTATCATTGCCTCAAGGTTTCTGAAATGTTGGTTATAAAATATCAGTTGATAAACTAAAATATTTTAAGTATTTGATGGGGTAATCTTCATTTTTTTCAGTCCATGAGATGAAGTTAGCCCTGACAATGATATGAGATGGGAATCTGAGCCATGCCTAAATCTATAATAAACTTTCTTAATATTTACAAAAAGTATTGTAAAGTCCTGGTGAGAATGTGGAGGATCAGGAACTGTCTCTCCTTGCTGCTGGGAAACAAGAGGGTACAGTTCCTTGGGGATGCAGATTGGAATGTTCTAAGACTCTACATGCTCTAACTATGTGGTCCAACAACTTTCTCTTGGTATTGACCTGATGAGTTAGACTCTTACTTCCTCACAAGGGATTGCACATAATATTTATGCCAACTTTAATTGTAAGTGCCAAAACTTGGAAAATGACCTGGAGGTCCTTGATCAAAAAATAAACAAACTAGTATAGAGAAACACTGAATGTTATTTAGCATTATAAAGAAAGGCGTGATCAAACGATGTAAAGACATAGAGGGAAGTTAAATGGATATTATCAAGTGAAATAAACCAATCTGAAGAGGCTACATGTTACATGCTTCTGAGTATAAGGCACTGTGGAAAAGGCGAAACTAGGGAGACAGCAAAGACCAGTGGTTGTCAGAGACAGAGAAAAGGGAAGAATGAACAAACAGAGCAAAGAGGGCCTTCAGGGTTGTGAAACTCTGCTGTGTGGTCCTATGATGATGAAGTCCAGCTGTTATTTATTTATCAAAGCAATAGAATTAATAGATGTGGTATGTTAATGATGTCTCATTACAGGTTTACCAATTTCAACAAACTTACTGCTGTGGAGGAAGATGTTTGATGTGCATGGTATTATAAAGATGGATACAGACCCTTCACAAGTGCACGTGGATTAGAGAATGCCTTAGTTTCTGGTATAACAAGAACAACTTATCTGCAGCTTTAAGGATGCTTAAACCACAAAGAGGCAGTCTGACCATCAGGAGACACTACAAAATTTTCCTCACATCTCTCTCCTTGCTTAACCTGGTGTCACCTGGGAGCACATTCCTTTCTCTGCAGAGCAAAGGAGATAAAGAGGAGTCACCAGATCAAGATAAGACCTTTGTTTCCATCATTAAAAAAATCCTTAAACATTGATGCTGAGGCTGAACTATGAGCAACTGAAGTCAGCAGTAAAACAGGATTCTCATAGCCTCTGTTGGGTGCCACCAACCACTCTGAAGTTTGCATTGAAGAAAACAGTACACACTGGGACTAAGTGAACGCTCAACTACCTTGAGGCAATTTCACATAGAGTTATGGAATGAAGAATACCAGCCCACCCTCAGTTCCTTTTGGCTGGAGCATCCTGGTATTTTATAGTTGTCTGATAGTTTGCAGTAAGGTGGATATCCTATTCCCTTTTCTCCTATCCTGGTACTAAGGAGATTGCAACATGGAGAACTGTGCTGTTAATTAACTTTCGAAGAGTCCCAGCCTCTGCATGCATCCAGATGAGAAACTCACAGAGAAAATCACTAAGCTGAAAAGTTCAATATCTACTCAGGTCTGAAATTTCCAAGAATATCTGTGAAGAAGTCTTTGAAGGCTCTTGTAGAGAATTTTTCAGCAGTAATATAAGTACACTTTTTGGTACTAGAGAGATATTTTAAAAATATGGGAAAATGAGCAGGTTGCCCAAACCAATTGACATTCATTTATGATACACTAATTGTTGCATTCTCTTTTATTCTTAAATACTTGTGAATGGGGCTTTCAAAATAACATATCATGAGCATTGAGCTTGCAAAAATCCTTCCTATGCATATTTTCAAGTGTAAATATTTGTGAACTCATTTAATACCACGTCTGCTTTAAGGACTTACTGAATATTATTATTTTTCATTGGGAAGTTCTGTGGACCTTCCCCTGGGTGTCATGTCATGAAGAAACAGTTGTTGTTGGTCACCGTGTGCAATGGTCTCATGACTCCACACTTCACATTGTAGAATGTGTTGCTGTCACAACCCCTGTTCATGGCCACAGTGTCCTCACTGTGTAGATGAAGGAGCTAGGCCAGGCTGATATGGGACTCTGAAGTAGTATCTTCAGTCAGAAATGACTCAGTGAGTCTACTATGTGATATGCTTCCATTTGTTGGAGCTACAACTCATCACTGGAGTATCAGATGCACAGGGAGTGAGCTCTGTTCCAGAGACCAGGTGCAAAGCATTTACCCCCAAGACCAGCCACCTGCCTTCACCGTGAACTCCCACATCAAGGCTAGTGGTATGCCCTAGAGCTGATCAGGCTCTTTAGCCTCCTGAGCCTCCATTTCACGTCTGACCACAGGAGATAAGAAGGCATCCTAGAGCTGCCTGTCCTGTGGAATAAGATAATGTGTGTAAATCCCGGGCACAGCAGTTAGCCCCTAGCACAAGCTCAGAAAATGGAAATTCTCCTACCCAGGTCCCAGGGGGTAGAAAGCAAGAAAATATGACAATAAAGGAAAAGGGTTGGAGTGGGGGAGAGCAAAGATGGATTGCCATTCTTTAAATAAAACCAGGGAGCGAGGTGTGAGAAAAATAGAGAAATGCAGAGAGTGGGAGAGAGAGGAATAGCTACAGGCGCTTGGAATGGTACTGAAAGATTCTCAGAAGTAAAAGCTTCTTTTAAAATATTGGAGTTCTTCCATATGGGAAGCTTGGGGAGAGAGGAGAAAAAAAATTAAATTAAAGCATTTGAAAGTATATTATAGTTTTATCTCTTAAAAAAAAATATTGGAGTTTCCATATGGGAAGCTTGGGGAGAGAGGAGAAAAAAAATTAAATTAAAGCATTTGAAAGTATATTATAGTTTTATCTCTTTGGCTCTGCGATTTCAGAAATAATATAATTCTATGGAATGCACCATGCCAGAAGACTTTGTAGAGTAGCGCCCCAACAGAACGGGACTGAATGATGTCAAAGAAGCTTATATAACAGTTTTGTTTTATTCATTTACATAAATCACATTTACCGTAGGTGTTTTATTCAAAATAAAGTTTGGGAAAAATAAATTGAACAGATGAACCTAGGCAAACCTGGTGATTTTTTTCACGAGTAGTGTTTGATGATAAAAGCATAAAAGCATAATGTGGTATCATTTCACCAAGGCACAATATGGATCACCCATATGGAGCAGAAGCTGATAATGCTGCAGAGAGGCAAAAATAAACAGAGCAGATGTACTTGGAAAATCAAGTCTGCACCCACCCCTGAATACCTGCCTGGTGCTGGAGAAGTTTCCACAGAACTCAAAACTGGCTTCAAGGCACCTTCCCACAGGGACTTGCAGGAAGCCAGAGATGAAGCCTTATATGACCAGAGACAGAAGAAAGGATTCTAAAGTAGCACGTGGCTCTCAGGGGAGGTCAAAATGGAACCTGTGGTCTCCATACCACAAGCCACAAGGATGCTACCACAGGCAGTTCAGAGGCACGGGTTCCAATCCAGTTCTTCTTGTTCAGGCGAGTCCCATCTCTGAATCTCTTAAGTGTGCCTCAAAGGCTAAGTAACAGAGCTGAGAGGGCTTCATGGAACTAATGAAAGTCTCGGCCGAGAAAACACAAAGAAAAGAAAAAGCTGCTCAGGAGCCTTTCCAGATACGCAGAAGGAAGGTGTTAGAGGCTACTCTCACTTTCACAAGGAGGTGAGGCATGGCGGCAGGGGGCAGATGTACTATTCAAGAAAGATCCAATACAGAATCCTAACACTCTTGAGCTTACATGCACGATTGAGCTTTAGAGTCCTGGCAAAACTAACGGCTGGCAAATAAAAGTCACAGTTCTTCACATGTCAACATTTCTGACTCAACCCTGTGAGGTCTAGACAGGGGAGAAGCAGTGCCACAGAGCAGATATCTGGGCTGGGCTGCCCACGCAGGGTGCCTGGGTCAGCCAGGACTGGAACCCACATGTTGCTGCACACCACACTGTTGGCTACTACAACACACACACACACACACACACACACACACACACACACACACAAGCTACTACAACACACACACACACACACACACACAGAGAGAGAGAGAGAGAGAGAGAGAGAGAGAGAGAGAGAGAGAGAGAAATTTTGTCTCACTAACTATGAACCTTGGAGCCTTGCCTAAGGTGTGGGTATCTTGAGAACATGCAAGGTTTCAGGAGTGGTAGGTAGTAGACAATAAGCAATTGCCCATGATGTGTAAGGCTTAGAGCTCTTTGAAAACTGTAAAGTGCAAAGATGCATACATAGTATAGTGTTTTGTTCTCCAGTTTCACAGCAGAGGAGCATCCAGTCACAGAAGGAAGGTCTCAAAGGCTTAGAGTTTTTTGTAAACCATAAACTGCTAAGACGCATATGTAGCGTAGTCTTTTTGTCTCCAGTTTCAACTTCACAGCAGAGTTACATCCAGTTCCAACAAGATCTCCAGCCTCCATGGGACCTCAAAGTAGCTTTCTCACACTCTGTCTTGGGCTGAGCATTCCTGAGGCCTCCCCTCAACCTGACCTGCCTGAGTTTCTGTAAGGAGCACCACACCACACCATGTGAAAGGCCCGCCAAAGGCTCATGTTACCTGGGTGCTTCAGTGTTCTTTTACATATTCCACAAAATATGTGTGGAAATTCTCCTTCCTGGAGAAAATCATGGCTGCCTATTTCCAAATAGAAGGAAGCAGATGTGATTTCATCAGCCCAGCAAAATGACTGGAAGAAGCTGGAGGCCACAGGGAAGCTAGAGCATACAGGAAATACTCTGCCTTGCCCATAGTAAATGTGGTCACATGGCCAACAGCTGGAATACACCATCAACGGGCCCCTGATGTCATCAAGTAGCCACCCATCTGCTCTGTTCCCAAAGCAGCCAGGAAAAAAATAGCGTTCCTCGTCCCACACACTCCAGCTGTCCTCGGGATCCAGTGCTCAGTGATTTTTTTTTCTAAAAATAAAATGAAATAAAATCATCTATTTTCCAATCGACATGAGCACTTGTTCCAGGAACAATGACGTGGGACAGGAGCCACCGTTCCAAAGCTGCATGTAGGTTTATCAAAGCGAAAGCAGAAACCATGGCTTTCCAAGAGCCGTGTTACATCTCAGAGCAGAGCGCTGCAAGTCTGCAGTTTAGAAAAAGGCTTCTCATCAATGCTCACCTGGAGACAGGGTTCATTTGGTATCTGAGTCCCGAGGGACTGTGCTCAGGTGCTGATCACTGCTTGCCCCTGGGACTCAGTCTATTGTGAGTCACATGCTGGGTTCTGTTACTTCTAATCCAATCCCTACGCACCCCCTCTAGAATGCAGACATATGTCAGTTTTCAAGAATAGAACTGGCAGCTATTTGCAGACACGCAGCCTTTGGGTATGCCAGCATTATCTTCAGTCAACTTCAATTTCAGAGGAAACACAGATCAAGCAAACACTTCCCCCTGGACTTCAAGTTGGAGAACAGAAATGACAAAAGAAAGTCTGTCACTGAGCAAGAAGGAAGGAGTCAGCCCGCCCACTGTGGCAAGGAGAGCCTGCCTCCTCCCCAGACTATCCCTCCTGCTTTATCAGCAGGTCTCTTGGACTGTGGATCACTCCCCAGATATGATCTGCCGTGTATAGATGCCTCAAGTGCATACCAAGCGGACTCCTTGTCACTAGTCAGTTCTGCAGGTGATCCTTTCCTTAGCATCAGTGGGACCACAGAGACATGTCTGCTGGCACGGGCTTGATAAGACTGCAGTGATGCGACATGCATCATCTCTTCCACCAAGACAGCTATGTTCACTCATTTTAGAAACACTTAGCGCACATGCATTGTATGCCAGCCACTCTTCAAAGTGGCTTGCACAAATGAGCTCATCTGATGCTCCCAATAGTCCTGGGAGGCACTGGTCCTTGCTGTAACTATTGTGTAGAGAGAGTAAACTCAAACAGAAATGGAACACTTTATCCAGAGTCACCTAGAGTGTAGATGAAATAATTAGCACCCAAACCAAGGCAGCCTAGTTCCAGAGTTCTTATTCTGCATAGTCATACCACAAGCATCTTCGGGGTAGGGGAGGCATCCCACACTTTCTTATCCATCCCTCCCCTATCCCTGACTAAGTCAGTAAGTTCCTTTGGTAAAAGGCAGTGAAAGCTATGCAGGTGCATGATAACACAGAAGTGTATGTTTGTAATAAGAGGTCAATTTGAGGCCACTTCCAGGAAAGGTCCTTCATGTCAGTGTATAATTGAGTCAGAGCAGACCATGAGCCAGGAACACTATAGAACAGGTCAGGAGATCAGGCAGCCATCATAAATCCTACTTTATAAATCTGAAAATTGATGTCTGTGAATTCCATGCATAGAATGACCTGGTAACAGAATAACTACACAAAATAGCATTTTAGGAAAGCAAAATTCCATGTTCATTTCCTGGTTCATGATTCATATCTACATAGGGTCAAAACCTCTGTCCAAAAATCTCCTGAAAATAGAAACCCCAGAAGAAGACAGGTTAAATAGGCATTCTAGAATCAAGAGGTCAGTAGCTGGTTAACTGCTGCATCCAGAGAAGAAGCAGTACCTGGACAAAGTCACCATGAACCTAGGCATGGGTAGAACCCCGACAACTCATCTGTGAACAGACAAGATTCTGCACCTGTCAACAGAAACCCATGCGAAGAACCCCATGGACTGAACAGAGGCACCTGAACAGCCGCCTGCATGTCTGTGAGCAGGTGGTTTTCCTAATTCAGAGCTTTTCAAAGGATGCAGTGGACATGTTCACTTGATTCTGAAGGTCCAGAATGATAGATGGCTAGTTACAGGCCAGGTAAGCTACATAGACAACTGCTTTCTCCCTGAGCTGCCACTGTCACCGGAGAACTTAGCACCCGCTTTGTGTCCCACATACTCCCACAGTCCAGACTGGGCAGAGGGAGAGCACCTGGACTTACAAAGCCACAGAAAGTGCTTCTTAGACTCTGAATGTTTCCCTTGGAGTAGATCAAGGGCAACACAAAACTTGCATAGAAACTGAGAGTGATCATCTTACAAATGACCTACCAAGAAAAGCTGGTGCTCATACTTGAGGCAGTGACTGCTTCAAAATCACTTTTTGTATTAAGAAAACTTGGATTGTTCCTTTTTCTAAAGAGCTCAAGAGCTATTGCTTGGAGATACAGCCAAGGCTTTAATGTCATTTTATAAACTATGACATACTGGGAACCTGCAACGGGTTACAGCCATTCCTCTTCAGGTATTCTCTCTGCAAACTGATGAATCTGGAAGCTTCTTTGTAGTATACTAAGCTGGAAATATGATGGATTTAGTGAGGAACAAATTCAGGGAGCATCCTTAGTTCCTTTGTGAACTACCAATCACAAATTTACTCCCAGCAGCCCCATTAAGAAAGAGACATGTGGAGCCTCAGTAACATGTTCATCCACTGGCTTTAAGGCTGATAGGGACACAAAAGGCTGAGGTCATGGAAGCACTAACCTCAGATCTTGAGACAAAACAAATTATACGTGCAAAAGCTGACAATTTGGTAGCACGGGGCTCCTTTGAGCCCCAGGACTTGATGGAAACAACCTTCCTGTAGCTTTTAATCTGGGTGTGTGTGTATGTATGTATGTGTGTGTGTGTGTGTGTGTGTGTGTGTACATATTTATGCACATGGAGATGAGTCATCTACATGAGATGTCTTCCTTAACCATTTTCCACCTTAATTTTTGATGTAGGGTCTGCTACTGAACTTGAAGCTCACTGATTCTGTTAGACTTACTGGCCACTGAGTTCTTGGGATCTTCTTGTCTGTCTCCCAAGTGCTGGGATGACATGTGCATGCCAAGGTGTCAGGCATTTTTACATGGATACTGGGGATCTGAACTCAGATCCACATGCCTGCACAGCAGTCCAACCTTACTGACTGAGCCATTTCCCCAGAACTTCAGTCCTTGAAGTGTGAAAAGTCTGCAATATTTGTAAGTGCTCAATCAGTAGGCTATGGACTGCAGCTTCTCTCCGGAAGGTCCCTGCCTCCAGGTACAGTGTTGATTTAGTTCCAAATAGTCCAGTGTGAACTAGATGACTGATGGTCACATGAGGAGGAAATGCAGGGCTTCCTAGATCTGAACACATGGTGCCAGACAGAAGAAGGGTAACATATATCCCTGGGCTGATGCCCTATGATCCTTAGGAACACATGAGCTACCAAAGGAAGAGCAGATGACACATGTCATAGTAGAAGGGGTGACTCACAGGGACAGTATCCTTGTTACACATACCCTTCTGGTCATGGCTTGCTGCCTCCCTGGCTCCCTCTCCTTTCCCTCCCTCCATTTTTCCCCTTCTTCCTCTCCTCTCTCTCTCTCTCTCTCTCTCTCTCACATAGCTCAGTCCATTTTGAGGTATGTTGGTGAGCATTGCCTCACACAGTCCCGTTCAGCTCAGTAGCTCCTACAGATCCAATATGTAGTTACTCTATAATTTTACTTTACCTTTGAAAGTAAACATGCAAATCTAAAATTACTCCAACCTCAATTATCATACTACTACTAAAATAATCCACCAGGAACAACAAAAACAAGTTCCTTTAAGGATGCTTAAATATAAACAAGCAGTCTGTGGAATGGTTGTCAGAAGGAATCATATTTCTCATTTCAGTTATTAATCTGGTAAAGGAGATGTGTCGAGTCCCTCCCAAGTTTGCAGACAAGGCTAAAAATGTCAGTGAACAGAAAGCGTCAGGCTGACGGGGAGACGGCAGCAGGAAGATTGCTTGAGGCGGGCTGTGGGTGGAAGGAGCAGCTGAGCTTCAATGTGGGCAACTGCAAGGAAGAGCATTGTGGGAGCCTCAGCTTGGGATGATTCTCCCTGGACACTGGAGTACCGGCACCAGAGGGACAGTTTCAAGGCATCAGGAGCTGTGATGAGAATATGCAGATATTATGACTCTATTCATAGGGTTTCATAGTGTACACAAAACTGAGATAAGAAATCGCACAGGATTTGTGTCTCCACCAGGCAGGAATGGGGTTAATGGTTTGGTTACAGTTACATGGCTGCTTAATGATCCAACCTTGACGGGTACAGCTTAGAATCGGGGAAGAAAGTCACCTGTGTAACCCAGTTTGTCCAGTCTTCCTTGTGCTGTTTTAACCTTGAGTACCGACTTCTGTGTAGCATCAGGAATCCTTCAGCAAGGACAGGGAGGAAGGATGTTATGTAAAATGGGGCTGTGGAGCTCAACACCACACTTGCCTTACCAGTGTTGGTGAAAGCATTCACAGTTCCCTTATGATGTGCCCTTTAGGACTTCCCGGCCCGCTGCAAATTTACTTCTCTTGGAGATAAGAGAGAGAACATTTTGCTTTATTTATTGTAACCATTCTGTGAATTTTATACCCCCTTCCCATTAATTTCTAGGAAGTAAAGAGTCAATTTGTAATTCTTGAGGAACCAGTTTAGGGAACTGTGCTGGTTAGGGTTAGTCACCTTAATATGAACCTAGACATAGCTGGGAAAAGGGACTCACAGTTGAAGGACTGCCTCCCTCAGGCCTGTGGATGTCTGTAGAGCATCTTCTTAATTGATCATTGATGGAGCCCAGCCTTCTGTGATCAGTGCCATGCCTGGACTGTGTAAGAAAGGTAGCTGAGCGAGCCCAGGGAAGCAAGTCGGCAAGCAGCATTCCTCTGTGATTTCTGCTTCAGTTCCTGCTTTGAATTACTGCCCTGGCTTCCTTTGATGATGGACTGAAACTATAAGCTGAAATAAGCCCTTTCTTTCCCAAGTTGCTTTTGGTCGTGGTGTTTATTACAGCAACAGAAAGCAAGCTAGAACAGGAACCTTAAAGAAAAAGCAAAGGTAGTATACCATTAACTTTATTAGCTCAATCCAGGTTGAACCAAATTGACACTACACAGCAAACAGCCAAAGCAATACGCTGTAGTGACTGCAATTGTATAACCCCTATGCCCTCATGTGGTCCTCCCTGTGTTGCTTTGAAACACACTAGGTGGTTATCACAGTTGTGAGAGCTCATGGATCCTCACCTGGTCCTCCTTGTGGTGACATGGAACACAAGGTGGTTCAACAAGGCCTGTTCTGACCCACGTTCCATGTTTTCCAGCCCTGCTCCTCTCCAGATTGTTCTCCTGAATTTGGTCTGTGACATTGCATGCATGTCTGGTCCTTCAGTCCTTGAAGCATTTTCAACTCTAAGCTGACAGGTCTGGTCTAACACATTCAAGGCATCTCTGTCCAGGAAATACAGAGGGTAGCTTCTTTGATTTTCTCAAGTTGTCTCTGCAATCTGAACTATGAAATATGATCCTTCATTTTCTAGGACACTAGTTTAAATCTGTAAATAATAGAGACAATATTAATATAATTTAAAAAATTGTCACCTGGATATGGGATCATATAATTTGGGGCAAGCATTGATTTTCTTTACTACTCATAGCTGTGCCCTATTATGGACACCAGCCATAGGAACTTGAAGGTGGCCTAGAACCTCGAGCACATTTGCTGGAAGAATGCATCAATACAAAGGGAAGCTTTATCAAGAAAATGATAGATTCCAGAATATAGCAAGATTCAACTTTCTTACAACTCCCTGCCTATTATATTCATTGTTAAAGCTTCTCTTAGCTAATGTGAGCCACCCACCACAATCTTTCAAGTGAACAGGATCCATGACATCCTTGATGCTTCCTTACCAGAGTAAAGATGGATTTTACCAGTGTGCAGCTCAGCCTTTGGCCTACTTCCACCATGCCTTAAATATTCATTTAAAAACTTAATTAAAGTTTAGTTGCCTTGGTTGTATCACTTGCCCACCCCCAGTTTCCTAGAAACAGGCAATTCTGTTACTTGAGTTTGATGACTAGGCAGTATGAAAGGGGAATTTTGGGTCAAAGAACTGTGAATTAGGAATTTAGAATAAAATGGGTGATATATGAGCAGATAGATACAGATATGAATAGATAAAGATCAGATGATATAGATGACATAATATAGACATGATTTGGATGATAATTCAGTAACATCATTCAAAGTCTACAGGAACCCTTGAATTTCATTTAATCTAAAGACTTTCTCATCAAAGAAACTAAGTGACCCAACCAAAATCATACCCCTAGATCATGGCCAGATCAGAACTCCCAAGCCTGATAACTACCCCTGTGGTCAGTGGCCCTGGCCCAGGGCTCCTCCAGAAAGCATCTCACAGACTTTGATTTAGGATTACCCATCATTCAGTAGGTGAGGACTGAAATTAAGCTCTGGTTTGCATTTTCCTTCAGGTTACTAGGCCTTTGGAACTGGTTTCTTGACACCAGGTTGATTTCTGCATAGCAGTCTTTATGTCTGAGCCCTGGAGCCAACAACATTTGGAGGAAAAGCAACATGAGATTTTAGAATATGAGCAAGCAACGTTGATTGTGAGATAAGATCATGGACTGAAAGTAAGACAGTGCCTTTCCCCTAGAGTACAGAAAAACCTTCCTTCCAAACATTATGGCCTTCTCACTAAGATCAGAGCGGAACCTCAGCATTTCCTGTTAGATGCTGGAATGAAAATATCTTTTCTGTCTACATATCAAATAAGAACCATTTCTGTCTGTTTAAAACAAAAACTGGTTAGCATGTATCCCACCCCACTTGCATCACACTCCTATTTCTTGAGTTTTCCTTCTGAAAAATCACTTCTTTCATAAGTTGCAACTTTCTTTTCTGTAAGATGATTATATAGTCTTTCCAGATAATTGTCTTCACTGGGTACAGCAGTCAACAGGTGGCACTCTTAAAGGAGCTCACTTTTCTCCCTTTCCTTCTTCCTTCCCCTCCCTCTTAGTCACCCCCTTCTTCCTTCCCCTTACCTTGCCCAAAGTGATCAAGTACACACACACACACACACACACACAGTCCAAGGGGTGCCAATCCCATGGTCTCAAACCAAATATTCGGATTTTAGACAAAGAGCAGAGAGACCAAAAACTGTGATAGTTACTTGCATCCAGCAGACCCCTTGCTGAGGGCTCCTACAGATTTCTTGATTTCTGACAGTCTCTGGCTCCCACTTTCAATCCTAGTTCTCCAGCTCTTTTGTAAATTTAATTAACCAACCAATATGTCCCCTTCAGTTATTGCTTTACATTATGTATTATTTACTTGTTTCATCTTGTTGACAGAAGCAAATTAAAAGAAAAAGGCTTATGGTTTAAAAGATGTTCATCAATAGGTGGCACAGGTCGTGGGAGGTCAAGGTGTCTTGCTCATATCTCAGAGTATCAGGAAAGAGAGGCCTTGAGTTAGAGCCACGGAAGGGCTATCACGTATTCTCAACAACTCCCTTCCTCTAGCTAGGCCTCACTTCTTAGCTGTCGCGTAACCTCCCCAAACAGTGCAAATAGCTGATACCAACTGTAAAAGCACATTTGTTGTAGAATGTTGTCCTCTGAGCACAACAGCCATTACCATCTTCTTCAGAGCAGCTGTGACTATATCTAAGAGACTCAAGATTAATGGTGTAGATGTTCCCTCAGAAGGAGGTATGGAAGGTCAGCTGAAAGGCTGGATTGCATCTATGTGACAAAGGGAACACTGCTATCCATTTAGGGGCAAAACTTCAGGGATATACCTGCTTTGGTGTCGCCCACACTCCTGAAAATAACCCTTCAACCATGCTTTGTAAGTAAGCTCAATAAACTCACAGGTTTACTGTTGATGGGATTGAGTTCATGTCTTGTTCAAGTCTCTCCAGAAAGTTTACTCAGCAATATTCAATAAGCTGTGGGGAATATTCTACACAGAAACTATAGCATGTAACCATACTATTGAAATTGTTCAGTTTTGGTAAGTATTAACTACAACCAAACTATCCCAACTACTACATTGTTTTGGTCTATGATCACAACACCCTGGACCCAGTTACTATAGCTTCTCAACTGGCTACTTGCCCCTCAGAGCCTGACTTCTACAGAATGCTTCCCTACTAACATGTGCCAACCTGGCAAAGTCCACCAGGGCACAAAAGAGCAGCAGAGTCACTCATGGGTACTTCTAGAAAGATTTCCACAAAGAAAGGATATCTGGGCTGAGGCATAAAACATGAGGGGGCATTGACAAGGGAGCAATGGTTGAGGTGAGGCTGGTGGTGTGAGCACATGGAGAGAGCACACATGCCCTAGGAAACAGACTAGAGAAGATGAGATTGAGAGTCTACGCAACAGTTCCTTCCTGGTCTCCAGAGGAAGGAGGCCATCCTTATGTCGCGGACAGCTGGATGCCACTAGCATCTTTCAGTGTGGCAGAACATGTACTTGGCACCTTGAAGGAAATTCAAGTTTCAGAAGCTGGCTGAGGATGTTTGGAACTTTCCATTGTGTCATTCTGTGGCTGAGCTTAGGACCATACCTTCTGTGTCCTCTCGGTGTGCTCTTTAAATGTCTATTTTCCTCAGACCCAGTTCTCTTCTTGTCCTGTTCCATGCCCATCCTTGGGCAATCTAATGATAAGTTTCCACATATACATTGGCGACTCTTAAGTTCTGCTTTGCCTGAAACTCTCCTTGAATATTCAGACCTTTACAGCTAACTGCTCATTCCACATTGCCACATGCATCCTGTTGATGCCTGTAATTCCACATTAAAACAGGCATGAAAAGACCTCCCATTATTTTTCCTACCACATCTGTTTCTTTCTATGCATCTTCATCACAGTGAAAATGCCAATAACTCAACCAACTTCAAGTCGGAAATAGCAGCCTCACTTTTCCAGTGCTAATTTCCCTTAGTGTAACCTCAAACACACTAAACTACAGTCAAATCCTTAAGGAGTCTACTTCTCAAAAAATAGACCAGATCTTCCACCTTTATGTTTGGTTAAGGCTGGGACCTTTTAACTCATGACTGAAACCGTATCCTTGGTGGTGGCTCTGTCTCTACCACTTGCAACCTTAATTTCCTCTCATGGCATTTGATTTTTAAAATTTTTTCTTTGAGAACTTTATACATGCAGATAGTGTATTTTGATCAAATATAGTCTCAGTTGCTCCCTTTCAATTGCTCTATCTTCCCTACCACTTTCCCCTCCCAACTTCATGTCCACTTAGTGCTGCATTCCTGGGCATGGGTGCAGAACCATCTACTGGAATGGGTAGCCTCTCTGCAAACACATTCCTCAGAAAAACAGACTCTTGTTCTGCAACAACCATCAATTGCCAAAAGCTTCTCCACTAGGTGTGGGTCTTCATGATCCCTTCTCCCTCCCAAGCTGGGAATTCTGTTGATATTATCTTGTGCAAGTGTTGTACAGTCATAGCCACTGTGACTTCATGTGTGCAAAGGCCCTGCCATGTCCATCAAATACTAGTTAGCTGCAGATGTTCACTACCTCTGGCCCTTTCCATCTTTCTACCCCATCTCCCATGGTGATCCCCGAGCCTTGGGAAGAATGGTGTGATGTAGACATCCTATTTAGAGCTGAGAACTCCACAATCTTATATTCTTTGCATGTGGACCAGTCATGGGTCTCTGTTTTAATTGCTATCTAAGGCTGGAGAGATGGCTCAGTAGTTAAGAGCACTGACTGCTCTTGCAGGGGACCCGGGTTCAGTTCCCAGCACTCACATGACAGCTAACAACTGTTCGTAACTCCAGTTCTAGGGGATCCGACGCCCTATTCTGACCTCCCCAGGTACTGCATGACACAGGCACACAGACATGCAGGCAATACACTCATATGCATAAAGTAAAAATAATAAATAGAGGGGCTGGAGAAATGGCTCAGTGGTTAAGAATATTTGTTGTTCTTGCAGAAGACCCGGGTTTAAATCCCAGCATCCATATGGCAATTAACAACTGTCCGTAACTCCAGTCCCAGGGGATCCAACAGCATCTTCTGACCTCCGCCGGCATTGCATGACAGGGGTGCACTTATCTACATGAAGGCAATACACACATACACATAAAATAAAATAACATTTTTTAAAAAAGTTTAAAAACTAATAAATAGAATATTTTTTAAATAGCTACTACAAAAAGAAGCTTCTCTGATGAAGACTGAAAGGCCCTGTTCTGTACATTTAGAATGAGAACTTTGGGGGCAGTTTATTACTATGTTCATTTAGTAGAATAACAGCATTAAGTTCTCCCCTATGACTTAGGCAGCCACAGGTGGAGGGAATTTTTAAAATAAAAATAAGAGTTAAGCTTTCAGCGAATTCCTCTTGTCATAGGCATGTCTCACACGCTTCTGTTCTATCGTCTAGGTGGGTTTTATCTCTGTGTACTCTTTCATTCCAGCTTTTCTTCTTCCTGCACTGAATTGCACTAGTCCGTATCAAACTGAATTTTTTCATCTAGGCTGAGCTCTCTCACAGCTGTGTTCATCTGTCACCCCGTTATTTCGGTTTCAAATGCTGTTCTTTCCCTTCCTTTCACCTTCAAATAAGTCACCCTCTTCTCCCTCTTCAGGGCTCATTGTCTCTCCTCTGGGTCTAGCATGCAACTTGCTTGTGCCTCACCTCACCACAAGTGACTGAAGTTCACAGCCCAGAACCCACAGTAGGCAGAAGCTTCCTCAGTGCCCGGAGAGTGTGTACTCCTCGCCTGTCTCCTATAGCCTCCTCCACACCTTAGGAAACGCTATAAAGAGAGAAGAGGAAAATGTATCTTGGTCAGTATTTGCCATATCTTTGGGCTTCTGCTTGCTTTAAGTGAGCCATTTGCAATGACAATGTTCCATGTTTTTTGTCTGTGAACTCTGTGGATTTGCACCTATTTTCTCTCATGATATTAGTTCTGCCACACTAAACAGTTCTGCACTATTTGAATATGTTCCTTTAAAATATATCTGAGGTGTTGGAGAGATGACTCAGCCGTTAAGAGCACTTGCTGCTCTTGCAGAGGACCAGAGTTCTGTTCTAGCACCCACATTGGACTGTAACTCCAGCTCCAGGGTATCCCTATACCGTGTTCTGGTCTCTACAGGCACCAGAACATACATAGGCACACACACAAATAAAAATAAAGCTTTGCAGAAATAAAATAAAATATGTTCAGAGATAATGAAACTGAAGGGCAAATAGGAACGAAAGAGCAGTCCAACCTGTGCAGGTGGCTCTTGCGTCCCTTTGCGCATTCCTCCCTCCAAGCTGCCTTCTTACACATGAAAATGATTCCCCTGCACCTTTAGTAAGCCACAAGATTCTCAAATAAACTAAACATGGCATTTTGCTGTCCCAGAAATGGTCTAGTAATTATACACACACACACACACACACACACACACACACACACACACACACACACACACACATTTCAATTCAAGGTAACCGTGATGTAGGCAGAAGAGATTCTCTGTATGCTTCCTTACGCCTTCTGTGTTTTACAGTATACCTAACTTGAGTCACATCTATTTTGCTGCTAACTTAGGTTGTAATAGTACCTCAAAATAATCCATAACTCTTCTGCCTTCACTTCACATGTGAAGATCATGTGGGATCCAGCAGACAGGAGTGATTTCTAATCTTTGCAGAGTTCTATGTATCAAGTAGGTCTGTGACACTTCTAATTCTCTAGCCATTAATAAGTATCTGCTACAAGCAAGTTATCATGTGATTGCAAAGGCAAAAGTGTGGAGGCCTGGTCTCTGCTCTTAATGAGTTTGTGGATGATTTTGAAGGAATCAGAGAAATAACAAGCTATCCAGATATTACAGCATGTTATGATATGGTCTAGCCCCAGGTGCATACCCAGAGGAGGGGAGCAATGGTTAAAAGTGTCCTTCTAAGAAAGTAGAATTAGAAATCCTGGTCTTGAAAAGTGAGTGGACTATAGATTCTCTCCTCCCTCGCTCTTGCTCCTCAACTGTAAAGGTATAACAGTATCTCACCAAGCATGGTGGCACACATCTGTCAACAGTGGCCTCAAGCCTTCTGCCCTCTGGTGTCTGTCTATACCTGGAATGTTCTCCTGGTCTCAAGTATGGAATGAGTTTTTATTAAGAAGGAACATTGCTTCCATGGTCAGGTTTTGTTCTAACGTAAAGAGGAAGAGATTTTTGAGATGATGTTAAGATCCCAAATCAGTTAGGATCCCAATCAAATGGGAGATTTCCTAGGTGGAAAAGTCTTCAAAATGGGCTCTCTCCTCTCCCTCGGGAGGGATATTTTCCTGCTCTCCATAAAGAAGCAAGCAGTCATGGGTCCCACAGCCACACGCATTTGACTTCTGTGCTCAACCCAAGAAGCTGAGGCAGATCTTTGCCCATGCAGCCTCTAAAAAGAAAGCATCTTGGTATTTATTTATTTATTTAGACAGGGTCATGTGTACAGACTATACAGTGTTGGGGACTGAACTCAGGCTTGGTGAATGCTGAGCGAGGACTCTATCAACTGAGCTACGACTGCAAGCTTGGCTGATATTCTACTTTTCTTTTTGTTATGATAAACACTGACCAAGAGCAACTGGGGAAGGGAAGGGTTTATTTGGCTTATAGATTACGGTCCATCATCATCTAGGGCCAAGGCAGGAGCTCAAGGCAGGAACCTAGAGGCAGGATCTGAAGAAGCATCCACAGAGGAATGTTGCCTACCAGCTTGCTCCCTCCAACTTGCTCGGCTAGTTTTCTTATACAGCCCAGTCCCACCTGTCCTGTCCAGGAATGGCATTGTCTACAGTGGGTGGGCCTTCCTACATCAATTAACAATCAAGAAAATGCCCCACAGGCATGACACAGGCCAATATGATGAAAGAAATTCCTCCACTGAGGGTCCCTCTTCCCAGGTATGTCAAGCTGACAAAGATTAGCCACCATAGTTGACGTCCTGAGTATAATTTTGTAATCGTCTGAGCTGAAGATGCAGGTAAGTTGCAATTGGATTCCCAACCCACAGAAACCATGACATAATAAATGCTGATTATTGTTTTTAGAGGTTTATTATAGAGCAGTAAAAATCAAATGTAACCACCATTCTGCAAGATTTCCCGATTTACACGTGGAAACTTTGCCGGCACTGCTCTTTCAAGTTCCTGCCACTGTAGAGCTGTGGGTTCTGAGCTGTGAAGAGAAACAGATGAATTGAGTCTTGTGAAAAGTGAGCCACCTCCACTGGGAGATGAGAAGGATGCTGACCCAGAGGAGGTATCATGGGTACCACACAGATTGGCCAACATACCACAGAATCACAAGCTCCAACTCTGAAAGGGACAGCCAAGTGCACATCCTAGTTTCTTCAGTCTGCCCCTGGGGCTCCCTGTGGCACAGCTCCTGAAGGTCTGGGAGTAGAGCCCAGGCCTTCTCACCTCCACTAGGCCAGTGCTCAGAGCACTCTCCCCACCTCCAGGCCAGATCCCACTGAGTTGACATGGCTATCATAGTCTTTATTCACTGGCTTTCTAAGGTTCAAAAGAACCAGATGAGATATTACCCAGTTTTCCTGCTTATATTGCACGGGTGGTGTTTTATTTTGTTTTACATGATAAATTAGTAATAACTTTCAGGCACATTTGGTGAGCTGATGAAAAATGGATTTTCACCATGCATTGAATAAACATTGTCTTCTGGCCGACTACCTCCCATCCTCCACTGACTTCAGTACAGGATGGGATTCTTGACTGATGTACTGCAGGCTCTGTTTGAGTGATTGCTTCATATATTACGCTATGCTACATTTCCTCCAACCCTAGCTGCTTCCATAGCCCAAAGACTTATTGGAATCAGTTGTTTCAGACTCATAAAATATACATGACTTAGAGAGAGAGAGAAAAATAAGATTATTGTACCAACAATTCCACCAGCCTTTGAAGCCGCATCCTTGATTATTTGTTCAAATTCATTTCATTTTTCCATCATTACCCCAGTGCATGTCACTTCTACTGTAGAGTATAAGTGTACAATCTGCTCGGTAAGACAGTTTGTAATAAGCCTGCATGAAACACTGTTTTCAGTGTTATGGTTTGTTGACTGTTCTTTCTTCTTTTTTAAAGAAACTAGCACCCATAAAAGCAGAAAGTTTGTTAGGAAGTAAGAATTTGAAAATGAGCCTTTTTCTCAAGCAAACCCATTTAAAAATTTTAAACTGTCCTGCCTTTATCAATCAACCTTCTGCATGCCACACCATAGGCAATTGAAAAGGGAAGACTGATGGGATGTTTGAAGTTACACCATTGAGAAAATGATCAGAAGCCAGAGATGGGATTGGGGGTGTCTTCCCTTACCCTTCCAGATGGGCCATCCATCTCCACGGTTGAGCCTGTTTGGACTGAATGAGGCATGGAGTGGTGGAGGATTTTAGTGTTACCACCATCCTTCCCAGGGACCCCAGGGACTAGCATCCCTCAAAAGGCAGCAGCTCTTATCAGAGGGCCCTGTCCACACCGAATCATCTCTAGGTCTGGATACTCACACAGTTGACAGTAGCTTCTCCTAGCCCACTTCATGCTCACAGTGCCTTCCAAATGCTGTCCACAACACTGTATACAATCCCTGTTTAATCTCTCCTGCATATCTCATTTGAGCGTGCTGTGTGTGTGTGTGTGTGTGTGTGTGTGTGTGTGTTTGTGTGTAGCTGTATTTTTTTTTTTTTTTTGCAGGGCCTCTTGACTGTTGATTGTACAGTTTAGGTACCTGGGTATGCCACTGACAGCCCATAGGTATGTAGCCTCTTTTTCTTTTTCTCTAAAACTACAGGGGAAATATTCATGCTCAAATTGCCTCATGAGCCTATTAGTATATAAAATGTGAAAATGGGTAGTTAAACGCTTTTAAAGATTGCACATTTTCATTCAAGATTTAGTCTGTGCAAGACACTGGAGAGGTACGATGTAGGAATGCAAAACAATCTCATGTATGATCTCTGCAAACCCACAGCCTTAAGAGGAAGGCCTTGGAAGATTGGACCAACAAGAGGAAGTGTAAGTTGAGTGCAACTCCATGTGGAGCAGACGGGAGGTATGGTCTAAGTTTCCAGAAGGTGCCATTTGGGCTGAAGTGCAAGGATGCATGAAGCTTGATGCAGAAATGGACACACTAGCCCAGGACGGGGAGTTACATTCAGAACAGTGCAGGAAGCAAAGCTTGGGGGTCCTCTAACAGGCTTCATGTGTTCGGGGTACTTTCCTGAGCAACAGTGCATGACCTTTGCTAACATGCCTTTCCGGGACCTCTAGCTTAGGTGGTTCTCCAAGTGTAATTCTGAATCCAGTAACATCAGGCTCTCTGGAAACTTATTAGAAACAAACCTACTGCTTACAGGAGCTCTGAGCTCTGGAAGTGGAGTTCGAAATCTGTTCACACTTAGGTGACTCTGAGTCACACTAAATTTGGACAATAGCTTCTATGGCTGGGTCAGGTCTGCCTGCAGCTGGAGAATGATACAGGATTAGTGTAGCGATCCCCATGCTGTGCTGTCCTGGCTTCATGGAATCAGAGTGGGATTCTCTACCCAACCTCCCTCTGCCCAGCTCCGCCACCTGAGTCTGCCCAGAGTCAATTCCTCTTGGACACCTTTGCCTTTTTTGACACACCCAGCATGATGAACTTGAATTACTTTTTCCTTAAAAGCTTCTCCAAGTTGGACACCTGTAGCCCAGAGTACTTTTTATATGCACTCTAATATAGAGGCATTGAGGAGAGAAATCTGGACTCAAGGCCAAGATGAGTTCAGCATGATGTTGTGACCCTGCACAGGTCTCAGCACTGCTCAGAGCTGGGGCTTCCTCCTGTGAGTTGAGCATAGCAGCCCCACCTTGCAGGGAGAGGAGACAATGTCAGTGTTGCATAAAGTAAAATCAAGGCTTGCTTCTCTCCAGTGAGGTCCCACTCACTGCGCTCTCTCATTTCATGGACATCACTCCACTGGCTCAAGTGGACTGAATCCTGCTGGAGCCCCACCTCTAGCCTTCCCACAGAGCAGGATTGTCCTGTAACTGATTTGAGAACACGTCAATGGGCCCCAAGATGGGAACTGCTGTGGTTTCTCTCTGTCTCTGTCTCTCTGTCTCTCTGTCTCTGTGTGTGTGTGTGTGTGTGTGTGTGTGTGTGTGTGTGTGTGGTATGCATCTGTGCACACATGCGTGCAGGTGTGCTCATCCATGTGGCCATGTGTGGAGACCAGAGGTTCATAACATCTGTATTCCTACATTTCTTCTCCACCTTATTTTCTGAGACAGGGTCTCCACCTGAACCCAGAGCTTGCTGTTTCAGCTAAACTGTCTGACCAATGAGCCACAGGGGTCCACCTGTCCCAGTACCCATCCTCCAACACGGGTTATGACACACACTGTTGCCCGTGCTTTTCAAGTGTGCTGGGGGTCCAAACTCAGGTCCTCATGCTTTACAGCCAGCCCTTTACCCATTGAACTATGTGACCCTGTTTTTTTTTTTTTTCTCCAACCCACTGGATATTTACTCACTATAACACAGCACACTCAGTAAATATTTACTAGATGAAATCACAAAAAGCACTTCAAAACAATCACACAGCTAGAGTCATGCAAACAGGAGCTGAAGAACTGTAACAAAAATGCTCCCATTTCCTTAGAATTAACAATGCCAGCACTTAGAATGGGTGAGGCGGGGTGCAAAGCCACTTTTCTCCTGGAGTTTTCACCAGTGAAACACACAGTGAGAGCCTTACAATCTCTGCTGTAACAGCTACATCCTCCTGAGCCAGAGCCTGGCTCCATCTTTGTGCCACCTGGGGCAGCTTGCCGGTTCTGACTTCGACTCTGGCACCAGAACACCTGTTCTGCCACCTGCCCTGCTGTCGGTCCCCGGCTTCACTCATCCAAAATCTAAAGCTGTCTTGCTTCAGATCTTTCCTTTTTTATCCCCAACTGCTATGGAAACCTCTCTGTCTCTTTGCGCTACTCTGTCTCTCTCTCTCTTGTCTTCTCTTTGAGTATAAATTTGAAGTTAATTTAATTCTAAATATAGGTGTATAAGTATATTTGAATCTAGATGCGTATGTATATGATATGTATCATACATAATGTATATATATGACATATAGGTAGAGATAGATGGATAGAGAGATGATGGATGAGTTGATAAGCAGATATATAATACACAGGAGAGAGAGAGAGAGAGAGAGAGAGAGAGAGAGATATGATAGATAGATAGGGCTGTGTTCATGCCTCCCTTTGGCCTCTGATGGTGGAAAAGACAAGGCTTCCCAGCATTTCCATATGTCTAGAGACCTCAGTCATCCTGTAACACCTATTAGCAATTATCAAAAGGCTTCTAGGTTAGTGGCTATAATCAACTTTGGAAAGCTGTATGTCTTGGAGGCTCCTTTCCCAATGCTTGTGACTTGAAATTGCAAGTGTACTCTGTCAGCTTCTGAATTCCCAGACTGGGCTCTTAGGACAGGCTGCCTTTAGTGCATCTCAGAGAAACACCAACAGACGCAGTCTGTGGTACCAGAGTTGTCAGTACTGTTTACATCTACACTGTGGGTCTCGGCACACTGTCCCTGGACCAGCAGTTTTACCTGGGGTCCTGGCAGAAAGGTAGACTCCAGGGCTTCCTCCAGACAAGTCAGAGCCATGAAGTACAATGTTCAGCACCATCTCAGATGGCTCCTTTTTAAATTGATATTTTAAGATTTTCATACAATATAGTTTCATGGTATTTGGATCCCCTTCCCTATTTACACATTCTCATACTGTCTACCACCCCAGTTTAATGCACTTATATACGTAATATGGTCTATAGGGTCTGATTTGTGTGCCCAAATGTCCTTCAGTGTGGGACTAACCACCGGGTCCACCAAGAGTCCCATCCCTGTAAGAGACAGTCTCCCCCGCTCCCAGCAGACATCAGTTGACAAAAGATCCTTAGGTTGGAATTTCTTATGTACTTTCCCTTCACTATATACTGGGATTTTGACTGGCTTGAGCTTGTATAGGATTTGTGCCTGCTGTCACTATTGCTGTGAGTTCATGTGAGTAACTGACCAACTGTCTGGAAGACTGTTTCCTTGTGGTCATCCACCCCTCTGGCTCTTTCAATCTTTCTGCTCCTTCTTCCACAATGATCCCTGAGCCTTGAGAGACAGAGGTTTGAAATAGGTGTTCTATTCAGGGATAAGCACTCTGCGGCCTCTTCCTCTCCTGCAGATGGTTCTCATCACACTCAAGTGCAGGAGCCGCTGGTAAAGGACAGGATCTGATATTAGATCCTTCACCAGAGTTACCCATGATTAAAGACAAGAAGCTGTCTTTCAGATTCCCTCCTTCACCTCAGTTATCCCTCCACCCTCCTCTCTGACTCTCAGAATTCTCTCCTCTCTCTCTGTACCCAGATAGTTAGATCCCTTTGGAATGTGGAATTTACCATAACCATCTTATTTTTGTCAAAGCCCCATTCTATAGCTCAGGCTGTTCTCAAACACACAGCAATCTCCTTTCTCAGACTTCCAAGTGCTGGGACTAGAAGCATCAGCAACTACTTCAGTGATAACAAGATAATAAACATTTTAAGATGTTATTATGCACATTACTTTATCATCAATCAATAATTTCAAACCCTCTCTCTCTACCATTTTCCATGTCTAGCTGCCCCCTCTGCCTCCCACTCAGCATCTAACACTGTGCTCTGGGTGTAGTGGGCCATCTGTTTCTGTTCCTCTAAAGCTGATGTAGAAACCAAGGGACAGAGCTTTCCTCCTGGTGTGGGATGCTGGTACTCTGTTGGAAAGTTTAAGCATGACATCTCCCAGGCTGCCAGGTCTTCTTTCCTAAGCATTATATTTTTTTTAACTATTGCCTATAAGCCATTCATTAGAAAATTCTATTTTGTAGCTCTAGCTTTGCTTTCCTTAGAATGACGTTTGGCTTTAAATGCACGGGCATTTGAAATAAATGTACAGATAGACCCAGAAGCTGCAGAGGGGACTTCTGTCATCAAACCCTAAAGAGGGAGCTGTTTCCAGAATCCCAAATACATGTAACACCACCACACTGTGTTCATTAGGGTCCTGAGTTGAAGCAGGCATACTACGTGGAGACTTTAGTGCTCATTCAACCAGGAGTTGGAAGAGTGACTGGACAGACTGTGGGGAGCTCTAGGTTTTATTAATTGAAACTAACAAATGTAAACTTTTGTATCATGGAAACAGATTTTCTTCTTGTGCCTTTTTGGGACAAAATTTCTGCTGGGAAACTTCCCAAGGGAAGAATTGGGAGCAGCCATGGCGCTGCTTCGTCGGCTGTGAACGGTCACCTTATGTCCTTAAGTTTTTCCTTTTTTCTTTCCTAAGGTTGGTTGCAGCAGATGCTGAGTAAATCAAGACAGACCCCACATTTTACGTCCCTCAACTCCTACCCAACACACTAGCCTGGCAGAAATCTGTGCAGTTTCTGAAGAGCACCCTGAGTTTGCACATATGGCTTTGACTTGACTTCCTAAAATATCTTTGCCTCTTTTATTTGACTATTTCTTACTTGATCTTTAAGATATTGTGGAGGTGTCCTTCCCCTCATGGAACCTTCCAGCACCCACCCTCCCAGTCCAGTCTGTCCTTAGGATCCCTGGCATCTTCCATATCTATTGTCACATTGCACTCTGTCTGGGTTTAAATTTATGTCCATCCAACTGGACTGTGAGCTCTGTGAGGCTGGTGTATGACTCTCCCATTATTCTACCCCTGGCAAATTTGGATTTTTTAGTTCAAATTGTGCAAAATACAAATAACATAAAACTTTACATCTTAGCCATTTTTAAGTGCACACCAAGTATATTCACAGTGAAGTAAAACTGATTATCATAATTTGCTCAACTTACAGTGCTAAAACTCAGTACCCATTATAAAACAGCAGATCTCCATTCTCCTCTCCTCTCAGTCTGTGAATCAGCACCGTGTTCACTCTGTAGATGTCACTAAGTACCATACAACAGTGGGAACATGCAGTACATATCTGCTAAGCTTCATCCATGCTGTAGCATACATCAAAATACCAAAACTGCCTTCCTTTCAAGAGCTAATGCCCATCAAGAATAGGACCATACTGTGCTTATCCACTCAGTCAATCGATGTTTGAGTTGCTTCTGTTTCTGGCTATATTTTGAAAAACGCTGCTACAAAGTACCTCTCCAAACCCTAATTTCAATTCCTATGGACACACACACACACTGACTATATAAATATATTAATATTTCCTGTACATATATATACATATATATATATATTCTTTCTGAAATTGAGTTCTACTACATTACATGTCTATATTTTTTTTGAGGGAAGGAATGGTCATAGTGTTGCCTCTACTAGTTGCAATGGTTTACACACCCACTAAAGGTTCACGGTGTTCATGGTTGGAGAGATGCCTCAGCAGTTAGAAGTACTTACTGTTCTTGCAGAGGACCCAAATACAGTTATACACACCTACTTCCAGTAACTCAAATCTTCTTGTGACTCCAGCTCCAGGGAATCTGATACCCTTTTCTGGCCTCTGCAGGCACCTGCCCACACACATGTGCATACACACATACACATAAATAAAATAAATATTTTTTAAGTATACAGGGTTCCAATTCTCTCACCCTCTTTGCCAGTACTAGGTGGATTTTTGATAGTAGCCAAACTAATGGGTATGAAATGATATTTCTGGAAAAAAATTTTCAAAAAATTTAAAAATATTTCATTTATTATTTTTATTTTATGTGTATGAATGTTTTGCCTGAATGTGTATAAGTGCACCTGTGTTGTGAAATGATCACAGAGGTCAGGAGAGGGACCCTGGAAATAGAGTTACGGACAGTTGTTTGCCACCATGTGGGTGCTGGGAATCTGTGCTCTTAACTGTCGATCCATCTCTCCAGCCCCTGGAAAAATTTTAATGGATAATGTACCTGGATCAAGTGAGAGTTTTCAAGGTCTCACCTGGTAATATTCAAGCAACACATAGACAGAGGACACCAAAGATGGTGGCGTTATCAGTGGTTTGCAAATATGTGCTCACATTTGTCAGGCCGTCACTACCACAAATTCTAAGAAATTTATGCAACCTATGAAACTGGCTTTCCCCTTGCCAGGATGGGGAAACCATCGTGGAGGGGTTTCTCGGCTACTGGCTTGCCTGTTCTGTATGCTGCCTTCTTTGTGTGACAGTTCCTGGACGCTGAAGCTTCACGGAGAGAGTGGACATAGCCAGAAAGCGAAAGGATCCTAGTAGCGTGATTCAAGCTGCATTTTTCTCACCCTAAAAGCCTTTCCTCTATGGTGCATCTGTCCTTCAAACTACTTCTCAGCCTCCCTTATTCCCCATAGTTCAAATTTTTTGTATGTTTCAACCAGGGTAACCCTGCTTAAATTTGCCATAGAACAAGCTATACCCTATATGCCATATGTTGACCCATTTATTGTTCATAAAGGCATTGAAACAAATTATCATCACCATCACCACCCTTATCACCGTTATATAGGAGAAGAAGCAGAACAGAGAAGTTGAGTCAGTTGCTTAAGGACACACATTCAGCAATTGGCACACACAGTGGAAATGTAGGAGTAGCCATCGGCCCCAACCCCTTCATTCTGGTGATGACAGGATGAAGCCTAAGGAATTTTGGGTTTATAAATCCAAATAGTCCTTTCCTGCTGTAGTCCTGCTGCCTTCAGAGAAGGCTGAGTGTCAGCAGCCTGCTTACAGGGCTGTGGACTGTCCCTCCACCTCCTCTTCTTCACCAGACATCTGCTTCGTTTGGATCACCCTACCATCATCCTGTTGGGCTCACTGGACAGAAGATATTCACTGGGAAGGCATGTGAATTCAGACCATGACATTCTGCCATTTTGTTGGTCTTGAATGGTCCCTCTATTGGAAGCAGTGTGGTAAGATGGAGTTGGCATGCCCTTTTCTGAGTACCAGAAGGGTTGGTGCTGACCCCATTCTTCAACCAGCTGGGGCAAGTGCAGAGGCCGTCTGATCTCTCTCACCTCATTGCTTTTCTGGAAATCCTGACCCTCCCTCTTCTGAAGGCTGTCTGCACATTGCAGCCAAGTGCTCTGTGACACTGAAGAAATCTGAGGAGAAGGGCTACTTCCCCCTTGGCAGTGTCCACAGACTTAGTCACAGCCACCTTCCTCCAACTTTGGATGGTCCTTACTTATGTTCCTAATAGTTGCTTAGAGGATAGAGCCACAGAACACATCAGGCTTTCCTGAGATCTTTCCTCTGCTGATGAAGATGGCTGCTCCTGGGACACCATGTCCCTTGTGCACTTGGGGCGCAAGTAAATGAAAGAGAGACAGAGGTGTGGGTCCCTGCCACGTGGGTCACCCTAAGGAAGAGCCCTCAGATCCTTCTCCTCCTTCCTTCTTGTTTCCTCCAGGCCCAATTCTTTAGCATTATTAGTTTTTAATAATTATTTCATGTGTATTAGTAATTTGTGTACATGTATGTAAGTGCACCATGTACATGCAATGCCAAAAGAGAACAGAAGACGTCAGATCCCCTGGAACTAGAATTATAGACAGTATTAACGGCCATGTCCAGTTTAGATAGTCCCCTGTGAGAACTCACAGATTGTTTATAACTCACAACACTTGAAGGAGTGTAATACATCAATACTGTGGTTTACATCAGGGGAAAAGTACAGACTAAAGCCATCTGTGATAATTAATTTTGGTTGTCAACTATTTCTTTTATTTTTGAGATAAGGTCTTCCTGTATCCCCAGCTGGCCTGAAACTTACTATGTAGACCAAGCTGACCTGGACCTCACAGAGATTCCCCTGCCTCTGCTTCATGAGTGCTGGGATTAAAGGCGTGTCCCACCACTCCTATTTCAATTGGATTACAAAACACCCAGGGCATTAGGGAGGCTCACATTTGAGTACCGAATTTCAAGGCAGTTTCCTGAAAGGATTAATTTAGGAGAGAAGTCCCCCCCTTCCCCCAGTGGAGGCTGCACCATATGGGTTCCCGCACTAAATAAATATGGAGAGAATAAGGAGAAAACCCGCTGAGTGGCAACCCTCGCTGCTCTCTGCTCCCTGATTTGCTCAGATGTGATCAAGCAGCCTCTCACACAATAGCCACCAGCCATGAGCTGCTCCCTTCACCATGCTTCCCACCCCACCATGATGAACTGTACTCTCAAACCATGAGCCAAAATAAACCCTTCCTGCTTCCTTTCAGATGTTTGGTTACAGTAATGAGAAAATTAAGTAAAACTTGAGGCAAAGGAACAGGTGTACAGGGCAGAGCACAAAGTCACTCATATTCTCTCTGTGACATTAGCTCACCTTTCCCCAGCATCTCCATATGACAGATAGGACTGTTAACCTGGGGGTGAAACAGGGAGCATGTCCCCTAGAGGGTTTTTAGTCTTATTCATAAAAGAATTTAAGAATGGACCTAAATGGAAGATTTTACAATTTTATTAGAATTTTACAGAGCTGGTAATTTTGGCAGCTGCGTGGAGGTGATTGTTGGGAAGAAGGAAAGAAAGCCATGAAGCCATGCAGGTTTAGAGCCTGCATGGGAGGTCAGACACGTGGCTGACTGGCAGCCACATGGCTAGAAGAAGGAAGCTTTAGAGAAAAAGTAAAGAAATACAAGATGCTAGGGGTTCCCAAACTTAAAGACAGCATGTTTAGGAAGAAAGGCACAAAGAAGAAAAGGGGGATTATGCTCTTCCGAAGAATTCAGAAAAGCGGGCAGATTACAGACTACATGGCTGTAACTGGCCAGAAGTTCTTCGGAGTTCTGCTCTACAAGGCAGACTCCAAGCAGGAAAAGTTCACCACCTCATTAATGCAGCACCAGGTACTCTGCCCATCTATTTAGCGTGGTGAAACTGCCTTCGTAGGGGTGGTTCTATCACCAGGTGATTGACTAGTGAAACTGTAAAGGTGGGCCTTCCGACAGACCTAGAGACTTTCATAGTCTTGACCAGTAAAACTCACAGGGATATTTGCTACGGGGACTCTTCTAGGCCTCACTGTTCAGAGGTTTGTCAGGGCTGCTTTTAATGGGATGGATGTATAGGTGGATGGAAGAATGGATGGGTAGATAGATTGAAATAGCTGATTTCAGCCTCCAGGTGAAGAGAAACCATCTGTCTCTCCTGTTTGGCCAGATGCCATTTTAACACCACCAGCTGCCCCACGTTCAGCCAACAAAAGCCTTCCTCTTCAATGCGACATAGACTATATCCAAGAAGGTGAAGACAAAAGGTAGACCAGTCTTTGGGTCAGGCCCAATTCTTTGCTCCACAGGGAAAATTGCCAGAGCCCAAAATCAAAGAGTCCATGCACAGCCCAGCACAGCCCGGCACAGCCTAGAGAATGCAGAGCAGTGACTAGTACAGCAACCAGTGAGAGATGACAAGGGTCTGAGGGTCAGACTGGCCCAGTACCACCTGAGACAGTCTGGACTGACTGCTGAGTTTCTCTGAACCTCTCCTTTCTCTTCCATGAAACGGGGGAAATGTCTCATATCATTCTGGAGATTTAACTTCGAAATCATTTTTTAACCATCTACTATCACTCCTACCTAGCACGGAGAACACTTTCTGGCATTTCCTTGTGCCCTCAGCTTCCTTCTTCTGTTTTCTTTGTTCTTTTAAAATGTGTCCAGGAGGATAGTGCTGAAGCTGCACAGACCTCCCCTTGGTGAAGAAAAGCTTGACAGATAACAGGAGATTCAGCACATGTGTACACACACACACACACACACACACACACACACACACAGACATACCCACAGACACAGAGAGACACACATACTCATATATACAGACACACAAACACAGAAACAAACACATACACAGAGACACAAACACACAGGCACATATACTTACATAAAGACACACACAATCACATGCACACAGATGCAAGCACAGACACACACAGGGACATAGACACACACAGACACAAACACGACATACACTTACACACACACAAATACACATACACACAGATACACTCACTGACTTACACATAGAGATATACACAGCCACATGTACATATGCACACAGACACACAGAGACATCCAGATACACACAGACATACAGACATACACACACACATTTATAGACACGTACAGTTACAGACTCACAGACACTGATCTATACACAGACACACATACATACACAGGTACACACATACATGTACATACAGACATGTACACACAGATACGTGTACACAGAAACAGATATACACACAGATAGACACACACATAGACACACAGAGACACAGATATGCATGAACACACACAGTGAGTCCACTTTCCAATGGCATATTAGTCACTTCAACAGCTCTGAGTCAAAATGAACAATCACAAGGGCCTGATTTCCATGGCAACTCCTGGGGCCCCAGAGGCAGGAAGGAGGCAGGGAAAGTCTTTGTCCATTGTCTTCCCCTGGTGTTCCATTGAGGTTCTCTGGTGTTCTCTTCAGGAGGGTGATCTGCTGGCCTAATGGAAATGGTTCCTCAGTGAGGAGGACAGAGCTCAGGGGTGGGACCTGGCAGAGCTGGCTTCCTGTGCTGCTGGCTCATGTCAGTGCAGTGGTCCCTTCAGGTGCTAGGTTTGTCACCTGAGTCCCAGGATCTTGGTGATGGATGGCCCAGCAATGATAATGAAGGGGGCTGTGGCTATAGCTCATTGGCAAAATGCTTACCTAACTTTCTGGTGGTCCCCGGTTTGGTCCTCAGTACTGCATAAACCAGGTGTGGTGGCACAGGCCTGCAACCTCAGCACTTGGAAGGTAGAGGCAGAAAGATCAGAAGTTCAAGGTCTTCCTTAGCTACATAGCAAATTTGAGGTCAACCTAGGATTCAGGAAACTCGGTCTCAAAACAAACAAAAATGTCGAAGGTTGGTTAGGGGCTAGGATCTCTTTGATTAGCTGAAACTAGGATTAAATTGCCTTTTAAGGATCCTACCTTGAATCATGAAAAATTATTTTCAGGCACACACTAATGCCAGTAGTCAGGCAAATTTCATAGACAAGATGAAGAAAGTACATTCACTTTCATAAGTATTCATGATTAGGCACCAGATAAAATTGTGTGTACTATGCATACTGTGTATACATATTTTTTTAAAAGGACACAAAGATTTTGAACCTAAAACAGAAGTCAACATATCATAATTTATGTGACTATCAGTCGGTGGGTGTGGCCACCCAAGCATCTACTGCTGTGTGGGGACTGTATGGGGACAGACTCACCATCCTCTACAAGAAGGCACAGCCCTTCAGTGTACCAGACACCTACCATGTGCTCAAGTGACCCTTACACAGTAGTATGATGCTCTGTCATAAGGCCTGTATCCACTTACCCCTCAAGCTTACCACATAGGCACATCTGTCACCACAAGAGAATCTGAAAAGTAAAATACAGAAAGAATACATTAGCATAGAAGGCTAGCCTGGTCTACATAGTGAGTTTCAGGACAACTAGGGCTACATAGTAAGATCCTATCTCAAAAAACTAGACAAAACAAAGCAAAACAAAAAAGGGGGATAGAATAAGAAACGATAGTGTGTGAGAGAGCGAAACCACATCGACATACCTTTGACTACAGCATACTGCTTTAATTGTATTGTACTACGACTCCTTTCTAAATCAAACTTTATTATATAAGAAAAATGACAGTACAGACTGGCCCATCCTCCCCTCAGTATCAGGTGTCCAGTATGTTTTGACATTTCCAATGAATGTGGAAGACCACTGCCATCTTCTTGCATCTGTCTCCTGGGGCTGCTATAGCAAAATTCTACTGAGAACAGAAACTTGTTTCCCACAGTTGTAGAGGCTAAGAATCAGACCAGCTATAGGAAGGACCTGGCCCTCTCCCAGGCTGTCAAGGGAACCTTATCTTTTCTCTTTAGCTCCTGGCAGCCCCCGTTTTCCTTGACTTGTGAGTGTACCATTGGAACCACAGCCTCAATCATCACACAGTCATCTCTACCCAGGGTCTTGTCACCTTCTATCTAGGAGTGCTTGTGTCCACATTGCCCCTTATTGTAAGGATTCTTGGTATTTTGATTAAGGACTGCACTACTCGGACATGATCTGGCTTTAGCTTAACAAACGAATTGCATCTGCCATAGGAACCCACTTCCCAACAAGATCTGGTTCTAACACACTGGTTCAGGGACACCCTGGCACTCGGCCTTCCCTGTGTGAATGGGGTCACTGGCACTTTCCTTCAGGGCTTATGTAACTTGAGGTCTTCATCCATCAGCATGAGAGAGATTTTATTACCTCACTTTCATCTACTTGTTTTTCCTTTATCACTTCAAAACCATAAAACTGAAGCTGCAGCCAGAGCCTTGGGTGGCACTCAGTTCCCATGGCTCTCTACTCCTTCAGACGGGGCAGCTACCCCAGGAGCCATGCTGAGAAACTAGGCAGCCCCATGTTCACCTGCCACACACCCATTGCATGCCTGTGGCAATGGCAGGAATATCCCCAAAGCATATGGAAGGCGGGGAGATGGAGAGGTGTGCCTGGAGCCAGGATGCAGGGAAGAGCTCTGGTCTGCAGGGGAGGGGACAAAAATAACCAGCAAATCCCCTCTCTGTGGAGAATCATTGGTGACGAGACTCAACAGACAAGTGACAGGAGTAAACAGGACATGGACCTGGGCTCACAAACTGGACAGGTTGTGGCTCCAGATGGCCAAAAAGAAGAAGAAAGGGAACTATGAACAACAACAACGGTTTTACTCGGTTTGAACATTTACAAAGTTTTCTTTAATTATTGCTCCCTTCTGGGACTCCAGCTGAACAAAGAGTTGCAGGGCAGACTCCCCGGGGAGGCCTTCTCTGCCAAAAGCTAGTGGCAGAGTGTGCGCTCAGTCTGGCCAGCTCTGGATGGAAGTAGGGAGGGTTTCTGTGGGACCCAGGCGACAGGCTGTCAGAACATGTGGCTTTGACTTTCCTCCCTCAAGGTGCAAGTGCTTTGAATGAGTGGGAACAGACAGCTGGGCTGGGAGAGGCGGGTCTCAGTTGGTGGTCAGTTGCTGCCCTTGGAGACACAGTGGGCAGGAAAGCCTGACAGGATTGCCAGTGCCACGGGCAAGCAGCCAGTAAGCACAGAAGAGGCCAGACACGCTGTAGGGAGTGTGGGGAAGGAGAAAGAGAAAGGAGTTTCTAAAATACTCCTTTGTAAGACTGGACTCTCAGAGTGTGTCTGTGCCCTAGAACTCTTTTCACATCCATGGCTTATAGGAAGAAGCGGGAAGGACAAGAAGTATACAGATAACAGGTCTATGATCTAGCTCGAGCCTTACAGAGGATGCTGGCTGGGGCTCTTGAACCCAGCACAACCCCTCCTCTGCAGAGAGGTCTGGGGGATGCAAGTCAAGAAGATAGCTTCTGTCGTACCCTGACCCCAGCTATGGAAAGTACATTTCCAGTCCCCCTATGGACGTGTTTCCTGCCAGTCCAGGAGTATCGCCTCTGGCCCAGGCACACCTGGGTTGAGGGAGCCTCAACTGGGGAATCGCCTCCATTGGATTGGTCTGTTGTCATTCTGTGAGACATTTTTTACATTTTTCAGTAATGTGGGAGGACCCAGCCCACTATGGGTAGTGCCACCCTTGGACGGGTGGTCCTGTATTGCATAAGAAAGCAGGCTGAGCATGGGCCAGGGAAGCAAGCCAGTAAGCAGCATTCCTCCACGGCCTGTGCTCCAGCTCCTGCTTCCAGGTTCCTGCCCTGAGTTCCTACCTTGGGCTCCCTGATGAACTGTGACCTGGGAGATGTAAGCCTAATAAACCCTTTCCTCCCCAAGTTGGTATTGCTCAGAGTGTTTTGGCACAGCAATGGAGAGCAAACCAGAACAGATGCCAACAAACTAAGAATGCCAGTTCTGGGCTGGGAGTGTATCTCAGTTAGTAGAGAGCTTGCCTAGCATTCAGGAAGTCCTGGATTTGAGCTGCAAGGACAACCAGAAGCTCAAGTACGGGCCATGTGAGATAGTGGCTCAAGAAGAAGAGTCCTCCTTTCTTGCCCAGCTCTCTGAGGAAATGCAACTGCCTCTTTTGATTTCTAAGGCATGGGAATGATCCAGTTCTATCTGCAGAAGAAAAGAACACAAACACCGGCCGAGCTCTGTTTGAGCCCTTGTAGTGAACAAATAACACATATACTCCCTCCTCCACATTGCTTATTTTGAGTTTATAGAATTAGTTTAAGCAAACTATATGCACAACTAGTTCTCTAAAACCATTTCAACTTAAGTAATAAAATATTAGTGTTTCTCCTGAGCCTGAGGTGACTGACAGTGACAGGGACAATGTGATCCTGTGACGATGTAACTGAGCTGGGTGCTAAGTAAGTTAAAGGTGAAATGTTGCTCTCTAACAGATGGACTGTGGAATTTTGCTCAGTGCCTTACAGTGTCTGGCCCTCTGTCTCTGCTTCCATATGGAGCCTTCAGGGCAGAGCCATTGTGGTGGTTTGAATGAGAACGTCCCCCAAGTATTTTAACTCTTGTCACTGGTTGATGATGATGTTTTGGGAGGTTTTGGAGGTGTGGGCTTGCTGGAGAAAGCATGTTGCTGGGGCTGAGCTTTGAGAATTCTTAGCCCCATTCCATTTCCTCTCTGCTTCTTGTGACTGTCTGAAGATGTGAGTGCTTGGTCACCCCTTGATCCCATGCCTCCCCATCATGATGGACTCATCCCTCTGGAATTGTAAGCCCAATGAACTCTTCCTTCTATAAGTGGTCTTGGTCATGGTGTTTCGTCACAGCAACAAAAAAGCAACTAATTGGGCCACCGTGATAACTGAGAGTGCTCACAGATGATGTAGTCTTTAACTTGACTGACATGCTCCCTTGGCCCTAGGTGTGTAGGTGTGCATGCCTACATTAATCCCCAGAAGACTTTTTTGTCATGGAATGTCTTTCAGTGACACAAAATAATTTTAGGTTTATAATAATTATATATTTTTAAATAGAGGGCTGTGTTTAGGAGAACAAAAACCCCAGTTGTTCAAAGAAACTATTTTCTATGTTCCTACAAAATATCCCTATCTCTTCTATGAATGTACATTAATATAGGTGGCACTCACCTCGGCTCCTTGTAGTTGAGGCCTCATCTTTGCCCACATTGTTTCTGTGCTTTCCAAAATACAGTGTGGTAATAGAACTCAATGGCTGTGTGCTATATAAATACAGTGAGACCCAGGCTCTGGGAGCAATAGAAAGCAGCTCCTGGGAGGAAAGTTGATGGTGCTCCTGTCATAGATATCTGAGCTACAGCAGCAGCCAGCATGGCTACTCCAGGGCAGAGCCTGAGATCCTGAACCTTGATAAGGCTGAAGCTGTGGTTGATCAGTAGTAGGAAATGCTGAGTGGCAGAGCAAAAGCTTGAAGGAGGGGCAGCTGCCCTGGACACCATAGATTCTATGACAGTATTGGTGATTTTTGGATATACATCTTTTGGTATATCAGGAAAGTTTTATAAGCACTAGAAAGATGGCTCAGTGTTTAAGAGCACTTGTCACTCTTGAAAAGGACTGGAGTTCAGTTCCCAGCACCTAGCTTGAGTGGCTCATAACCACCTGTAATTCCGGCTCTAGGGTATCCAGTGCCCTCTTCTGGTCTCCACAGGTTCTGCACATATGTGAATACATTCACACAGACACACACAGACACATTAATAAAACTAAAAAGAAAGAAAGAAAAAAATAGATTCTGGTGGAGAGAGTATAAAAAGAAAATTTAAGAATGTTCCTTTCTGATTAGACAGTAAAGCGGTCAGCCTGCAAGAGTAGAAATCACTTGGGAAGAAGAGCTTGGATTTTAAGCAGTTTCTGCTACACAGAGCAGGGTAGAACTATCAAGGCATGGACCATGCAGCGACAGGTGGACAGAAGTCAGCACTGCTTCTCAAGTAAGTAGTACCTAGACTGTCACATTAGCAAGGGTCATTCCTCCATTCCACTGAAATTATGAGATTTCAAAAGATGTTGAAAATGACAAACCCAAAGGATGCAACAGCCTCTGGGAAAGTCAGAGTGGTCTTAGGTACCAATTACTACTCCTGATGCCCTCTGGCTCTTAAGGGAAAGTAGAGACATGCTGACTCCAAGGCCAGTTTCCTGGAACCCAACACTAGACAGGATACATGTGCCAAGCCACTTCATGGCAGGTATATTCCATCTGTTTCAGTATAGTGTATCTGTGGCCTCCAAGCCCAGGTCTCTCTGACTCCCCTGTGTTCTGCAGTATGTATCCAGGGGTGCCAAGGTAGGCTCCCTTGGGCTCCCTACAGGTCAGCAGGACTGAGAGAACCCAGCTTTGACATTCAGAAGCCCTCTAGAGAAGAAGTCAAACAAGATGAAATGTCTTCAGGTTACAGTCCCCAGACGTGGTGAATGGGTATTGTAGTCAGGGACTGGGCAACAAGGAGGCCTCTCCAAGCACAACATATGGTTGGTAGGCTAGAACCAGTATTCTCACTCCACAGAGAAGAAGCAGAGATGTCTCAAAGGCACAGCCACCCCAGGACAACACACTTAGGAGAACGCTAAGCAGCATCTCGGTCCTGGCTCCCTGACTTCCCATACGGTGGCTTCTGCTTGACTGTCACCAGGCACTGAGCCTAGTGCACTCACCCCTCAGAAAGACTCCCCAGCCTCCCAGCTAATTAAAGGTTCGCATGAGGTTGGAGGGTTGGCACTGAGCTGCTAAAGCTTTTGACATTTGTCCAGATTAAAAATAATCCTCCATTCGTTGTACGAGAGATCTTCCTGGCTCCCACTGCTGCCGACAGCAATTTGGTTTTGCTCTCCCCGTTGCTAGACTGGCAGGGTTTTGGCCCAAAGAAGAACTCGGCAAATAAGACAACCAGAACATATTGGAAGTAAGAGGCAGCTTCTTTGGATTCTTTCTCTTCCTCCCTCACTTTCTCCTTTTCTTTCTTCATCCTTCAGTGCGTTATCATCAGGGCAGGGCAGGCTCTGCTGCCCCAAGTGCTGCCCAGTGGGAATGGCAGCTGAGGATAGGACTCCTGTAGTTCAGCTGCACCTTCAGACCCTCATTAGCCCTGTGCTTTGTATATTAGTGACCATGCTGTGTGCTAACTGGGTGTGGCATTACATTAGGCACTGGTGATGGGAAGGGAAGGGGCCTGCTTAGACTGAGCTCTAGAGATGGAGCTCCAGGGATGCTTGAGTGGGAAGTAGAAACTGAGGAAGGGAAGAGAGGTAAATGAAAAATATGCATTACCCAGAGGTTATACAGAGCCTGGGAGGCCACTGTGTATCTCTAGGCAAAATGTCCAGAAACCTTGTATCTAGGAGATATTTTACACAAACATATAGAAACTGTATCAGTTATTCTCCTTGTGGTGCCTGAATACCTGCCAAGAAGCAACTTGAGGAAGGATTTATTTAGCCTCATGGTTCCAGGACACAGCCCATCGTGGCGGAGAGGAGAGGCAGGGAGTGTGGCTAGTGGCTGTGGCTGCAGGAAAAGGAGGTTGCTTGTCTGTAGTGTGCCAGACGAGGCGGAGGAGAGCGGGAAGGCAAGTGCCCACCTGGCTTTCTCCCTTTCCCCTTTCTATTCCATCCACGGTCACAGCCCACAGAAGGTTCCGTACATACTCAAGGTGGGTCTTCCTTCCTCAATTAATCCTCTCTGAAAAAGTCCTCACTGACTCACCCAAAGTTTTCCTCTAATGCCCTAAGCATTTTTTAATTACTTATTTAATAACCACATGATTAGAAGAAGCATTTCATTGCAGCGTTAACATATTCAATAACAATTTCCAGAGCAAAGGTGCATCTCTTTCAAAACTGGCTGTAAATTTTTAGGTTCACAGTTGAATTATTATATAATATTGAACTCAGTATAAACCCTATAAGACATAAAATTGAATGAGGTTTTAACCTTTAAAAAAGATCTCCATTTCGTTTTAAAATATACCGTTTCATACAAAAAAACACATTTTTAATTCTACTAACACTTAGATGTTTGCACATGCATCTTTAATTGCTATGTATCTGATTACTACTCATCACAGTCAGTTACAATCAGATCCTTGACACCTGAGTATGGCTATAATGTCACCAGGTAGATTTCAATGCTAATGTTTTTCACCTCTACTAATTAACAGGAAGCAAATTGTATGCTTCTTCCTCAAATATAACTCATTTTTTATTTGTTGATTTGTATGTGTGTGTGTGTGTGTGTGTGTGTGTGTGTGTGTATGTATCTGTTACTGTCCACTGTGTTGTCAGTGCCCTCAGTCATTCCCCAGTGCTTGTTCATCCTCTGAATCTAGTCAACCTATCCATAGATCCTTGTTTTAGGAAGATCAGTTCTTCCTCATCTAGCAGCAATTAGTTGCCAATATTCTTTTAGATAAGATTGGTCTGCTGTTCATTTTCCCAGTTCTATGCTGGGTTACTGTCTAAGAGTCTCTTGGGCCACCCTGGCCAATAACTCAAAAGAAGGTATCTCCTGTCTGGCATTGTTTCTTATTATGTAACCTTTAGCTACACACATGGACTCTTAAAGAATTATATTGATCCCTTTAATCTTTGATTGCACTTTCCTTTTTGGTGTTTAAGACCATACAGTTGGCCCAGATAAACCAATTTATATTTATACTTAAGGTCCTTTGGGGATCTGTTCCTCAGAGGTCACATGGGCTTGGGAGGAGCCCCTGGCTCCTTTCTTTTACCAATTCCATCTATGTAAAGATAAGTCAAAGGTCCTGCTCGACTGTAGATGGCTTCACTTGGAAGCATGGAGGAAATGTTTACCATGTTGGCCCCCCGCTTTGTAGACTAAACACTGGTTCAAGTTCATTCGATTGGGGTCTCCATGACTTCCTTGATCAAGAGGACAGGTTACTCACCACAGTTACAGAACATTTTGAGAGATGCTCATAGTCCCTTCAAACTTAGTTGACCTAGGCGGACAAAGAGCAAAAACTGTCCTTTATGTCCCTCTGACCAAATTAATAGAGGCCTCAAAGTACGACTGTTAAACATCTGAGAAGGTTAGTTCCACCAGGCTGGTACTTTTAATTACCATGTGCCATGTAGATAGAGCTTAGGCAAAGACCAAATGTTCTCAGATAAACCTTGCCTAGGAATATATTATGTTCTTTAAGCTAGTTGTATGTATAATTTGTCAGTAGGTTGTTCAATTAATATGGTTCCCTCTGTTTTTTTTTTTTTTTTGAAACTAGCTAGGCATTATTTATCTCTCACATTGTCTAACCCTTCCAGCATGGTTTCCCCAATTTAAAGTGCCCCCATTTTTCCCATTTCTGCCTTAATGCCCTTGTCCTATGGCCCCACTTTGCTTGAGCTCCTTTCCCTTTATCCCCAAGGTTCCTTGTATAAACTTCCCTCCCCCCCCTCGCCTTAAAATAATCTTCTAACCCTTCCACAATGGTTTCCCCATTTAAAGTGTCCCCATTTTCCCCCCTCCCTTAATAATACCCTTCTCCTATGGTCCCATCTCTCTGGAGCTCCTTCCCTTTGTCCCCTAGGTTCCTTGTATAATCCTCCTTCCCCTTCCCTTAAAATAACACCATTTTTATCCATATCTCCCTTATTAATGCCTGTTTTCTACTGTTCTACTCTTTCAGATTCTTTCTTTTCCTTTATCTTCCTGGTTCCTTTCCATTATCCTGGTTCCTGTAGTCATGCCTGGATACACACCAATTTATGAGGGTTTGGACCTAGGATCCAGATATGAGGGAGAACATGTGTTGATTTTTTTCTGAGTTTGTGTTACTTCACTTAGTATAACAGTT
>NW_008352891.1:8484117-8489171 GCF_000622305.1 Nannospalax galili
TAGCTATTGTGAAAAGAGCAGCAACAAACATGGATGTACAAGTGTCTCTGCAATAGGATGAGTACTTTGGATAGATGCCAATGAGTAGTATAACTGGGTCAAATGGTAGGTTTATTTGTAGTTTTTTTAAGAGTTCTCCACACTGCTTTCCATAGGAGTTTTACAAATTTGCAATCTCACTAGCAGTGGATGAGCATTCCCCTTTCCCCACATCCTCTCCAACATTTGGTATCATCTGTTCTCTTGATCTTAGCCAGTCTGACTGGGGTAAGATTAAATCTTAAGTGGTTTTAATTTGCATTTCCCTAATTACTAATGATGTTGAACACCTTTTAAGATGCTTCAGCTCCTTAGCCCATCTTTTAATTGGGTTACATCCTTTCTTGATTTCTTGATTCTTTTTTTTTTTAATTCGTTATATATTCTGGATGTTAACCTCTGTCAGATGTGTTGCTAGTGAAGATTTTCTCCCATTCTGTGGGCTTTCTCTTCACTTCCTTGGTCACTTCTTTTGATGTACAGAAGCTTTTTAGTTTAATGAGGTCCCATTTGTTGATTCTTGACTTTGTTTCCTGAGCAATTGATGTCCAGTTTAGAGAATCCTTTCCTACACCTCTATCTTGTGGGTTATTGCCAATGTTTTCTTCTAACAGTTTCAGAGTTTCAGGCCTCACATTGAGGTCTTTGATCCATTAGGAGTTCTACAGGTGGAGATCCAGTTTTGCCAGCACCATTTGCTGAACATGCTGTCTTTCCTGTGGTAAATGTTCTTGGCTCCTTTGTCAAATATCTTAATCCAATCAAGCTGGCCATTGAAAGGAGCCATCTCAATTGAGTATACATCTTGCCAACGTCGTACCCAAACATGTCACTTTCAGCCGTAATAGAAGGTGTGTGCTGAGGTCCCCTCTGAAATCTAGGTTGGAGTCTAAACTCCATTGGGAAATTGAGGGTGTGGAACTTACTCTGACTATGGTGATTTAAGGGAATGCCTTTGGAAGATGATTAGGATTAGGTAATGCAATACAGATGCAACCCTGGTGACTCCCTAAGAAGAGAGAGATGAGACAATCACTCACACTCCATGCCTCTGGCCTGTGATGCCCTGTGTAACCTCAGGAATCTGCTATGAAGAAGGCCATGTCTATATAGGGCCCTTGGACTGTGAGTCACAGGAATCCTTTCACATGGCATCATGTTATCAACAACAGAAAACAAAGGCAATGTCCCTGTGGACTCTCTCCAGGCTCAAGTGCACAATTCTCCTTGTTAGCGATTAAGCCACGCAGGTGCTTTCAGAGACAGACTCTTGTGTTAACGCACCTTCAAAATATCTTTTGTTTGTTTGTTTCCAGCTAAAACTTTATGGTGCGAGCTGAGAATGCCCAGAGACATTTCTGTCCATCCCTTTAATTGTTCCTCAAGTATTCTATGCCTTTGAGCTAAGCACGTCCAAGAATGTGTCTATTGTCTTTTCATTTTAAAGTTTTCAGTGATTTATTTCTAAATGTGGACTGCTTCATGAATTTGCATGTCATCCTTTCACAGGGCATGTGCTAATCTCTTTATTGTTCCAGTTGTATATGTGCTGCTGAAGCGAACACTCTATTTGCTGTCCTTTTAAAGTATGCCCTTCACTAAGTATGCTCAGCAATGTTCTCCTTAACTGAGCATGTTCAGGAATGGCCCAGCATTGTGAATGTGTGTGGCTCTCTGAATAAAACCCCTATTCTTGCTTTGTTAGGAGAAAGCATTGCTCTCCTCGCCCGAAGCAGATAACGAATCCTTCTCACTTTTTTGATATCTTGGCTGTGTTTATTTTGACTCTCTACTCACCTAGACAACCCATTCTGGCTACAGACTCTGGTCACTTGGAGCTTTGGTCAGCTTGGACCAACCTCTTGGAGTCAGTCTGGCCTTGGGCTCCTCAGAGCTTCCCAGTTTAAAGAACTGAAAAACCAGAGTCTGGCAGAAGCAGTGAGAGTGCTGGGGGACCTGGTGACTCCTGTGGACACCCCATTCACATCAGTCACACTTACCTGTTCACAGACCCACATGTGGTTCCAAGGCACCGAGTCATCGTCCAAGCCGTCTGCTCTGTGGCTACTGTGGAAAGCAATATGAATTTAGTCATGCTGCATAGCATGGTCATTCTGTATATTCTCAGATTTGAAACACATGAACATATGTGTGCATGCACATGTGTGCATGTGTACACGAAGCAAAACCTCACGCCATATTACATGTTAGAGACTATTCTATGTTATTACAGTTCAGGGATAAAGAAGGCAGAGTCCCTGCTTTCAAAGTCATACGGAAATCCACGTGGAATGCTAATCACCCTGAAGGAGCTGTGAAGGAAGAGCGAGGACTTTCCCTGAGAAGGTCCACTGCACCCAAACAGGAAGCCCTACACAAAGGGTTGTACTTCTGGGCTGTGAGTCCTGGGGTGGGTTGAGAAAGTATGATGTGGACCAGGATCCTCGTGAGCTGGTTGATGACCCATGAACTCCAGACTACTGTGAGAAAATGGGCAGGGAAAGTTCCCTTTGCAACTCAGAGATGGTGACCATCTTTTGTCTGGATCTACTGCCATTGAGCCTCCATGGACCTTAAGTGATTATGTCCAGTTTAAGCCTCTGTGTGACTTCTGGAGGGTTGGGGAACTATGTTCTGTGTGATTGGTTGCTTAGTACATTGCTGACCAGATGTTTCTGGTTCTCTACTAGAAGGACGTTGATGGCTCTGGGGCTTTGGTAATCAAGTGAATACATATCTGTACTCATGTACTTGGCATGGTGTGTGAGCACAGACTGCCACTTCATGGCTTCTCTGCCCAGTTCACATGATCAGTGCTCAGTACTACACCAAGACCAGAAAAGGCTTAGATACTAGACAAAATGAACAAATGGAGCATCAAAACAGTGCCTCTGCAAAACAGAATTGAGCAGGGTCATGTTAAAAACTGGCTGGGAAGATGAAAATCTTGCTCTAGCCTTCATCCTTGCAGGTGGGAAGGACTCCCAGGGTGCAGGTGCAGAGGGCCTGCAGGATCACTACTGACATGTTTGTTTGAATTGCATGCTGATGTCAGAGCCCTTGCATGCTTTGCATTGGTCTTCTCATCCTTGACATACCATTGCATTGCTCTGGCTGTAGCTAATTTCCTCTGCTCTGAGTCTGGCTACAAGATACTCCTATACAATGGTGGCTGTGATGTGAAGTTGGTTCACACAATGGTTTTGAATCCAACAGCTTTGTTAGGCTCTTAAAAATAAAATTCTTTATATATAAAGAACCTTGTGGGTTCTGTGCTGGAAATGGTCAAGTAACGATGGTTTCGTTTTTCACTCTCAAGTTCATAAGCACTTTTCTTTGTCTAATTTATCTGTCTAGAATTCTTAGTGTGCTGTTGAGTGATGAGCACTCTTGTTTTTGTGATTGTAGTGGAAACCATTTAACCTTTCCTCACTAATCAAATATTCCTGGTTGCACACTGGAAAGTTGTCTTCCCTTGCCATTTTGCTAATCTTTTTTATGCAAAGAGACAACAAACGTAAAGAACATTTTATGCACACATTTAAGCTATTTTTCTTCTTAAATGTAAGTTGTGGCAGCAGATTTAAGTGTTGGGCTAAGCAGGGGTTTCTTGGAGTAAACTTCTTCACTGTGCACTGGCGTTTCTCTTGACTAGATTTGGTCAATGCTCTGTTTAGATGTTTTCCACATATATTCAAGAGCAAAGTTAACTTTTCATAGGTTTTTTTCTTGTACTAACTTTGTACAGCTTTGATGTCAAAATTGCACTGTCCTTACAAAATGTGTTGGGAAGTGCTCCCTTATCTATGCTCTGGAACTGTTCGGCTACGACCAGAATGTCTGTTTCTAAGATATTAAAGATTACTCATAAAGCTATGTAGGTCTAGTGTTTCCCGAGCAGAAGTATTTTTTAACTCTAAACTATTAATTCATTTCTTTTAATGGTTATGAACCCTTTCTTGTGCTCAGTTCTTACTCAGTATAAATCATAGTGTTACCTTTTTCTACAAGAGTTCCATGTTGTCTGAATTTAGTGGTGTAATTGTAATGAAAATACTCTCTTAAGTCTTTAATCCTTATTACCCATTCAAGAATGTGCCTTCATGTTTCTAATATTTATCTACAGTTCCCATTTGGACTATTAAATCTTACAGAAATGCATCAATTTTATTATTTTCAGGAAATTATAATGTTACTGATGCAACTACTATATTCTGGTTTTGCCTGCATTCACATCTGGGTATTTCTTTATTATGCCTTTCCTAATTTTTGTCTTATTTTTTATCTTGTGCTTTACTTACTACATTACACATATGCTGCTTGTCTTGTTAATTTTCAAACTTCAAAAGATAGACTTATTAAGAGTTTGCAGTGTGTGGGTCCCTGGACAGGACTTCTATACTAAACTTCACCCACCAGGGCTCAGGGACCATTGTGAAAGAGGGGGCAGAAAGATTGTAAGAGCCAGGGAGGAGGTGCACGACCATATGGAAACAGTCTTACAGGCTCCTAGGACCTTGCTCATATGAACTTACAGCAATGGTGTCAGCATGCACAAGACTCACATAAACTCAGTCAGACAAAAACCCAGCGTAGTAATCTTAGCCAAGAAACTACTGGGCAGCTGATTTCTGCAGGGTGAAGAAGAGCTGATCTTCTTAAAGGGAGGGACTACGAATAGACTGACTAGACTCCAGTGGATGAACTTCACTGAGGTGTGTCTGGGGACACTAACTTGACTCAATAGCACTTACCATAAATGACAGAATCCATGAAATTCAGTGGGAAGGGCTATGGAAGGGTGCCAATGGGGAAGGGGCTATAAGATGATTAAGATGTATATAAAATACACAAAAATTCAATTAAAAATATACAGTGTAGCCGGGCGTGGTGGCACATGCCTTTAATCCCAGCACTTGGGAGGCAGAGGCAGGCAGATCTTTGTGAGTTCGAGGCCATCCTGGTCTACATAGTGAGTTCCAGGACAGCTGGGGCTACAGGGAAACCCTGTCTCA
>NW_008352891.1:8489252-8506721 GCF_000622305.1 Nannospalax galili
TTTTTATTTATTATATATTACTCCTTTCCATCAGCTGCAGAGATAGGTAGGCCATGTTCAATGGCCTCTTAAGTGTCTTACCGTTGTATGCATTTCATAGCCTAAACAAACAAGCAAAGTATCATATCTAGGTCAAAAGAAATATCTTAACTAAAATTGTTTAATTGCTATAAGCACTTAGGTTTTGATTTCTGGATCATTCAAGTCTTTTGTACACATTCTACCTTTCAGAGCTTTTAGCAATTGTAGGAGGAGACATGGACATAGCTGGGGCTGGAGAGGTGGCTCAGTAGGCAGAGTGCTTATTGCACAAGCATGAGGACTGGAGGTGAGGTCCCTGATACCCATGTGAAAGGCCAGGTGCTGCAGCATGTGCCTATAATCTTTGGGCTGGAGAATTGAACCAGAGGCTACCTGGGGCTGACTGTCCAGGCAGCCCAGCCAAATCTGCAAGCACCAAGCCACTGAGAGACTCCTTCTCAAAAAGCAAGGTGGAAAGCGATGGAGGAAGACACCTGATACCAACCTCCAGCCTCCACATGTGGGTAGACCCTCAATACATGTGCACACGTACACACACACACACACACACACACACACACACAAAGGTTTGATTTCAGGTCCTGTTCTTTCCAAATGGCTGTTGCTTCCTTCCATCTACACCATTTGCTACATGAGGATAGCAGTCTCTAATAACAATGCACTCCTGGGATTTCTATATACTTACTGACTGTTCTTACAGTGTATCTGAAGGCTGATGATATACCCTTACATTACACAGAAGAGCTGGTGTTTCTGTATGGTTTTGCAGTGAGGCCTTGCGAATGCACGTTGTGAATGTGGATAGCCACATCAATGGTTTCTCTTGTCACACTATTGGTTCCCTGGATACGTGATACTTCTCAATCCGTTAAAGTGACAGTTTTCAAACCATGTCAAACCATATTACCAAAGTGATTATTCCTTTCTATACTTTAAGTCACTTTCATTGTTCAACCTCACCAACAGTGTTAGAATAGTGACTAACTACACAACCCGCTTATTCTGCAGGCTCAGCATAAAACCCCAGGATAGCAGCAGCATGGGGCTTCAGGCTCTTTGCTACTTCTCAGGGTGAGTGTCCCATGGTATCGCACACCACATATGTAGGAACAAGTCACTAATATGTGTGCTCAGGTCTTTGAGGAAGACCCTTCTCCAAGATTTTCCTTTCTGATATAAGTTAGACACAGACATCAGCCTCAAACACCTGATATTTTTAAATGGTCATAACTAAAACTTTAAATTTCCACTTTTCTCGACTTGAAAATATCTAGAGGATGGGATAAACGTTTGCTGGTTTTGCACCCATGTGAGGTAAGTTTTAATGTATTTGCAGTTTGTGGTCTGTGCCCATGTACCTGCTGAAAGCCTGCATGCAATTCTTACCACATTCAAAAACACAGTTTGATTGTTACTTTTTCATGCAAGGATTTGGATTTCTTTCTGTTTTCTTTTAATCATACCAGAAGTATACCTTACTACTACAAAGCCATGATTAATTGCAAAATAATTAAGAACACTGTTAGCATTTTAAAACATCCTGATTTTTGGCTATTATTTGACTCAAATACATTTTTAAGCTACTAGTAAAGTTTGCAATGAACCATAATGAATGTTTAAGATTTCCTAAATGCATAGCTGATCAAAAAGGGGCCTATTAAGGCTGCCCCTGGAAGTCTTCTTGGGAGGAACTCCTCTGGCTGTGACCAGCTTCCTGAAGTTCAAATTGGCTCTTGAGATGAACAGATCCTCCAGCAACAGAATGTACTGCTTCAGTGTGCCCACCAGACAGGGTGCCCAGATGGTGAACTCAGGCACACCGTGTGAAGGCTGCATGACCGTGAGCTTATTTACTGAAGTATGTCAATTAGTTCCTTCAAATCTTAAGTGTGTGTAACTGTAGAATCACTTCCCAGAAGTATTGTGAGGACTAAATAAAACAACCCTGAACAGCGTCTAGCACAAAATAATGTTCAGAAGATGTTTAGTGAATAAATTAAAAAGGAATCAATGGATGACACAACATTATAACTTATTTCTATATCCCTGTGCCAGCGTTCTGCCACCCTGGGAGCCCATACGGTCCAACTCTACAGCACATTAGGTCACCATTGGATCAAATAACAGGTAAAAGAAATTATAAAATCTACAGTGGGTAGAAATCCTACATTAATCCTTAAGCTTACTCTTCATAATCAGGTAGAAGGTAAGATGGAGATGGTTTCATACTTTACAAACTTGTTGCAATAACTCTCTTGCAAAGTCTGCATGTGGGAAATGGGAACTCAGAATGTTTCCAATATATATGCGCATGTATTACAAAATTATATGTAAGGCCAACAGATCTTTTTCTTATAATTATTTTCCTAACTAAACTTCTTGCATGGTGGATTCTGTTCTTCATGGATGGATAATTTAAAATCCAATTATCACCCATATACATCAAAATAACACATTTGATATTTATATTTATCACAGATCTGCCATTTAACACCTCTGTGTTGTGCTCTGCTTACTTCCCAGGTTGTATTCCAAAATCCAGTCTACAGTCTAATTTTTTTCTTATTTTTTTGTGGGTGTGGTGTTCACTAGGAAATCAGTGTGTTCAATGGAACTCCAGTTGGTTTTCGTACCATGTGCTTTCATATACATGGCCTAGAATATGCAAAGTGCCTAACATATATCCTCATAGCTGTTCTGTTGGGTTTTTGTAAATTTTATGTGTATGAGTGTTTTGCTTGCATGTATCTAAGTGTACCATGTGTACAATGCCTGAGGAAACCAGAAGAGGGTATTGGATCCCCTAGAACTGGAGTTGCAGACAGTTGTTAACTGCCATGTGGGTGCTGGGAACAGAATCTGGGTCCTCTGAAAGAGCATCCAGTGCTCAAGCAAGGAGTCAGCTCTCCAGCCTCTAATTTTTTTATTAGATGTACTTATTTATTGGGGGCATGCCCATGCATGGCACAAGTGTGGTGGTCAAAGGACAGTTTGTAGGAGTTGGTTTTCCTCTTCCAGCATGTAGGTTCTGGGGACCAATCTAAGGCCTTTTGACTGGGTGTCAGGTATTTTTACCCACTGAGCCATCTCCTGGGCCCTGCTCATATTATTCTCAAATGAGTATTTATGATATTGATTGCAAAGAAATTGTAAAGTTAGTTCTGATTGAGTGATTTTGCTTGCTGTGGTTTGTTCACAGATACCTAGGGAAACAAACAGAATAAGGCACAAGTAAGCCCACCCAAGAGCTCTGCACATCAATTAATAAGACCATGGCCAGGACAGTAGATGCCCTTTATCAGCAGCTCCCCTCGGGCATGAAGCCCATTTTCTGAGCAGGAGCTATGGAGGCTGTAGCCTGGGCCCTCAGTTTTCAATTGTTCCATTCACACTGACTTTTGAATACATCAGTTTGCTTCTATAACACTCTTCTCTGGCAGAAGATTACTATATGTGCATAAAAATGAACTATAGTATTTTTTCTATAATGTATTGGAAACTGTTCCATCATTTGGAGTTTCTGACTTTCAGGTCAATTGTAGATCCTGGGAGTACAGATGTGACAAGAAATCTTGAGGCACAAACAACTGACAGACTTTGCTAGAATTTTTATATCTACACTGCTTTGCCATTATTAGCATGAACTTATGATGGTGAAAATCTTCTCTTTCTAGATCTAACATCTCCAGTCTCTTCAAAGTGCTTCCCTCCTGTTTTTTCCTAATGATGAAAATGTGTTCTATCACTGGATTCTAACCAGGACCTGCACTGAACAGCCAGACATGTTGACCTTTCAAAGCTGACTTGTTCAGTGGCCAGCACAGAGCAATGAGAGTAAAAACAAAATATGTAGAAGCCTGAACCACAGTGGTTGCAAATAAATGCATTTCACAGTCCCAAAGAGCTGCCATGTAAAAACCAAGTGTAGTAAAATAAAAAATATAATTAGAGTATCTTTGTACAAAAAGGTAAGTCCTAATGTATATTTTTGTATATTCTTCCTAGATAGGCTTTGGGCTCTTTGTGGGTTCATACAGAAAGCCATTGCCTTCGCCAATTACAAGCCTACCATTAAGGAACCTCCTGTGGCTAGCCTTCTTGATAAATGGTGGACTCTCACTGTGTCTGACGAATTCCCAGAGACTCTGCATCTTCCAAGATTATCCTGAAGCTGAGGCACCCAAACTCAAGCTGGATCCAGAAACAAGATGAAAAGGAGTAGTGGGTGGGCTTACCAAAGCTGCAGATATATAAAAGAGCCTTGTGGAAGCCCATAGATAGTAAACTAATAAGCTAATTGTAAAATACTTGAAAAATAAAGAATTTGAACAGAATTACTAGTCGTGGGTAGACAATGTTACTCGCAGAAGACATGGGTTTTTAAATGAAAATCACAGTATAAGGTATAGGAAACTTCCTAGCCAAAATTGATCAGGGAGGCTCCAGAGGGTCTCCAAACAATACAGGGTATTGCCACTCCCCTTGGTTACCCACTATAACTACACTTTGACTGCAGAACATAGAGAAATCAATCTTAAACTGACCAGGAACCTTCCTCCCTGCTGGCTGGCCTTCATAATGCTAGGAGGCACTAGGTAGGCTGCAGGCAGAGGGATAACATCATTGTTCTTACCCAAAGCTGGACTCCAAATGCTGTAATACTAACCTGCCAGGCAGGATGTGCCTATTGATGCTATAATGGCATGACTTTTATGAGGTGACTAACCAGTTTCTATTCGGAGGCCTGTTCAACAGGAAGGAATTTTATGTTTGGTACTGTAATCTTGACAAAAGCCCATGGCTGGGGAGGCCACAGGTCTTAGAGTGGAGCCTGCTATTGTTATTTTGCTCAGTTGTCATGCCATCAAATTGCCTTCTAAATATTAATGGTATAACCAGAGACCTGGGCGCTCTCAACCTTGGTCAGAGAACCTTCTTTTCGCAGTAGGCAGCGGTCAATTCATAACTGGTTAAAGTACTGAAAATAAAAGAGACTCGGTCCTAAATGGGACAACTTATAGTAACCCCAACACAACCTCCAAGGCTCAGGGACCACTGCAGAAGAGGTGGCTGAAAGATGAGGATGAGGAGGGGTGCTGGGAAATGCTGCCCTCTGGACGTGGTATGGCTACTGCATCCATGATCTCACAGCAGCTGTCATTACTTGCTCAAGATTTAAACAAGATCAAGCAACCAATATCTGAGCACAGACAGGGTAGATGATCTCCAGGCCCCACCCCATACTGAGGAGCTATTGGCAGTTTATAGCTGCTGGGGGAGATTCATTCTTTACTGAGGATGTCATCACTGGTAGGTTTCCCATGTTCCAATGGATGGCTCCACACCCTTGTACATATGATTTAGTGGGTTACCAAAAATATTTGAAATAACATGAAGTTGAGGGGTGGGGAGGAGTTGCAGGGGGGAAATGAGGAGTGGATATGACCATATTTAATAGTACACATGTATGAAAAATAAAAATTATAAAATAAAATCAAAAGTAAACAGAGGCGAGCTTTGCCCTCTCAGCCCTCTTTTCACAGCTCCCTTGTGAACTGGTCGGGGAAGTCCTCTGACCCCAGCTTCTGTGCCTGCACAGTAGAGATAATTGCACTTCCTGCAAATTTGAGATTCCCTTTTTGTCACATTCAGAGACCCCTTTGTCTTCAGGTCTGTGGAGCCTAAGAGAATGAGATTGCCAAAACCTGACATGTATAAGCACGAGTTAATATATATGTAAGATGTGGTGTTATTTGTGTTTTCTACAGGCATATATCTATGCAGAAAGAAGCACACTCTTCAAAATTAATTTTCTAAAATTCTTTATAGATCCCTGTCTTTTCTTCTGTTTCATCTTTTAATTCCAACAGGAGCTTGGTCCCTCCACAACTGATGATAAACCATCCACATTCATCTGTCTTCCACCTCCTTCCCGCAGCTCCTTCCCTCAGCCACAATACGAGCCGAATGTATGCCTATACACATGGCATCCCAAATTATAACCTCCCCAGTCTCAGGATTGTTTGCAAAGGGCTAAAAATTGCCACACTCATAAAAACAAAACAAAACAAAAATGGCAACCTTGTTTGCCTTGCCAGTCTGTCAGAGCTTGAAAAACAAACTTCATACCAGAAAGACAAACACACACACAGCAAACAAGGAGACTGGGCTGCTGACAGAGCTGAAAGAATTTCTAGGCCAGAGAACAATGGCAGGGAGCACAGCCTGATGGGAATGAGAAAAACACTGGCTCAAAGTGCTGTGGAAGGGGAAGCTGACCCCAGAACCGGAAACTGGAGAATCAGAGTGGGAACTTCCCACTCCGTACCTCACATGCCCGGGTATTCTGTGCCCCAAGAGCTCATACAGCTGAAGCTCCCTATCAACTCCATTTTGCTCACTGCCTCCTGTGGGGCATTTTGCTCACACCCTCCTGGCAGTGGGTGGCCTTCGTATTCCTGAGCTAAAGGCACTCTACTGCCTAATCTGACACTGTCTACAGTGTAACGCCAGGTACCTAGATCCACACATCCAAAACACACTGAAATCCCAATCTCTCAAATCATCATTGGAAAGAATCAAAGCCTGTCAACCGCACATTCCCTGGAAGGAAATGTGATAAACCATTCATTTTACAACCCCCGAGATACAAAATGAAAAGGCGACTTTGGCGGAGATCTATCACAACAGTTTACATTAATATTCCGCAGGAATCTTTTCTTCCAAGGACTGTAGAGTGCTTGCAGTGAGATTGGAGTCTGCCCCAGTGCTGGTTCCAGCAGGAATAAAAGGCAGTGCCTGGCAGCCAGGGTATAAACCTTAGCTCCGTCTCCAGAGGACCAGAACATTGAGCTGTACAAATCACAAACTGCCTTCTTTGTTCACACGCTCTGCTCTGGCAAAGTTTAACAACTGCTGGTCCAGGAGGGATCAGGGCAGATCTTGCTAATTTGAAGATGTAAGTGCCAATCACCACCAGAGAAGTTTAGGTTATGGCTGATAAGCTCAGCAATGCTGAAGATTTCTGTTCAATACGTGCTACACTGGCCTCTTTCTCTGGGTGATTCTTCATGTGGTTAACTAAAGTTGGCACCTGTGCCTTTGTTCACAAGTGAAATAAAACTAAGGGGAGAGAAGCAGCTTGGCCAATGGCACAGTCAGTAAAGGCCGTAAGGATTTGAACCCGACCCCCTTTGGGTCCCATCATCTTTGCCTTGTTTCTCCACTTTGATACATACTGACCCCCATGGCAGAATGAGACAGAATTTAGGATTTGCTTGCTAGCAGGCAACTCCTCACTTCTCTATGCCAAAGCAATGGGACTCAGAACTGTCAAAGTTCCTCCTTTCTTGAAAGTATGTGCTTCAGTGTATTTTAGTCCCGACTCTGCTCCACCCTCTCCTCTGCCCTCCATGAATGCGACTCTGGGATGCTAACACGCCTCATCACACGGAGCTTATGGCAATCTCCGTATCTCAGAGTTCTGTACACAGGTATTTAGAAGGTCTGGAGGACAGTGACTAGATTGTTTGGATGGGATGGGGAAGAGTCATCACTTCTCTGTTGCCTCTTTTGTTTCCTTAATTTTCTAATTAGACAGTTTAAAATGTTTGTTTTTATTTTATGTGTGAGTGTATTGCTTGTGTGATGTAAACACACTTGTGTAGTGCAATGCCCATGGAGGTCAGAAGAGGGTGTCAAAGTCCCCTGGAACTGGAGTTACAAATAGTTGTTAGCCACCATGTGGGTCTTGGGACTTGAACCCAGATCCTCTGCAAGAGCAGCTGGTGCTCTGAACCACTGAGCCATCTCTCCAGTCCTTAACTGAGCAAATATTCATCTAGCAGTTATTGTATCCTAGGCAAGGGGGTAGGCAGTCTGACCAAGTGCCTCACTTTTCTCTGATACAACCTATAAAAGGATGCTAAATACTTATAATCTTAAATGGTAACACAACTGATAAGACATAAAAATTAACAATTAATTGATTAAAAATTAAGGCAAAAAGCCTTGATTAAAAATATCACAAATTAAAGGAAGACGAGCTCAATGTTTGCACTTCCTCTTTTGTCTTAGGCTTCAAAGTGGCTTAGTCTAGCCCTGTGCCCGATCCCAGGAATATCAAAACTGACTTGTTCCCCAGAGTAAGGAGATGTTAGCAAAATACCACAGCAGGTTACTCCTCCTTAAAGTGGAAAATACAGTCTCTACCTCAAAAGAAAAGTACTGGAAAGTGATTGGGCTAAGTTGAGTTTAACAGATTGGACTAAATTTAATCTTCCTGCTGTTGAGCTGGAGCAGAGCTTGGAATGAGTGAAGTTTATGAAACCACAGAGTGTCACGTTTTCACCCAAGCTGAGTGGTGACTGTTAGTCACAGCAGTTCCTTATAACGTGGTTAGAAACATGACAAACAAGTCGTCCTCTCTCCTCTAAAATGAACCCCTGCCCTGTGTTGGACGCTTTCCCATACTGGATGTCAGCTGCCTGTGGCTGAGGGTAGACAGATAACACGGCTGATGTGCGCACTCAGACAGCAAGCAGTTGTCATACCTGGTTTTGTCCCAGGCCCTGGTCAACAGCAGTATAGATAGGACAGAAAAGCCACAGTAGGGCTGTGACCCTCAGTGTGGGACAGTGCCATAGAAAGGAAGAGACTTGATGGAAGGTGCAGGATAGAGCAAAGATCGGCCCTCTTTGCCCTGTCTTTCAAGACAGTCTTAATGTGTGCCTGAGTAAACCTTCTCACATCCCTTCTGGAAGGATCCACGTCCCAAATGAGCAAATGCCAGATGCACCTGGTACTGTGGTCACAAATGCCATTGTTCACTGTGAGGTCATAGACATATAATAGGATCCTATCACTTCTCCATTTTAGAAGCAGGGGAAGCTTTGAGGGAGTTTAAGGGGGTGCATCAGAATCACTCAGAAAACTGACTAAGCACCTAGGCTTTGTCATCAAGCACAGAATCTGGTCTCAGGCTTCAGGCAAATGGGAGATACTTGTGAGGCACATTTCTCACAGATATGTCCATGGCTGCAGGTCTTGAAATACCAAAGTTCTTTAAGTTGCCCCAGAAACACCCATCTGTGGTTGATTTCACACAGAATAAAATTGTCTTTGCTTTGAAAGCACATGGATCACCTTTTAGTTTTCACATTAAAAACTGAAATCCTCAAGCTGTTGAACATGAGGTTATCATATGACTCCTAGGCACAAAGACAAAAGAAATGTCAACCTGCTGACTCAAATGTGTATGTGAATGTCCATCAACTGGTGATGGAGAGACTGTACTACATCTATAGAGCAGAATGTGATGTAGTCATTAAAAAGAAATTAAGCTCTTGATACACAGTCTAGGTGAACCTTGAGGCATGGTGCTGCAGGAGAGGAGGTCTGACACAAAGGACTCCATGCTGTACAGTTCTGTTTCCATGAGCTGCTCAGAACAGACTGTGCCCTCGGAGCTAAAGGGCTGACAAAGAGCAAGGAGTGAAGATTAATGGGTGTGGGGCTTATTTTTGAGTAACAAGAATGAACAGGACTTAGGTAGTGATGATGATCGCACAGTTTGGAAATACTATAAAACAGAACTGAAGACTATAAATGGGTGAATTGTATGGTATACCAATTATGTCTCAATAAAGATTTTTTGAAGAACTTACAAAATTGAACTAAGCTGAACTTGACATTCGAAGTCTAGAAATCTCATCAAAAGAAGCAGCAGCTCCAGGAAGCAGTGGGGGAAACTTGGGGAGAGAAGGGATCAAGACAGTGTGCACAGACCCTAGAGCGCATGGTGATCCCTACAGCTGACTTCCCAGGGTTCAAAGAGAGGAGAGAGCAGATCATGTCCAGAGAGCAAGCACCGAGCTCCTCAGAAACCAGGATGAAGATGATGAGTCCAAGGTCCTGACACTGGGGAAGTCACCAGAGGACCCCAGCTGGGTGAAGAGGTGGCATCCAAAGCAATGTGGTCACAGAGAAGCTGGCAAAGTCACAGCAAGGAGGAGCCTGCGGGGGCGATGTCTGCAGCTGGGAGAAGATGGGTGATCATGGGATATTTCTACTAGTACCTCTGCTCCCTGAGCCCTTGGGGGCATGAACAAGAAGTCTGTGAGTTAGAGGACTTGAGCCTGGACCCATCATGAGTGTTAGCTACAGTTCCTGTGGCCCCATGGCGCACCCTGCTGGTGGTACCTGGAAGAACATCTACTTCTCAAGAGCTCAGGCCAGCCTGCTGGTCAGGCTCTAGGTTAATCTTGGGCCACCTGGAATGCTGGAGTAGTGCTAACCAAGTCCCTTCCTAGAAGGTCATTTAAAAAAAAAAAAAAAAAAAAAAAAACAGGACAGAAGTGCCAAGTACTGAAACACACAGAGAGGCAACCTGGTAAGGTACTCCACCCTCTGCAAGCTGAGTGACAGAAGTTCCCTAGGACACTCACAAATCCTGAGGGCAAAATCTCCTTGTCAGCTGCCTGGAATGGGACTGAGGCCTGAGGACCAAGGACAATCCTAAGGCTGCACAGAGGATGCTGATCTTGCAGCAGGGGTGTCTATACCTTAGACTCTGGAGAATTCCTCTAGTAACAGGCCTGGGCTGGTGCAGATGGGCTAGCAGCCTGAGGTAGCCAAAGAGGGCTCATGCTGCCTACCAGCACAGCCCAATGAAGCCAGGCCTCTTTGGGGTTTTCCCAGTCCTTCTGGCTCACTCTAGAAGCCCAGAGAACCCTGCCTCCCATGTCACAAGTCTGGGCTTGCATCTTCTCCAGAACCCCTCTCCTGTCTTCCTACTCATTTTCTATTGCCTCCTTTGTGATTTATCTTGGGGTGTCCCGTGAGAAGGATAGAGTAGTGGGGACCCTTATTCTTAAGACATTATTCAATTTATGTCCCAATCCTTTTCACTAGAGGCCTCAGGTTTGACACAGAGGAATTAGAAGAAAGGTTTTTCCTTCCTCTGCTGCTTGGTGCACGTTCTTCTCTAGAGAGAGTTGACAGACAGGAGACTAGCTGCAGTTCACCTGTGACTGCACAGGCAACCAGAAAAGAATGGGGGAAAGTCACAAAGACATCTGACATCTCAAAATTATTTCCCATGCTAGTGTCTTATGATACCCAACAGTGTGCGATGCAAGCTTATTCAATTTTTCAATGAGTTACATGGAGTAGATGTTCCGATCTGGTTTATTAATGAGGAAGCAGGATACACAGCCATCATTGGTTGTCTCTGCAGATAGTTACAGGGCTCCAGGCAGTTATTCTAATAGATGAGTGAGTCACAAATTTATTGCTAATGTAGACTTGAACCAGTTGAGGGCAGGGACCACCTTATTCATAGCTTTCTTTTCAGATGTTTTGGATTGTACTGCTCTGCCCATACCAAAAATGTGTGTATCAAAGTTCTAACTCTTCGAATTTTGGTGAGAAGGCCTTCGAAGAGGAAATTAGGGGAAAATTGAGTTCCTGTGGGTGGGTTCTAATATAACAGGACTGGAGCCCTCATAAGAAGAGGAGACAGGACAGATACCCAGAAGGCAGACACCCAGGACAGACAGGACAGGCACATGTCAGGAATTTGGCATATACAAACCAAAAAGGAAGGCTTCCACAGAAACCAAAACAGCCAGAACCTTGACCTTGGACTTCCAGCCTCCAGAGCAGTAAGGAAAGTAAATGTCTACTGTTTAAGCTCCCAGTCTGGAGTATTTGTTTTGACAGCCTAACAAACAGACACACCAGCTCACTGCCATGGTTAATATATGTCTGTTAGACATAGATTGGATGTATGTAGAATTCTAGGGAGACAGACATTGCTTTAATTCCATTGAGATTTGCTGTTAAATTTTTTTTTTTATCTCATAAGTGCCTACCATTTGCTAGGCCTTCTGCTGACTCTGGGAAGACAGAGATGGAAATAGTCCCTTCCTGTCTCCAACAAGATGCTGTCTAGGACAGGTCAGGTGGCTAGGCAAGGATACCTTCCTGTGGACGAGCTTCAGAGAAACCAGTTCCTATGTGGTCAGCCTAGAGGAGAGCCATTCATTTTAAGTCTGAGGTGGTATTTTTTGTTTTGTTTTGTTTTCTGTTCTTTGAGTGATGTGTTCTCACCAATGAGACTGGTCAGATAAGAATTTAAGGGAGTTCCAGGTTGAAACCTGAAAACATCTACTGACTACCAAAAGAAAAAAGAGACACAGAAAACAGGAAGACACATTCCTCGGGCTCTCAGAGCTCTGCCTTACTTATGTCTGCTTGGTCTCACATTTTGGGCCTTGCTGGCAGGCTTGGAATTTGCAGATAGCTGAAGGTGTCCTAAGTCTTGGCTTTTCCTTGGGAGATTTCTCCTGTAGACACAGATAACAACCCCTCCCCCAGTCTGCTCTCTAATAGTCTTTCAGTTCATTCAGACTTTACTTGACAGTCAGTTCCTCACAGCCTCTTTCTGGATATTCCCTAATGGAAATAACAACCCGCTCTTTGATCCCAGCAGAGTCTTTGCAACAGTGATTCGTAGCCTAGATGACACATTGTTCCCTTGGTTTATTATATATCTGACTCCCCTTTATTAGCCCATTAGCTTCTTAATAGTAATGACCATGGCTTACTTTTGTAGGTTAGCAAGTCTCTGCCAAATACATGCTGTGGGATGAATGGAGCATTTTATGTAAAAAGCAGCCACTGGGTTAATATGGCAGGTATATAGACTATTGGAAATCAAGCTTGAAAAATAGGTTGGCCTTTGCGATGGCTATTTTTAATTGTCAAACTTAAGAAGTGACAATTAAATCATCTAGAAAGAGAGTTTCAATTAAGGAATTTTCTAGATCAGATTGGCTTATGGGCATGTCTGTGGGGCATTGTCTTAATTGCCTTAATTGATATAGGAAGACCCAGGCCACTGTGGGTAGCACCATTCCCTGGGCTTCGGAGTTCTGACCTGTATAAAGTGGAGGAATTAAGCTGAGCATAAGCAAGCAAGCAGCATGCATGTGTTCATTTCTCTTTGCTCCTGACTGTGGATCTGCTAGAGCCAATTGATGGGGGCCTGACTCTGCAATAACAAGTGAAACTTCCCATTTCCCATCAAGACACCTGGTCAGCAGCAGAACCAAAAAAACACCAAGTTAAATTTGAATTTCATGCAACATATATATATATATATATATATATATATATATATATATATATATGTGTGTGTGTGTGTGTATATATATGCATACATATAATTGCACAGGGCATCTTGTACATTGGTAATAATAATGATAGTCATAATTAGAGTGTGGGTCTCAATGTGGTATTAGCAGCTGTCTTAAGTTCCTGCCACTATGACTTCTTCTCAGTGATGGACTATAACATGGAATTGTGAGCTGAAATAAACCCTTTCTCTTGTAAGTTGCTTGTTGTCAGGAATTTTATCAGAGCAACAGAAATGGAACTAGAATATTCCTTTATATAAGAAATAATAACAGTGAAATAGAGAAAATCCAATTAAATTTGAATTTCAGATAAAACTATTATGACTACTATTATTATTACCAACATATAAGATGCCCTATGCAATTATATATAGATAGATATAGATAAATAGATGACAGATAGAAAGATAGATAGATAGATAGATAGATAGATAGATAGATAGAATCTTTTGCATGAAATTAAAATTTAACTTGAGATTCATTTTCTGCTTGGTTGCTAACCAGGTATCCTGCTGGGAAACAGGAATGGTTCATTTGTGTGGTAGAGTAAGGTCCCCTGTTGCTTGGCTCTAGCAGATCCACAGTTTAGGTCATTCTTCTTGTGTGACAGGCTAGGCAGAGGCATAGCTACCTCCTTCCCCATGTTCTCAATCTATGGTCCTCACTAGAGGCAGAGAAGATATAGAATTTTCAAGGACTAAGTGAGATTTTGAACAATGGAATGCTAAATGCTGTAAAGCCTGGAGAAAAGAGAGAAAAGACTTGAAAAAAAGCAAAAAGTAAAACAGCCAATATGGATTTGGCCGTCATCAGAGATTCACACAGCTTTTGGGATATATTTCCAAAGCTGAAGCTTGAAGGGAAATCGCACGGATATTATGCCACCCTTCCCGGAATTTTAAGCAGGGGCCAAATGAATGTTTCCCCAGAATCCCCTATCAATTGCAGCGACTGACATTCACGTCGGTCCCGTGGCACCTGCTTCCACCAAATGCTAGTGTTTAACATTTCTCACAGTGTTTCTAAACTCGAATTTGCTCACTGCTACCAGCTAGGAACAGATGCACCAGAGAGAACCTATTTGAAAGTGGGTGGCTTATTATGAACAACTTAGGGTCTATAAAAAAAATCCCAACAAGAGCTGGAAGAAAAAATAAAAACTGCCAGAAGCTCCAAAAAAAATCACTTCAGAAGAAAACAGAAGAGTTATCTGGAAATTCTGCAAAAGTGGAAAAGAGCCTGTTTTTAGAAGAGCTCTGCACGTTGGGATCTTTCCTCCAAGTTACCTCTAACCAGAACACAGAACTGAGTTACAGCTCTATCAAAATCACTTCTTCAGACCAATGGAATGACTTCCCAGAACCAACTTCCAGAATGGAATGCTGATCAATGGGATAGTTAAGTCTTTTCCTTGGTCTTAACTTTCTAGTGTCGTGGCAATGGCATAGCCTTGTAGCATGTCCCTGTGATGGCACCATGAGCCTGTGTTGTCCAAACTGGAAGCCAAGAGGCATGGGGGGAGGCTATTGAATATTTAATGTGATTAGTAGGTTGTGATTTGTCCCCCCCCATTGTGATGTTTTGTGTTATTTTTGGAGACAGTGTCCCAGGTAACCCAAGCTGACCACCATCTGGCTATGTAGTCAAGGATGATCTTAAATTTGTGATCCTCCTGTCTCCACCTCCCGAATACTAAGATCACAGATGTGAACCACCACACTGTGTTTTATGTGGTACTGGGGAGCAAACGGGGCTTCATGCATCCTAGGAAAGTACTCTATAACAACTGAGCTACATTCCAAACCCTAAATATAATGAATATAGGTTGGAAACTACAAGCCAAGTTTTGAAAACCTAATTGGGACGATACATAAAAGATGATTATAATATTTATATTGCTACACTGTAAAATATTACAATTTTGGCTACATTTTACTAAATAAAATATATTGTTGCAATTAATTTCATGTGTTTATTCTTCAATGTGATGACAAAAAGAATTGAAATTATACTTTTGGCTGACTTGTGTGGCTCTTACTAAAATCCAAAGCATATTTTAATGTAAGTGTTGTTAAAAGTTAATGAAAATACTGTATGAGATCCAGAATCCTCTCCCTTTGACATGAGCCCCAGAAGTAATCAAAACACCTCATAGTAAAAGGTAATGTTCTGGGAAAAGCAGCATAATTCTCTAGACAAGTCACTGAAGAAAGAGTGGTTTTGTTGTTGTTTGTTTGTTTTCAAGAAAGAGCGACAATCAGAACTCCACACCCAGAAGAATGAAGGTAGATCTTGACCTTGGACCAAGAAAAACCAACGCAGAATTCATGAAGAACACCTGGCCTGGTGATTGGGTACTGGAAGGAGAAGAACAGAAGACTGATGCAGGAGGATTGCTGTAAGCTTGAGGCTAGTCAGGTTACAAAATGAAACTCTGTCTCAAAAAAAAAAGAAGAAGAAAGGAATGAAGAAAATGAGGGTGGGAGAGAGGGAGGGAGGGATGCAAGGAGGGAGGAAGGAGGAGGGAGGGAGGGAGGGAAGGAAGGGAAGGAAGGGAAGGAGGAAGGAAGAATGAAAGGGTGAAGACAAAATGAAATTATTAAATGAATGAAGAGAACTAAATTATAAAGCCTTAGAAGGAAACATAGGCACAAATATTCATGCCCATAGATTGTAGTTTCTTAGAAATGACATTAAATGTCAAGCCAAAAATCAAACAGAACTTCATCAAAATTATAATCTTTTATATTTCAAGGGACACTATTATGAAAGTGAAAAGAAGACCAAGAGAAAAGCATTAAGCATCCACAAGTTTTTGTATCTGGTAAGGGACTTGTATCTAGAATATATGAAGCAACTCAACTATAAAAAGATAATCCATTTCTCCAAAGATAATGTCCAAATAGCTCACAAGTACATGAAAAGCACTCACCACCATTAGTCATTAGGAAAGTGTGAATCAAAAGGTTCAGAGATGTGGACCACTGACTTCCAAGCATGGCATGGTCATTGCACTCTTGAGCTCTGGGCTCACAATTACTTGTACAACACCTGCATGAACTTGGGCCTATCAACATTATCCCACAGAGGGGGAGCGACTCATAGGCCCACCTGTCTTTGATGATCTATGGACAGTTAATGGTGTGTTGCATGGAAAGAAGAGGTGTTTTCTTCAGGGGTAGGACTACTGGCAGATACTCACACTCCTATGAATAACCCTGACCCATGTTCATACAAGCAACACCAGATAAACTCATTAGTTCATCAAAAAACAAAAAAAATGATGAAAACAGAGGGAATTAGTTGGGAAGAGGAAGAGGCTCAATGGGAGTGGGAGGGGGACAAGAAAGGGTGATGGGGGGCTGGATATGATCAAATATATTTTATGCACATTTGAAAATGTCATAAGAAACAAGTTATCATGTGTGATTAATAAATGATAATTAAAAACATTTTAAAAAGTGGAAACTATCACAGCACAGAATCACTTAACACTCACTGGGATGACTGTCATCCAGATTCAGACAATAGCCAGTGTTCATGAGGACACTAAGAGCCAGGAATAGGCATCCATTGGTGGTAAGTATATGAGATGCTGAACTCAGTCATACAAACCTCGCTCAGCTTCTGAAAAGCTAAACATGAAATTACTATTCATTCATCCCTTGAAGAATTAAAAACCTATGTTTACCCAAAAACACGTTTATCCCAAAACTTATATACAAATATTCACAGCAGCATGATTTAAAATGGTCTAAATGTAGAAACAACCTAACTGTCCATGAAACTAAGTGTCACTCAGCCTTGAAGAGGAAAAGCATGCTTGGATATGCTAAAGCATGGAGAAACCCAGAAAAGCTGGGATGGCAGGAGAACAGAGGGACCTCTGGAGGACGTGAAGTTTCTTTTGTGATTGATAAAAAATATTCTGGATTTAAACAATGGTGATGGTTGTACAACCTGAAATACACACATTATAAGGGAGATATTATGGTATATGATTATATCTCAAGAATAGAAACTATAACCCATAACGCTTGAGGTTTGGGGAGAATGCCATAATTTGAAAACTGGTATATATATATATATATATATATATATATATATGTATATATATGTGTGTGTATGTGTATATATATATTATATAATTTTTGTTGGCACGGGTAGGAAAATGAAAAACAGAGCAGTTAACTTTTCCAGGGTCACCTATCTAGTACTTGCATGGGGC
>NW_008352891.1:8506864-8513965 GCF_000622305.1 Nannospalax galili
CTATAAGTTATTCCCTGTTGTGGGTTTTATATATACATGCATATATATGCATATATATACATGCATAGGCATTATATTAAGAACATAGATACATATGTTCTTTACACTGAATGTATATATTAGTTACTAATGCCCACACTTTAAAAATGCTAAAACTGAAGACCAGAGATTTACCTGGGTGGAGAAAATGAGTGAGTTGACCAATCTAAGTAAAGCCATCCTATTGGTTACTTTTCTGTTGTTGTGATAAGACATCATGACTAATGGGCCTTATAAAAGGAAGAATTTATTTTTCTTATGGTTTCAGAGGGGTAAGGTAAGAGTCCATCATGGTGGGAGGTATGGTGACAGAGGTGACTGGAGCAGAAAGCCAAGCACCTGCATTTCCAAGTAGGCACAAGAAGCAGTGACTGGAAATCTGGTAAGACTCAAGAACTCTCAAAAGCTGCTCCCAGTGATGTGCTTCCTCCAGCATGGTCGCACCTTCTAAATCCTCCCAAAACTGTACCAGCAACTGGAGATGAACTGCAAATACTTGGTGCCTATGAGGGACAGTCTCATTCAAGCCCTTATATCACCCCCATTGCTATGTAGTTCTAAATACTGGCCCAAATCAGAAGAAGCAACCACCAACAGAAGCCAGAGGAGTACTAACTCTGCAGGTTGTGTGTGCTGCTCTGGTGGAGACTCACAGGGGAAGGGCTAAGTGGTTCACGTTGAACACACTGGGTTGAAGAGGCAGGATGGGTGCCAGAGCTTGCATTGGAGATTCAACAATTAGCCTAGGGACCCAGAGCAAGTCAGCATTCCTCCTAAACTCCAACCCACATCTTTGGGATTAAAACAGTCACCCCTTTCCAAAACAGCAAAGGAAGCTGATGCCAAGGACACTCATGGCCTCCGGCTGCAATCAGAGCCACAGGCCCCTCTACCTTTGGGCTTTCTGCAGCTGGCTGAGCTCGTTTTATCTGAACTTCGTGGCAAACACACGAGACACACAACAGAAGGCTGTCATTGATGAATATATGAAGAAATTAACCCAGCAAGACTAGGTGTCTTTCAAAGGAATGGGCCTGGCAGGTATAGAGGTGAGAATCATTGTCTGGGCGACCTGGGCCTGGCCTAAATTCTCTCTACGGCCCACAAGTTGATGCCTTAGCTTCATGGTCAGACCCCTGCCAAGGAAGTGAGTCAACGGTGTTTCCAAGGTCCCATTTAGTTGGGGCAGATGCTGGGGGCTTTTATATGCTTTTCAGTCAATGAATTAGGCTGAACGCCTTTGCTTGAATAGAACATAAATTGCATTGCACACGTTTTCTAGAAAAAAAAGGAGATGGAGAGAGAACAAAACACACTTTGGCTTCATCCTATTTTAGTCACTGGATCTTCCTTTGTATCACTTAGCTTGATCAGCTAGAGAAAATACAATTGCCAAATTGAGGCTTTCTAGGAAAATCTTTTGTTTTTCCCAATGTGGTTGTACACCAGCGCTTTTAGGGACATCCAGAGGACTATGGAGCATGTGCCGGGAAGACCAGGAAGTCATGTGGACTTGCCCTTGTTTGGTAGCATCTTCATCTTTAAATTAGACACCTGCTGCTCCCACTGGCCACATGCCCCCAATGGGATTCTTAAGATGTCACCAAGGCACAGATCAGCACAGCAAAGAGTCATTTAGGATCTGAGGACTTCCAAATTTAACTCTCCCAGCCTCCTCTGTAAGCCAAAGCTGAGCCTTGTGACCAGATGGAGTCCCAATGCACACATCTCACAGGCCACCAACACTGGCAGTAGAACCCAGGGATGAAAATGGAAGACTCAGAGGTGGCCTGGCCATGTCCAAGAAACAATTAGGAGGGTTAATGAAGACTGTGTCCTTTCTTCATTTCCCAAACTCCTTCAGGATGTGCTTTCACAATGGAGTCTTCGTCCATCCACCCATCTATCCCTCTACTTACACATGTGCTTAGGATGGAGGCAAAAGTGTCATTTTAGCATCTTATCTCCACTCTACCACATCTGACCCCCTCAAGGCTGACCTTTGCTTCACCACCACACAGCACCTTTTCCCAAGCTTTGATTCCCTCCCGAAAGCATCCCATCTCCAGTCTCTTTAGTGTAGTCATAATATTTAAAATAAAAATCAGATAATAGGGATTGAAGATTACCATGCATAGAGAGGCCCTAGGTTGATCCCCAGAACCATAAACCAAACCAAGTGGGATAGCACACTAGCATATGACTGTAATTCCAGCACTCAGTACATGGGGTAGAAAGATCAGAAGCTCAAGCTTTATCCTCAGTCATAAAGCAAATCAGAGGCCTGCTTGGGTTACTACCTCAAAAAAAAGTCAGATAGGCTTGGGGAGATATCTCAGTGAGTAGAGGACTTGCCTAGCAACATGAGGATCTGAGTTTGGGCTGCACTAGCCATATAAAAAGCTTGGTAAGTATGGCAGCCCACCTATAACTCCAGAGCCGGGGAAGTGGAGACACAGGATCCCAGGGCACACCTTCAACCTAGACCAGGCAAATCAGCAAGCTCCAGGTTCAGGGAGAGATACTAGTAAATAAAATGGAGAGTGATCCAGGAAAATACTAAATGTCAGCCTCTGGCCTCTACACACACGTGCATACATGCACATGCTCACAAACATGCGGACACAAATACATACATGCATATATACGATACGTGCACAGAAATTAGATAATAATAAAAACAGCAGCCTTTGTCACTCTCCGTCAGCTCTTTTTCACTTCTTCAGCCTCACCAGACACCCTCCTTTCTTTCCATTTCCCAAGCGCACAGGATTCTCCAATATTAGAAGCTTCACAGACAACATCTGTTCTGCCTGCCATGTTCCCTGTGAAGGCTGGCTCCTCTGCGCCTGAGAGTCGTAATGTTCCATTCGAAAAAAAAAGGTCTTTCCTGGAAATGTATTCTTTCCTTCACAGCATGCATCACAGTATTAGGGTATATATTTATGGTTATTTATGTGATAGTGTTTAAATCTGTATCTGAGACGGTATCTGCTTGACATGTTTGGCTGTTTGTTGCTCGATATGTCATCTGAAAGAGCCTGTGATGAAAAGCAAGGGAAAAGAAACCACGTTATTAATTTACTACTACCTATTCACTATGTTCCAGATGTTTAGCTAAATGTATTTGAAAATTGATTTCTTCTTACTGTTGTGACATAACTACTAGAAAATTTATGAAAGTTACAATTATATATGTGGAGAGCTATTGATCACTGACCCAAAGCAGAAATACTAAAAGCAATGAACACAAGACTCTTCCTAGAGCAGGCTTGCTCTGTTAGGAGATGGGAAGATATCTGCACAAGTAGTGGGGAAGGAACTTAGACATGTTTCATGAGGAAACAAACATAGACCAGCTACGGAATGCACTACACACTATATCTGGAGCTACTAAGCAGGACGTGAGGCAGAGCAGAGATGCCCACCACAATGGACAATTACCAACAGTTTCATGTCACATCTCAGATGGTCCTGAGCAGTGAGCTGGCTCCTGAGACACTGGACAGTCCTATAGGGGAGGATGGGAGTCCCATTTCCAGCATGGTCCTCAGGCCCCTTTCCTTATTTAATTCTTGTTGCTTTCAGGCAGGACTCCTGCCCTTCTAGGGACAAAGAGGACAGCTGTCTCTGTGTCTCCCATCTTCTGCACCCTCTTCTAACTGGGATGATTTTCTCTCTGCCTAGAAACACCCACCTCCTTTGTCTTCCATCATTTTGCCAGGGACGGTGACTGTGAGCCCGAGCCACCTTTTTGTCTCTGTAAAGGACAGATCCCTTCTATGAATTCTGGATGGCTGCCAGAGGACAGACTGTAGGAAATATCTACCTGGAAGCAGTTTATCCACTGTATCCCACCCAGGCCACCATTCATAAATAAAATAGGTGCTGGGCATTGGGAGGCAGGGACTTAGCACAGGACCCAGCCTTTCTCCACAGGCATGAGTTCCAAGTTCCTAACACTCCAGCCAAAGGCCAGAACCCTGAGGGCAAAATGGGGCAGTGTGTGTCCACATGTAACACTTCAAACCCCCAAATGACATGTCTCTAATATATTTGTTCATTTGGTGCTGGGATAGCTCTGGGAGGAAGCCATTTGATGTAAATTTTGCCACTTTTCAAACTGAGGCTGAGACAACAAGACTGTTTATCTATGCAAAGTACCTAAGGGGATGAAGAGCTAACAGGCCAGTCAGGAGGGTGTCTCTGAGTGACACCAGGAGACTGTGCATAGCTGGGTCTCTTTCAGGACTGTCCTGTGATACTTCATGTAGGGCCCTACATGGGGCGATCTTGGGGAAGGACTCTTGTGGAGTTGATACTCCAGTGTTTCATTCTGTTATTTTCAACATCCTCCCATTCCATGGGGGCCATGGCTTCTCTGGTCCTTGGGTGCAGCATACAAGCCTGCTCTCAGCTGTCTACCAGAGCGGCAACGTAAGTTCCTAAAGCCAGTGCTCAGTTCTCAAAAAGTCCATTGATCCTGAAAGAGGCCATCTTCTGAAGGAACAGTTGCCTGTTTCAGTGCTGTGGTCAGGGCTATACCTTGTCTTAGCATTAGTTTGGTATTCTGGGTGAACTCAAAAGATAGAAACCCTCCTTGTCAAAACAGCTTGGGTCTTCTTTTTATTTGTGTCTTTATTTATTTCATTATTTTTAATTCTTTGACAATTTCATACATGTCTAATCTGAATTTGGGTAATTTTCATTACCCTCTTTCACATGCCTCCAACATTTCTTCTTCCCAACAAGTCCTCTCCTACTCCAATGTCTTTTTTAATGCATATACAAACATATGGAAGGACCTCACAGATTCAGGAAAACACATGACAGGTAAAGGAGGAGAAGGAAGTCCAAGCAGCATAGGAAACCTTGGGGTGCAGTGGGGCTCCAAAGCATGCACATTGGGCAGGACAGGGGTCGGGGAGGGAGGACTTTGTCCTTTTCACGGAAAAGAGTTTGCTCACCTCGTGTTCCCTGGACCTGGAAAGTGATACCTGGGAATGGTCCTCGGGGCCCACTCAATGTGCCGATATTTGTATCATAAGGGCAGCTTCTCAAGCACTTCTGGACGGTCTGTCCCACAGGCAACACCCAGCATTTCTTTGCTGGATTTCATTTTTGTATCAAATCATCTTTTCATTTTAAGGTAAAAGTTGTCGGCAGAGTTCTCTTAGGGTCCCTTGCGCCTGACACTATTAGACAAACCATATAACACATCTTTGTCTGAATTTTCCATAGTTTATATCCTGGGTAGGGGAAAGAGAGTAACTTACAAAGGTGAACACCTGGTGCCCGGTTCTGCTCTGTGGCTCAGCTGCTTGCCCTTCCTGATTGCTTCTGCACCCCACCCACAGTCCCTGTTAGCTTTTGTCCAATACCTCGTGGGCCTGCAGTCTTGCCCCAAGTGGGTAAATGCCCCCTCTAGTGTCCACGTGGGCAAGACATTGGGGCCATTTTTTCCACATGCTGCTGCTGCCAAGATGGCAACAACGTTCCTCCTCCACCGCTAACTCTCCGCAGCTTCCTCTCCATAGCTAACTCTTTGCAGTCAATTCTCCACAGCAGGCCCCATCCCTTGGAGGAACACGTACCCCTTGGGACACAAAAGTAAATCTAACACAACCTTGTCAGAATTAAACCTTATTCTATTTTATTCAGTCATTCATTCATTTGGTTATTTGAAAAAAGATCTCATTCTGTAGTTCCGGTTGGCCTGGAACTCACAGCAATCCTCTTGCCTCAGCCTCTCAAGTGCTGGTATTATAAGTATAAGCCACCATGTGCAGCTTGGAATTAAACTTGAAATACTCTGGATGCCCAGTGTGATGGGTCTCAGTCAGTAAGCTTGGTGCTTGGTAAATATCAATGCTGTAGATTCACCCCTTATATGACACTTTAAGGATATTGGCCACACTGAGATTTCAGTAAGAAGACATTTGGGCACATCTATTGATATTGTAAAATGATTTTTTTGTTTGTATTTTTACTGAGCATGAACACTCACTGGAAGGTTATTTCAAACAGTAAGACACTAGATTAGTATAATTGAAAGATATGTTGCCAAAACTCCAGAAATCCTGCCCTTCCTTGTCAAATGCTGTGCACTGAGGACTTTTAAAATAAACTCAGAAACAATGACTCTTCTCCACTGGGACATCTGGATATTGAAAATGGCCTCCAAAGTGCCAGGCAAAATTAGGTGTGGACCAAGAAAAAGATGATCCAATTAATTTCGGTTCATTCATCAACCTCGTTTAAATACTAAATGTAGCCAGCATGGTGGTGCACGCCTTTAATCCCAGCACTGGGGAGGCAGAGGCAGAAGCAGGTGGATCTCTGTGAGTTCAAGGCCAGCCTGGGCTACATAGTGAGTTCCAGGACAGCTGGGGCTACAGGGAGACCCTGTCTCAAAAAGACCAATAAATAAATAAATAAATAAATAAATAAATAAATAAATAAATACTGAATGTTAAAAAAAATGCAAATGTAGGGCTGGGAAGATAGCTCAGTGTGCGATTGCCACACAATCCTAAGGACCTCAGTTTGGATTCCCCAAGACCCACAGAGCTGGATGCAGTAGTGTGCATTGCTATCTATAATACCAGCACTCCTTCAGTGAGATGGGAGGTGGGCAGGGGGAACCCAGAAGCACAAGGGCCAGCTTAACCAAGGCAGACTACAGCAACAAGAGACCCTTTCCAAACAAAGGAAAGGAGGACAGATACCTGAATCTGTTCTCTGACTTCCACACATATTCCATTGCATGTGTGCCCACACTAATGCACACACATATACACTAATACACACATACTCATACACGCTTTCGTACACACACAAAAATTTCTTTAAAAATTTAAATTCAAAGATAAAATTATCAGAAGAAATTGTCATATCTCTTGGCTAATCCTGTATTTAATTTCAGTACAGTGTTAAAATTAAGATACACTTTTATAAATTTAAAATAAATGTATATTTTGATATATGCAATCTAGATATATATACACATTTGTAAATAGAATCCAAAAATCCATCAAACAGTTTGTATGGATAGATCCACAC
>NW_008352891.1:8514019-8562748 GCF_000622305.1 Nannospalax galili
TATATATATATATATATAATACGATGCTATTCTGAGTGCCACCAAAAGCAGTGGAAAGTCCCATTGCTACGGTAGAGGAACCTGTGCTTAACCCGAGCTCAAGCTCATCATGGAGGAGGCAAGGATAAGAACCCTGTGAAACACAGAACAGTGTGACTCTGCTGCATGAGTGTATTGTATACACAAGGCTCAACAGGGCACCATCCAACCTTCCCACTTGTCCCTCACTAGAGCCCAGGGCCTTGACTAAGAAGCCTGGATAGTGAGTGCTTGTCCTTTGCTTTGGTGAGAAAGTCATATTACATGTGTCCTTCTCTTGCCTTCTGTCACTTGGTTTGCCATTGTGTGAGCATGCCACCGATGAGTCTTGGGTTCTGGTCCAACAAGCCACTTCAAGTTGGCCAACAGCAGCACATGGAAACCTTGCTTTCTGTCACTCTCCCGGGGTCCATCTAATCACTCCCCTCTTCTACCTTACACCAATCTCTCTGCTATGAGTCCTCACTCTTTATCTTTCTCCAGTGAGCTGGTGTCATGCTGTATAAGAAAAATGAAAGCCGTGTGGACTCCCTCATGCCTCCAATACATCCAAACCTGTAGGTAGCCACTCCTTCTCTTTGCCAACTCCTATTCCTGCTCCTGTGCCAAAAGTGTTGCCCTTTCTCTCCCTCAGCTGCATCCTAAAAAAATGGCTTAGAGTTATTTCCACCTGCCTAACTTGATATTTATACAATCATTATTTCCCTTTTTTTGTGATCATCATCTTCAGCTGAGTACCTGTCATAGTCCCAGCTACATCCCCAGATGAGGGGAGGATGAGAGGTCCCAAGTTTGAAGGCAATCTGGGCAATATAGGATATAGATACTCTGAAACAAACAAACAAAAACAAGAATTTTAAAAAAGCAGCTTGCGCTGGAGAGATGGCTCAACAGTTAAAAACACTGGTTGTTCTTGCAGAAGACCTGGATTCGAATCCCAGCACCCACATGGCAGCTAACAACTGTCCATAACTCCAGTCCCAGGGGATCTGACAGCCTCTTCTGCCCTCTGCGGCCATTGCAGGACACGAGTACACTTACCTACATGCAGGCAATACGCTCATACACATAAAATAAAAATAATAAATATTTTTTTAAAAGCAGCCTTATCCTTTCCCTGAATCCTTCCCATTGGCCTTTATGCATATATAAAGTCCCTCCTTTAAGAAAGCCTAAACTCCTAGCTCACTTCTCTTACCAGCTACTTCCTACAAAGCCAACCTTCCGAAGCCTTGTTCATGATCTCTGTTTATCTCTTTTCTTTCTTAAACATACACCTCTGTGGCCTTGGGGGCCATATTATTTGATCTTTCAGAATCACTTAACTTCCACCTCTATTGAAGGTTGAACTATGCTCCCATAAAGATGTTGAAAAGTTAACCTCTGGTTCCTAGGAATATGATCTTGTTTTGTAAATGTGATCTCTTCAGATCTAAGTAAGTTAAGATGAAGCCATTTAAGTAAGCCTCAAGTTCATTGTGATTAGAGTCTCCATTAAAAGGGAAGAGAGCCAAAGAAAAGAACATGTGATTCCCAAAGCAGAGTATGCACTGACTTGTCCAAGGAACCTCAGACACTGTCAGCAGCACTGGGAGCCATGAGAAAAGCATGCTATAGTGCACATGTAGACATCAGAGGGCAGCTTTGGAAAACTGGCCTTGCCTTTCCACCTTGTTTTTGAGGCAGGGTCTCTCTTGTTTTTGTATCCACAAATGCTTCCCAACATATTCTATTGCATCCAACTTTTTACAGATTCCAGAGATCAAACTCGGGTTTTTGGATTTACATGGCAAGTACTTTTATCCACTGAGCCATCTACCTAGACCTACTTTATTTTTACTGAAAGAAAATTAATAAGACAGTCTTCCTTAGGGCTGAAGAGATGGTTCAGCTGCTAAGATCACTGGCTGTTCTTGCAGAGGACCCTGGGTAGGTTCCCAGCACCTATATGGCAGCTAACAACCATCCTTAACTCCAGTTCCAGAGGAAACGACACCCTTTACTGATGTCCTTGGGCATTGCACTTACATACATGCAGGCAGTACACTCTTACACATAAAAATAAACATAGGAAATGAAACATTTTTTAAAAGACAGTCTTCCTCTTCAGCACCCAAAAGGAAGTCCCAAGCATGAACCAGGATGTTGGAAACTCTCATTCATGTTCTCTTTCCCTTAGCAGTATATCTCATCTGTGCTATCATTTTGTTTTTGAAAAAAGTTTCTTTGCTACTTTTCAGTATTTTTGCCTCCACTTCACCAAGAACTTGGACATACTCGGTCCAGATAACAACCACGGCTAATGATGTTATTTTATGTTTTCGTTTCATTGGATGATTGTTCCAAATGAAGCAACTTACCCCCACTTTTGCAGTTTATGTCTATTGGTACCTGAAAAATGGCTGTTTAGAAAAAGCAAGATTCTACCTCTGCCCTGGGTATTCTGTGAGTACCGCTGCCTCTCTGATGATTTAGAATCTCAGTTTTCCGTAGCATGCAGTCAGTTAACATCCTTTGTCTGTCTCCTCATCCGTGCTCACAGAGTCGGAAGGCATGTTGATGAGGGCTTGGGGATGATTTATTACAAGGGACACAGGTTTCTGTTTACACACTCATAAAGGCCATGCCTGCTAAATCTACAGAGGCAGCTTGCATCTTTGGGCTGAGCTGAGCTGAATAAATGAATAATTGCTTTGATCATATTAAGCAAGCGTGTATGATATTGCTTTCTGACATGTTATTAACAACATAAACAAAGGGAGTCTTCACTGAGCATTTCAGGAGCAATGTGATGTGCCGATATGGTAAGCTGTGTGCCAAGTACACATAGATGTGATCTTGTTCCAAACATCCCAGTATCAAATGCAATGAACACCACTGCACTTGAAATAAGATAACTGCAAGAATATGTTAAAGCTGTAATGAAATGCTTCTTCTAATCATGTGGTTAATAAATTAAAAGAATTACTGATTTTATTTGAAATGCCAATTGTGTCTCTTGCTCTCTAAGATTTTAATGTAGTATGTCTCCAGGGCAAGATAGGAAAGCCAGGGACTGTTTTAACAAATCTGAGAAGTAGTTACTATATACAGTCAGGTCCAGAAGCCTTTAGCCTGAAACCAGCTCGCTCTTTGCCAGCCTCCCAAGCAGAGCTTGGAAGCCTTCTCTATCACCACTGGATGAGAAACCCTTGATCATTAATAAGGATGAGTGACTCACTGTCTTACCCCAACTTTAGCTCTGCATTCTGATTATTGAAGTTCTTCCTGAAGTAGTGATATCTATGGATACTGGGGTTTGTTGGGCATCTGCCGGGATATACAGGTTCTTGTGTCTCTATCACAAGGATTTAGACAGCAATACTTGAATATCACCACCATCAGCGGCAGCGGCAATGGTGGTGGTGGCGGCAGCAGCAGCCGCAGCAGAGACAGTCCCTTGGGAAGGCATGTGCTTCCTAGAGGAAGTTGCCAGAGCTGAGGGGAAGGTCAGAAGCTTGATGGTAACTCTGTCCTAAACATAGGGGATTCAAATGCTGGGCTTTGGGGACATTTGCATAGTACAGGCTTTCTTGAGCAGGCTGTCTGTTGAATGTTGGCCTTGGGAGTGGTGGGGTGCTGGATTCCTGCCCTACTCTCGGCCAGCTGGTTTCTTTCACATGCTAATTTTGTAGCCTGTGCATGTACAAGGTCTTTTGGACCTCAGTCTCCACCTTATTCTCCTACCACAGCAGGACATTCTGAAATATTAAACAGATTCCCTGTATACTATGAGCTGCCCTATTCAAAAACTGCCAGGACCCCTAGGCTTGCACCAGAAGGGAAAACATGACTCAGCAGAATTCAGTGAGGTAGGCAAAGAAAAGGACCTTCTAGTGTCTTTCAGGATTGCCACAAGGATAGGACAGCAGAAGGATGACATGGGAGTATACTTGCTGTGGAAAGCAGAGTTTTGAATAGGTGCCTGTAGCACTCCACTTGCAACTTGAGGTGAAGGATAAAGAAAGCAAGTTAGGACAGATTCCTCATAGTCTGAAGATGGATCCTGATAGTCAGTGAACTATTGGTCACTAGAAGGAGAGTGGATAGAGAGTAGAAAATGCCCACTGTGGAGATGTGGACATTAAGGCTGGTCAGGGGGTTAGAAAACAGCATTGAGAATTGAATAACCAGTTACCTTGGGTCGCTCAGCACCTTGGAAACATGTGAAGCCTAGCCAAACTCAAGTGTGGTTTGCACAAGGTCAGGAGAGCCACTGAGTTGGTGGAGAACAAGTTTCTTCCACTGATGAAGCAGTGCTGCTGAAATAAAAATGAAGTCCTGGATGTAAACAAAGGAATCTCAAATTCTTACACACTGGAGGACACATGCTACCATTTAACCCAACACCGTCAGGCAGCGCCATCCATTTCCAGGTAGTGTCTACCTTGAGGACATTCAAGTTAAGGTTTTCTTCTGCATGTTTCCTTTTGGCTAATGGAAAACAGAAATTTCTGTCAGCTCAGTGTTAACATCTCATGTTTAGTAAAACTTCTATGTTGAAATACTAATCCTAACATGATGTCATTAGGACAGAGGGCTGCCGCCTTACTAAATGAGATTAGTGCCATTCTAAAAAGTCATGAGAAAATTTTGTTCCTTCTCTGCTTCTCCAGGTGAAGCAGAAGATGACATGCAAACAAGAAAGTGGCCCTCACTAGCTATACCTTGATCTGGGCGCTCCAGTCTCCAGACGTTTAAGAAATAACTTGCTCCAATCACCTGGGCTACAATGATGTGCTACAACAGGCTGAACTAAGTGAGTAAGAGATATATATTGTTTTTCACCTAAGCCTTCTCCTTCCATCAAAGTTTACAAACTTCATGTGGCACAGATGAAACCTCCCTTGCTACAGACACTGTATCATATACGCATGTTATCTGGGACACGACTGACTGAGTCATTAGTTCTATCAACTAAACATGATCTAGGCTATTCTTTTTCTCCAAGCATAGTTTGATGAATATAGCTGAGATCACCTGATATTCTAAGAATAATTTTGAAGATAATTTAAAATAATGAAGCAATTATTATTTTTATTTGTGTTTGTGTATGTGTGTGTGTCTGGTACTGTGTATAAGTGGTATTTGTTGTGTATATGGTTCATGTACGTGTTTGTGTTGGTATGTGTATATACACATGTAAGTAGGTATGCATACACATGTGTATACATGCAGGTAGAGGCCAGAGGTTGACAGGAGTATCTTTTTCACTTGCTCTTTGTGTTTTTAAAATTTTTTAATTGAGCTTTTTACATTTCATATGACATTTCCCACTCAATCCCCTCCCACAGCCATGCCTCGCCCTATTGAGACAGAGTCTCTTGCTGACCTAGACATTGCATTTGGTTGGCTGGCCTGTGAACTCCATGGATCTGCCCCCCCACCCCAGCATTCTGAGATTAGAAGCATAGCACTGTGCCCAGATTCTCTATGCAGGTCCTGGAGATCCAAACTCAGGTCCTCATGCTTGCATAGCAAACTCTTTAGTGACTGAGGCATCCCCCCAACTCTGAAATCATTCTTATAAATCTACTTTGTATGCAGTCCTCTCTATGCCACACAAGGCTCTACCTTTCTGGATGCTACTCTGCCCTGCACATGCTACTGCAAAGTGTCTTTATTACTTGGGTTAATTGTGAAGCTCTCCTAAAAGGTTACTTTATTTTACTTTCCTTCTCTGGTGTCTAGGTATTTGTTACACAGATAGGCTAAAGATAATGCTAGGCCTCTGGGTCAATGAGTTGCTTGTAAATATGCAGAAGCACAGCAAAGATGACTTCTGTCCTGTGTAGCAAGCAATCTTCTCAGTACCATCCGAGGTTAGGGCAGTGCTGTTCCTTAAGGCCCTTCGTTGAACCAAATCCTTCCCAAAGCTTTGTTCATTTGTCCTTCAACTACAAGGGTCACCACAACAAGCCCCCGCCTGTTTCTATAAATAAGTGCTATTGGAACACAGCTGCTCATGACCTATAGTTTATGACAACCTTTGTGTAACAATAGCAGAATTGAATGGCAGCCCAAAGTTCACAGTCCTCACAAGATGCAAGATATTCATCACCCAGCCTTCCACTGAAAAGTTTTCTGACCCCTGATGCAAGATATTGTCATGGTCTGCACAGGTGACACCAAAAGAGCCATACTGAGCCATAGTGGGACACAACTTATAGAAGAGGAGGAGAGCATGGGAAAGACGTCCCTGAAAGGACTCGGCCTAGAAATGACACATGCTGCTTTTGCTCCTGTTGTCTGGGAACAAACTTAGTTATGGGCCTTGCTGAATCCAAGGGAGCCTAGGGAAGGCTATCAAGTTACCACCTGCTCATGGCTCTGATACTGTGATGGAAGGAGCCAGGGAGTCTGCTGGATGAGCCAGTGCTCTCCACATCTCATACCACAAAAATGTATATCTCTGTAGCAGAAAAGAAGAAACTGTAGAGAAAGCTACATTAGGATTAACATATAAAGAAAGCCATTTTGCAAAGAAGGACTGGAAGCTCTCCCACACCTGGGCTTCACGCAAGATGCAGAAGATGTGCTAGGACAGACAGCTGTACAACACGGGTGAGGCAGGTGCTGTGTAAATGGCCTACAAAGGCTCAGGAGTCAGCGGCCCAGCACTTCTGAGCAGAAGCCTTTTCTTGCTTCCTAGCCCACTCCTATTCTCAGGAGTACCTTCCCTCTTAATAAACTGCCTATTCCTATTTCTATTCCTATTTCTAACCATGTGTCTGTGTTTTTCTTTGCTGTGGGGGCTTCTTCATTGTGCCAGAATTTACTCATATAGTAGAAAACATTGTGGTATTGACTGTTAGATACAAGTGGGTCTTGTTTTAAAACACCAGTAACAGAGGAACCTAGATACTCAGCAGTGGCCTGGGACTTGGATCTGCACCTGTTACATCTTCACCTAAGGAAAGAGACACTTCAGTCTTTTTTGACAAAATAATTTTGTTAATCGAAACTTTCCTTCTGACTTAGTGCCTGTGTTTAGTCTGAAGAAAAAGTTATCCATGTTCTTGCATCATGTATACCTCTCTTCAAAATGTTTTATGTCTCCTGCTTCTCAGTGTTAAACATTCCTGATGCAAAATGAGGAGAGCTGAGCTTTGTGATCAGAAGCTGGGCATCATGGCTCAGCAGAGGAACTTGCATCTACTCATCTGAAGTGAGGGTTTGGACAAACACTGAGTAGACAGATAGATGGAAAGGAATTTTTTTCAGTTCAGGCTCTTTGATTTACAAGTACTGAGGCTAAAATAGCACAGCTTGATGCATATCCTTGTCCTTTCAGAAGTTCCTGGTCCTTGTCTGACTTCCAAGTCTGGGTCTCCACTATGCACTTTGTGATCCCTAAGATCCTTCTAGTACTTTGCCTTCTGCATTGTGACAGAATTTACTCATATGGTAGAAAACATCATGGTGTAGATACTATCACATTTTGCCAAGGAGGAAACACAGTTACAAAGTTAAGAGAATCTGTCCCATCAGGTGGTTGCAACTGGAAGGTAGGCACTGATATGTATGTGGGTTTAGCTGGGATAGTATAGGGAAGTCATGGTAGAGAAGGACCAGAGAAAACACTGGATGACCCGACACAGGGACACAGCAATGATCAGATGCCTGCAGGTTGTAAGGCCACGGGGAGGAGCTAGGACTTCTTCTACCCAGGGAGCCCAAGAAAGAAAAAGGCATCCCCATAGCACAGGGCCACAGCTTCAGCCTTGTGCTGGCATGGATGAACTTGTGAGAATGGGCTCAGTGATGGCCTAGCTAGTGGGTCATTACACCCTGCTTGTCTCTGGATTGGCTGGACTTTAGGAGAAAATCCAATTATCTATCATTTATGTATAATATTGCTCCATTGGGAACATCCATATTTCAAACAACTGATTATAGTTAGTTTAATTCATTTAATTCATATGGTTTGAGAAGTGTGTCTGCTTTCATATGTGTTTGTACAGTGGCATGGGTTCCTTCTATCAGATCCTGAGATATAAAACCAGCTCCAATCACTGCCACAGCCAGTGCTGCTGAGAGAGGGTCACACAGCCTCCACATTTTTGTGTCCTGAAGGCAGAGGAGGAACAGGATCCTTCACTCCTCTTGACCCTTCAATCTTCAGGGCCTCTGATGTATGGACAGCTGGTGGATGATCACTGGTGAGCTTTTTCCCACCTTGTAGTGCAGCTGTGTGACTTTTGAGAAGTTGCGGGGGACAAACCAGTATCGTGCCACAACTTTTTCAAGAAATAAAACACATATCATTTCATGCCACAACCCTTTCAAGAAATAAAACAGATATCATTTGTTCCAGTCAACACATAATAAACCCTGAGAATGTTAGGACTTCCCAGCGGGAACCAAAGAAATTGTGAATTCTAGAAAATTCTAATTCCCCTGTACTTCACGTCACATGGGAGAGAATCTACCTGCCTTTGTGCTGAGTTCACATTGCAGAGCCAAGCTCAGCATTATAGGTGAACCTGACAAATCCTTTCAAGTTCTCTAGGCAGTAACTCTACCCTCCTGTTATGAGAGGCTAGTTTCATGGACTGAGGCAGACATCATAGTTCACTGGGATTCAGTTTGGGCCAGTTGTGTTCGTAAACAGACAGAAATCAGATGAATGCTTCTAGGAGGAGGCCAAGGGAGCCACTGTGAGGGATGACAGACTATAAAACGCATGTCAATAACAAGGCAGAATTTACAGGAAAGGGGTGCTTACTTTGTGGTGGGTTATTTTCTCCAGGAGATCATCTGCACTCTATCTGGGGAAATGCTACTATGGGGGTGGTTCCATGCATCATGGTTTGAATCCAAGCATCCTCCACAGGTTCATGAGTTTTAACACCTATTCCTCAGCTGCTATTTGAGAAAGCTGTAGAATCTTAATGGGGAAGGAATTGGGTGGGCTATCTCTAGTCTTGCCCTGGCCCTGCTTCTAGCATCTGCTTCCTGATCCACCACCATGTGAACAAACCTTACCACAAGCTGCCACTGCCACAGATCAACAATTCCAGCTGCCATACCTCCTCCATCATGACCGACTAAAGCCTCTGAAACTGTGAGCCAAAATAATTCTCTCATCCCTTAACTGACTTCCGTCAGGTATTTTGTCACAGAGACTTCCACGAAGTGTAATAAATCTGAGAAAGTACACTAGATGAACCTTACCTGTTCTTATAACTCTGAGTCTTGGGATCTTAAGGATAGATACTCTCCGCTACTGCTCTTTATTTTGTATGGGGGTGGGTGAGGGGTACGATAGCACAATACCAATTTTAATATAGCCTTGTAGCTGAGGGTGGTGTTTCCATGTTTAAAAAATGATGTTCCCGCCACATAAAATTATACAAAATTCAAATTTCAAGTAAAGTTTTACTTCTTGACTTTCACTATAGGTAGTTGGAGCTGCAAAGTCTGTGCTGCAGAGAGGGGCTGCTTTATTCACTCATGGTTGCTCTGCAGCACCCTCGGCCCCCACATTGAGGTACCGGCAGTACACACTTTTCTCCATTCGTGACAATCACAAATGTCTATATATATTGCCAAATCGTGCCCTGCTGAGAACCACCTTTTCACTAAAACACAAGCAAACACTGTCATCCTCCTCTCATCTCTGCTTTGTGGAAGTATAGAGTGGAGGAGTCGTCAGCAGCCATCTGCCCACAGAGCCTTCCACTTTCTGATCCTTGCAGCTAGTGCTTGTTCTAACACACAGAAGGAGCTCAGTGCTGGGGAAAGGAAGACAGAAGGGGGGCACAGGAAGGCAAAAAGAGGTCAGTTAATCAGAACACTTCTGTGTCAACTTTTCTGACAGGAAGTCATCATATCCCCATGTCAGGGGCCAGCCAGTCTTTTCCTAAGAGATTCTAAGTGCACATTAATTTCTGAGATCAGCTTCTTTCAGTGAGACTCTAGGAAGCTAATACCACAGAACTCACATCAACTGAAAAGGAGATGTAAACTGACCCCTGTAAGCAACACTGGATCTCTGATTGCAACCTTAGCAAGTTCAAAGACAACAGGCTAAAAATCCTTTCATCAGATCTGTGGATGAAGAAGAAGCCCATAAAATTTATAAGTCAGTATTTATAAAACATTCAGCCATGGCAGGCACTCAGAGACTGTGTATCTTCCAGAGAATTCTTTGTGATACCATGTTATTCATTCCTTTTGTTCATCTGGTTTTTGTTGTAGTTGTGTTTTGTTTTGTTGATTTTTGTGTGGTTTTGAGACAAAGTCTTACTCTGTAGCCCATGCTGGCTTAGAACTCCCTTGGTTCTCCAGAATGGCCTCTCATTTCTGATAATACTCCTGCCTCAGCCTACTGAGTTCCAAGATGAGAGTTGTGAGCTTCCGTATTCGGAAGTTGCTCTTTCCTGACATACAAAGGTCATAAATGTACACGAGTGGTCTGGACCTCACAAAGCCAGGAGCTGGCATGGGTCCAGCCCAGGCCTCTGCTTTTGCAGCTGCACAGAAGGTAAGAGCTGCTCAAATCAGCCACATTCGAAAAGAGCAAATCTGTCTCTGGGGCAAACAGACACTTCTAGAAGCTCTGGATCTGGAAGGAACTGAGGGAGAGACAGTTGGGGTCATGGATTCCTAAGTCCCCATGCCAACGACCTGCAGAACAGCCAGGGCCAGTTCCCAGGAACAGGACTGACACCTCGAGGTGAGCCTGTCTGAAACTTTGCTAAACTGTCAGTGTCCCCATATGGCTCGCTGAGTGATGTCAGAAAGGCGCTTTCTGACAGCTCGGAGAGGGGGAAATGGGTTGAGAAATCATGTGTGTAGAGGCAGGCAATATAAAGAGAGATTTATCACTTGTTCTGATAAATTGACAGTGAAATTAAAAAGCTTAATTATTTCAGCATGAATTTTGAGAGGCTTCTTTTCCCACTGAACATATGAAAAAGTTTCAAAGCATTTCATAGCAATAAAACATCTGTGACCCAATTTACATAAAACAAACTAAAACCAGGAGCCATTAGAGTAGCAAAGAGCATCAAGACAGTTATGAACAGGAGCTTCATCTTCCATCCATCAGTGAACACTGTGGGTGCTGCAGGCCAAGGAAAAGACCCTTGTTTGTCTCGAATATGCAGATAGATAGGAATGGACAGTCCTCAGTCCCAAGATATCCTTGAGAAGAATGTGTAAAGGTACTTGGATGATCAAAGGCCTGAGGAGGAGGCCACTGAGAGATCACTAGCAGACCAGACCATCATAGCCTTCAGGAATCCACTGAAAAACATGGGAATGGATGAGTATTAAAGATGAAAACAAGTACTTGGTCTAAAAGCTTTCAATTATAAACACACCGAGATATCTCTTTCATCTCATTTCTTGTACTGCTGATAAAAGTGTGTGAGTGCACTGTCTGAGAGGTTTGGTAGTTCATTTTGATTTGATTCACTCCTCAGTGTAAGGACAACTGATCTTACACGCACTGACATAAAGCTCTCTGTGCAGAAAGCTGCACTCTGATCCACACGCTCATTACATATTCATGGTTCTTCAATGATCTGAAGAAGATTATTTTAAACTGATATAAAACCTGACAGAAATCTGTTCTAAAGAACGTAAAGAATATTGGCACGTGGCAATATACTCATTAGAAGAAAAATAGGCAATGATTGTTTTTGCAAAATGTGAAACTTAAATTGTGCAAAGAATTAGCTAGGTCAAGTCGATGGTGGAAGTACTTGGAGGCTGTTATTTAATTATTCTTTTGTGAGAACTCCTTGACTAACCCACCATCCCAGCCCACAGAAAATAAGATTTAAAGGTTGTTTACAGACACCTGTAAAATTATCATTTTACCTCTAAAATCAATTTATTATATACGAAATCATTGATTTTCAAAAGGCCGAACCACTTCTTAGTGGGGGGATTGGAAACAGATGTTACTTTAGACACATCTCAAAATTTAGCATTACCTACAACTCTGGCCCCCAACTCCTGGAGGAAACGTCTGTCATGTACCTCTAAGGTGATACTGCTTGCCTACAGACTCACAGCCCCATCTTCTTACAAATCAGGCCATCGTTGAGCTGCTGCTGTTATAAGGAGGGGTGTTTTTCTCAGGCGTGTTTAGAACATGGTGCCCTATACTGGAGTTAATGCTCTATTCAACCCTGGCCATGTTGACTGACATTCTACCATCAGCACAACTAAGTGGCAAAGACCAGTGCTTTGCACGTGACCAGCAACATGCACAAAGCAGACACGGGGTCATCTTAACCAGGTGTCATAAAGACATGGAGAACTAACAGGATGGCTGGGAGGGGCACAGAAAGAAGTTTGCCAGCCTGAAGATCTGCTGGGATCAGTGGTTTCAGGTAGACAGATGGCTGTGTCTGTGACAGGATGCAAGAGTGTTGTATGCCTGGCAGAGAGGACTATGCCCATTGTCCTACCTTATAGAGGGCTCTCGCCAGGCTCAGCCTTGCAGATGAGCAAACCCAGTGGTGCCTATGTCTAACTTCACAGTCAGGGCTAAAAATCTGCACATTAATGTGAACTCACTTATTTTTTATTCATGCAAACTAATTTCTTTGAAGAGAACACAGTGGTAACGAACACTATAAATAGCCTTTAAGTATCGTTAGATGTGGCTCAGAAGTTATGCATTTTCCATCTCTGAGTCAGGTTTCCTGCATCTATTGGAATAGACACACAGACATGCAGAATCAGTTCCCTGGGAGAGAACACACTTTGCCTTTCTGGTGCCCCATAGATTCCCTTTTCTGGTTCCTTCTTTTTGATTTTAAGCTACAATGAACACTGTCAAGATACTATTAAAAGAAATGTTATGAAGCACTGGGGATATAGGTCAGTGGTAAACTGCTTGCCAAACATTCATGAGGCCCTAGGTTTGATCCCCAGTGCTGAAAAATAAATCAAAATCATAATATTTGCAAACACACAAAACTCTCCATATATTTTGACCAGGTGTGTCAGTTTATGTTTATAATCCCAGCAGTGGGGAGGCTGAGCAGAAGGATCAGCCTGGCCTCTTTAATAAGTCTCAAATAAGTCTAGGCTATAGTAAAATGCATTTAAGTGTTTATTGGAAAGATGTCAATGTGCTGTTATTTATGTGAGCCAAGCTGCTCCGTAAGAACTGTGAAAGAATGTCTCAAGTTCAAGTATTATAAATAATTTTTTAAGTGGAAGGTGGCATGTGTTCACACCTCATCTACTCTGACACATCACAGGCTGTGTTTGCTTCCTGACATTAGAGGTTAGAAATTAAAGACGGACTTCTCTGTGAGCATTTCTGAATCTGTTCTCTGTCCTCTTGCCACAGCATGCCTTACATTCGTACTCCTTGTCATTTGCTATGTCCGGTAGCCTAATAACATAATTGTTATAACACAAAGTACAAATCAACTCCTGTTTTCCAGTCTGACTGACGTCAGTATGACTGCTCACATTCTTTGTTTCTCCAAGGTAGAGATTGGTATCTCCTCACATCAGGGAAAGCTGTACAAGGCAGGCCTCCTCCTTAGGCAAATCTTCCAAGAGGGTCGTTATACAACAATGCACCTCTATGAAATCTGTCCGCATTTCTACCATCCATTAATAGGAAGCCCCCAAATCGCAAAGCCTTCTTTCTAACTTCTCTGTTATTATTTGGAGACAATGCTAGCATCATATAGATGAGGCTTACTGGAAATAATAGAACAGTAGGAGCAGGACTCAGTCAGATTGCCCCTTTCTTAGCTTCCCCTGCAGTAACCCAGGGCATGTCACCCAACATCATCCAAGGGTATCTGAGGGTTTCAAGATTAATGCACAAGACAGTAAAACCCAGCATGATGTCGTGAATGTCTCTGCACCCCCAGTTTGTACCTAATTGAGATATTTACAGATTCTCTTATTTGCATCTTGGCAAACTGTTTTTACCAAATCATATTTCCATCTTTGCTGCTGTGTTTCATATATTCTTTTACTTTTGTACTAAAGAAATGTGTCACTTAGTAAGGGATGCCCATTGGAAGCCTCTGATTCTTTTCTTTAATAATCTACAATAGGAAACACCACAAAGTAATGTTTTTTTCTCATTTTTGGTATATATTCATATTTTTATCTGCTGACAATTCAGTGTGTATGGGGGGGGTGGTCCTGTGTGGGAGACAATGGGTTGTATCTGTGACTAAAAGAATTTGTGAAGTTAGAGGCCATTTGTGTCACTAGAAGACTGCATTTGAACCAGCTATTGAGAGCAGTTGACTTGATGGACAACCCTCTTCTCTGCCTCAGGCTGGGATATGTGATCATTCTCAGCAAAGCCTGTCTCATGGATCACTGCAGCCTTTTGCCTGTTAGTGACAAGGTAGAAACATTACACCTCCAGTTCAGCTGGTTGAACAATGAGTCCCAGCCACAGAACCAGCAAGCACAGCAAGACACAAGGTGTTCCTGCTTGCCATCCTTCAGGTAGACTCCATTTGGAACAATATTCTTTTTTGGAAATACAGTGGAGAAAGAGAAACAGAGTATTTATGTATAAGATACATGCTTTGGGCTTTTATCTTATATACAAATATAAGGAGAATTCTGAAGGTCAGAGTGGAAATAGTTCTATAAAGAGGAATTCCAATCTGCTCCAATCAGTAGGAATTTACACTGTGAATTTTACAGCCTAGGCAGACCATTGCTACAGATTGCTCATGTTGACTTGGTAGTTCACCCTTGAGATATTTGAAAAGATGTTTTTCTGGTCAAGTAAATGTAAATAAAAGACAATTGGGGAGCTGGAGAGATGGCTCAGCAGTTAGTAACACTGGCTGCTCTTGCAGAGGACTCAAATTTGGTTCCTAGCACTCACATGGCAGCTTATAAGCATCTGTAACTCTAACTCCAGTTACAGGGATCTAACACCCTCTTCTGACCTCCAAAGACATTGCATGACACAGGTCCACTTATATACATGTAGACAAAACACTCATAAACATAAGAAAAATAAATATTTTTTAAAAGCTTGTTAGCTAAGTAAGACCAGCAAACCATAGATAGGTCTGATTACAATATATTGGTATGATCGTGACATTTTTGTAAAATGAAAGTCACAGAGAACAAAAATCATGTCATAAATGAAGGCTGTATTTGTGGAAACTTTTCTGGTGACACAAAATAGGAGTAGGAACAAGGAGAGCATTCCTCTAGGGCTAGGTGTCCCAGCTGTGTCCACAAAAGTTAATGCAAAATGAGAGACAGAATTAGTGAGAGGACTGTGTCCACCTCCAAATGGAGGCAGCCATATTTAGACTGAGCATTTTCTGAGAAGGAATCCCCATCACATTCAAGGGGTTGATTCCCAGCCCTTCCCAAGTGAGGCTGGAGCCTGCAGTCTCTGTCTGTCTTCCAACACAGAACTGGCCATAACTGTCGATCATGAAAACTAACAACTCCTTTCATTCTCAGAGATCTGTTTACAAAAAGCAATATGCCCAGGGACACAGAGAGAATATTCTTGGGACACTGAACAGACTATATGCAGTGTGTGTTATTAATATACTATGTGATGGGAAATACTTAGAAAATTTTGAATTCTAGAAAGTTCAATCAGCTAACCTGTATGCTTGCGCATACTTTCAATTCCCTTTAGAGAGTCACACTGGTGGTTTTAGTCCATTGGTCCAGTATGGCAAGAGTTCTATTTTGTTTTCCTCTTTGGTGGCTCATCCTCAGAGCTGCTATCTATACTGGTGCTGCTGCTACTCAAAGAGCTGGAGTCAGAGAAGGAGGAGGAGGGGGGGGTACTGCAAGAGCTTTCCTCCCTACCACTGTTCTCCGAGGAGAATGAGGTAGACGTTTCACTCTCTGATGAAGACTCATTGGATGAACTGTCACTGCTACAGCTATTGGAATTCATTATATACTTAGACCTTTTCTTCTTCATCTCGTGCTCTCTCTACATTAGTTTCTCTGATGCTCTTGGTGCTTGGGAATGGGAAAGGTCCAGCCTCAAGGCCTGAGTGCCCAGGATCATATGTGGAGTCAAAACCATAGCTGACCATCAAGGGAGGTGGAAAGTCCATTCTTCAGAATCGATTCTTCCAACACTAGAATCTGCAAATGACAGAAATCTCTCCTGTCTCCAGCATCAGCCCAAAACAGAGGCAAAGCCACTGCCATTCATAACCTGGGACTCAGGGGAGAGGGTCAGGGAATGCAGCCATTCAGAGAAGGCTGAAACTGCTGCCCAACATTAGGAAGCTCACCATCCTTCAACCTGCTCCACCATCAGCCCACCACCAGAGGAATGTGGAACCGTGGCTCATGTTTGGGGACCACATTTCCAGGCTCAAGGTAGGGGACCGCATCTCTAGATTTATGGGAGGTGACCACAGTCTCATGACAGACAACCACAGGTCCAGTCTTATGGGACATAACCACAGCTCCAGGTTCACAGGAAGGGACTATAGCTCTAGCCCATAAGAAGAGCCACAGCTCTAAGTTCACAAGAGAGGATCACACCTCCAGACCACAGCTCTAGCTCATGGGAGGTGACCACCACTCCAGCTCACAGGAGGGGACTACAACTTGATATTTACAGGAGACCACAGCTACAGGTTCACAAGAGGTAACTATAGCGCCAGACTCATGGAACATAACCACAGCTCCAAGTTCATGGGAGAGCATCACAGCTCCAGGCTTACAGGAAGGGACCACAGTTTCAGGTTCATGGCAGGTGACCACAGTTCCAAGTTCATAGGAAGGGTCATAATTTCAATTACATGGCTTCCTACTATTTTCCTGACTCCAACTACTCTGTCCACCTGATTATATTTGTGTTAAAGAAAGAGTATTTTGGCTTCTGTGCAGCAACCAGAGGCAACAGTTACTTTCTGGCTTGAATCTCTCATGAGAGGGAACATCAGTATTGGAGAAAAACACTTTTTAACTTTTGTTCAAGGAGACGGGCGGATTGAGTGTTTTCTTCTTCATGGTCAAGGATCCGGTTGGCCTTTGGTTGTCTGCCGTTTGCACATCCTCTGCCGGTGTCAGGGAGAACAAGTGAGGAAAGGTCTTCTTACTGGAATCATGTTTTAAGTACTGATTGAAACATGAAAGTCATTTCCCACTTAAAACTCTCCACTTTCAACTTGCCCTAGGCTGGGCCCTTGAGGAACACATGGCTGGATCCAAGGATCCTGAAATGCTCCTCACCATCCTCATCGCTGTCATTGCTGTCCGCCATCTTGGGCCACTCACCCCATAGTCCGTCACACCCCTGACTCACTGTGCAGATAGCTGCTGCCACACTTGCTCTGGTGCTGCTCCATCTTGGCTCCCTAATTATTTCCTCTCTTATTTGCTAAGCCCTGAGTTCAGAATTTTGAGATCAATATAAAAGCTCCTACCATTAGGAAAATATTTGTCCCCACACCATCCAGCGTAGGCATTCAGCCTCTCAGGAACTGGTGCCCCCCAGAACCCTCAGGCCCCAAGGCCCACTGCCTGGGGCATGTCTCATTCTGCCATCTTCTCTCCAAATAAATTCCTTATTGATTAGAACATTGGACCGTTCCCAGAGCTATAAACCAAATGAGTCTAGACAGAGATGACCTAGGAACTCATAATTGTGGTTTTAAAACATAACTCAGATTTTTCTCTCCAGTATCCCTAAGACCCCAAGTTGCTTATTCACTGGAGCTTATTGGCTCCAGTTAGTGGGAGCCCAGGAGCCATGGAAGGACTTTTCAGGTGCCACCTGTTTCTGAAATCACTGCTTCTCTGACACTGGGTAAAAACATTTGAACAGTTTCTTCAGCTGCTGCTGCTGTTGTCTGCTCATCTCACGATAACTCTGTTCTTTATTTTCTCCTTTCCTGCTTATAATAAGCTAATTCTGTGAAAACTGAGACCCAACCATACTAAAGCCTTCATGACTAGCAGGCTCAATGGTGTATCATGAAGATGTCCCCCCCCCACACACACACGGCTTTTGAGTCATACCACCCACCTATTCTGTTTCATGTTACATCCACATTCTCATCTTGCTTCGGAGAGACTGTGAGACAAAGGGTCTGAATTAGTGTGACCTTTACGCAGGTATCAAAATGTAACAGGCATGAAACTTAGATCTGAGAACCAGGAAAGCAAGGAAGAACGGACTGTGAGGTTCTTGAAACCTGTGCAGTGTTATCATTAGCATTTGACTTCCTCATATTGAATAACTAGTAGTAACTTTGTATAAAAGACTCTGAGAATAGTCACCACACCATGCTGCACAAATAACACTTGATTCCAGAATAAAAATCCCAAATAGGCACATGCGCATCTATGCGCAGTTGTGCATTTATATATAATTGTGCATGTTTTCATTAGGACTGATTCACATGAAGTGTTAATTCTTCTGTATGAATAGCCCATTCTCACCAAAGCACAGGATGGAGTAATGGGGCTGAAATAAGGCCCTGTGTGGAGAGAGAAAGCTGGACTTCTGGATGTTACTGTTGGTCAGCAGCGCAGGGCCGTGCAGAACCACGGGAGAGAGATGGCTGAGCTAACTTTGAGAGCACTTTGAATACAAGTAAGGATTGCTTCAAGGAGTTATCTAGCTTTTCTTCCTCCAGAACATGTTGTTGAAAGGTAAAGTGGAATGTCTTTTTTACAAAGAACAGTAAGGCCAACACAAACATCTGTTATATGAGATTATTTTCTAATTCCTTCTTGGAACTTTAGAAACAATATATTCTACCTACCTGGCTCTCAATTCTATCCCTTCATCGCCTAGATTTTGTTTAAAATGTTAATTTCCAGGAGTTCCAAATTACAGGGAAACAAGAAAAATAAGACAGGGTTGGGACGAGGAGTCAGTTCATTTTAATGAGTTCTAATCTGTAAATGCCTCTATTTTATTTAGGTTTAATAGTGTAAGGGAAAATATCAGCAGTTTTATATAAATATATATTAGTTATATGTGTAAATATAATTCATAATGTAAAATAAATTTCTCTTAATATATCTAAAAATATTAGCCCCAATTACATACAATTAACCTGTAATTATAATGATAGGCTGCTACATCTAGTAGATATGATATTATGCAAGACAACATAGGAGCCTCACTTCTAGCCCACCAAGAAATTCTCTAGGCAGTTGGAAAAGCAAAACAGGATTGGAAAGAAATATTATGTGGCAGAGACACAATGATCACCACAGCAGAGCTGCAGAGGCTTTGAGACTTTAGGAGGAGAATAATTTTTACCATGAAGAATTACTGACATTGCAGAGGAATGGAGATTCGTATTCTCTTTTTAAATTTCATATTTGCAGATAAGAGAACTATAAATTCAGCATCCTTTTCACCTGATTAAAAGACAGAGAGTTGAAGAATCAGTGGATTTCACAGCATCAAAGGTAAATGAAGTCTGAGATGAGCCGTCTGCTTGATGAGGAACCTAGTGGCTCATCTGACAACAAAGCACTCTCCCTTCTCAGAGAGAAATGCCATCAGGATGCCCATGAAATAGCTTGTTCTCCACTAGTAACCTCAAATCTCCTTCCCAAGCTGAAATTCAGGAATAACCAAGCAGGCTTCAAAATCAAAAGCACCAGTTGGCTCCGTGTCCCTTAGCAAATTTTTTCTCCAGAAGTAAATAATTGTTACTGGCTGAAATGACATTGAGCTGAGACAAAATGGTCCTTGTGAGGCCCAGTGGGGTGCTAATGGTCAGATGGTATGTCCTTAACTCACAGCGCTGCAGAGCACTGAATCTTGCCGTTCTATTTGAAACACTTAGCTTTTCAATGGGGAGTGCTCAGAAGGAGATGAAATTGCTCTGGCTCTGGGATGAGCACAAAGACGGAAAATGGAAGCAAAATTGGTGAGCAGCATCGTGCTGGGGACTGCAGCTTATTTCTTCTTCTTTGTTACATTTGCGGGAATTTATTTTTGAAAATTTCTATAGTAAAAGGCCAGGCTCAATCAAGAACAATGGTGTGTTTAGTGGCTAATAATCAGCAGCCATGCTGATAATCCATGTGTTTCAAAATGGGGAGAAAACAGGAAAGAAAAAAAATGAAAAAAAAAGAAAGAAAAGGAAAAAAAACCAAAGCCCACCCAAATCAGAGCAGCAGGCTGTTCCAATAGCTGCCCTGCCCTCCATCAAAGCTGGCCAGGACATGGCTTTTACTACTCTCATAGATTCCAGGTTGACACACTACATTGTCTCCAAGTTTTGCAACTAGAAATTCCTTAGTCCCGAAGCTTCCACAGGAGCAATCCTTGGATTCCTAAAGCTAGGTGGGGATGGGGACTGAAGAAAGTGTCCTTCAACTTAGGAAGTGACCCCCCATTCTCATCACGATTCAGCTGTGGTTCTCTTTGTGTTTCTGTTGCTCCCAGCTGCTAATGAATTTCCAAGACGTCCAAGCCCATGAATGTGGCTCCTTTTCAAGTTTGTTTTCGGTGGAAGCCACAGAGATTGAATTTCTCCCCAGCAGAGATCACAGTGCATGTGTCACCTTTCAGAATCTAAGCATCCAAACATGTCAAGTCACCTGTTGCCAACTGGCCCAGTGATTCTGGCATGGAGACCGTCGAAAAGAAAGTGCAGAGTCCTTTACTACTAAGGTGGCCCTAGGGGGCTGTGCCTTTCCACTGGTACTTTAAATATCATTTATTCTTCCAAAAACTGTGGGAGAAAGGCACTCGTGACTTAGAAAAACTCGAATCCTTGTCCCTGGACACAGGTAAGCTGTGAACCTTAGACTGAACCCAGGCCCAGGTGCTTCTAACCATGAAGAGTGCTACAGTTGGTAACCTTGCTGTGTTCTCTGTTATCCTGGGTAACTCACTTGTCTGCTGTCCATTTTCTTACCTGGGTTCCTTTGTACCAGTCTGACTATGCTTTCAGCTGACTTGAGTCCTTGAATAAATTCCTCTTCTGCTTCAGAAGTCTATTGCTGCTTCAGGTGCTTATGTGGGGACCAACTATCTGCACCTAAGAACTCTGGTGTAACACCCTGCGAATTATTAGGGGTGAAGACAACACTCAGAGAGGTGTGAAGACAACAGTCTGAGAGGTGGGAGGTTTCAGAAGAGTTCCATGAAGAAGGGCAATGTCCACAGTGGCAGGAAGATCAGGATCAGGTTCAGATCACACCCCTAGACCAAGGTAGAGAGGCAGGTGAGGATGGGGTGAGCGCCAGAACACTGGTCCAGCAAGACCTACGACTACTTCTGATTTCCATGCTGTCTTTAATTAAGCCTCCTTGCTAAAGAGTGAGTGTTGTCCCCTCCCAGTTTTTCCATCTTTACTTCCCATGGGGTCCATTTACCATAAGCAGTCTTTCATCTCTCACCTAGGTCAGGAACCACTGAGGCTTGAATGATCAGGATGAGATTTTCACGTATGGCTTTGGTGGTGCCTTTTTGAAAATGGAGTTTTTAAAGCCAAAATAATTTTTTAAATCTTTACAGTGATGTTGGTGGGATGTGAACTAAACTGTTATGATGTTGAATAAGTATGTGTTGTGTGTATTTGTGTCAGAGAGAAAGAGAGACTGACAGAGACAGAAAGAGAGAAAGAGAGAGGAGAGGAACAGAAAGATCTAGTAACAGGCTGTTTTTATTTGGAGAAAGTAATGGGCCAAAATGCATGCATTACACATATATAAAAATGTCATAATGAAACACATTATTTTGTATAATTAATATATGCTAATTAAAAGGCACATGCATTAGTCTTTCAAGCTGTGCATCCCAGTGTATTAAGCAGTTCTTAACAGTTTTCCAGACAGAAGGCCATTAAAGAAGCAAGACGCAGTTCCTACAAACACAGGCACAGAGTGACTGAATGTCTACCAGGACATAATTCATGTGAAATGACATCTTTCATAATTTTGTCTTCATTTAAAAATTAGTGAAATTTAAAATATGCACTTAGACAAACCCTATTCCTTAAACCTTTTCTATATTGTTCTGGAAAGAGGAAGGGGGAGAATGAAACATTTCGAAGACCTAGCTGGAATAGTTGGGGCATAATTAGAGGCCCTGTATTTGTAGCACACAATAACCATACCCTCTTTTCACAGTGTTTTTCTATTGAGTTAGGATGCTAGTGTCTCAGCTTGAAATATCAAACTTTGCTAGGGTAAGTCTACAAAATGGCATCATAGAGAAGCATACACAATCCCAGAACCCTTAGCACATCCTTGGCCATTCTTCCTATAGCTATGGCACTAGTCTTTGGCTGACCAAAGAGTTTGCATGCAGCTACTGCATGCTTCAGGGCTGCCTCTCTTCCTGCACTTATATCAGATATTGCTACATCGGATGTAAAGCTGTGGTAGACTCAAGAGTGGGGGAAGGATCTTTTAATCAATAATAATAAATGCAAAGGTCCACGAAAGTGGTTCAAAGTGACACAAGTTGGATGAGCTTGTAATGGTCAGGATCATGCAGCATCAGAGAACCCTAAGAGGGGCAATGAAGGAACCTACACAAATAATATGGCAGGAAAGGCTCTGTAGACCCTTCTATGTTCCCACATACACAATTTAGGAGTTCGTTCCAGTTTGGTCGATTATTACAGGAATACTTCTTTTCTCAATAATATTGTGTTTCTTGATATAAAAAGAAATATTATATTAAGGCTCTTTAGAGAATCAGAGAGAGATAGGCGATAGATGATAGATAGATAGATAGATAGATAGATAGATAGATAGATAGATAGATAGATAGACAGATAGATGATAGAGATGATAGATGATAGATACATAGATAGATAGATGATAGATATAAGATAGATGATAGATAGATAGATAGATAGATAGATAGATGGATGATAGATAGATGATAGATAGATGAAAATGATGAAGTTAGATTTATCAATAAATAGATATAGATTATTGATAAATTATAGTTGCTAAATATGTAAAGAGATGCTAGGTAGATAGAAGTATAAATTGATAGGGATGTTTGGTAGATACAGATAGATAATGGAGGCTAAGAAGTCTCATGATATATAATTTGCAACCTGATGTAGGAAGTGTAACTCTGAAGTCAGTGCATGAGAACCTGATGTCTGAGAGCAAAAGCAATGTGTATATTAATTGTCAAACTAACAGGATCTATAAAAGACTGATCTAGGTAGGAGATGAACCTCCAAGCACACCTGAGAGGGATTATTTAGATTATTCTGGCCTCTGGGATTTTCTGCGAGTGATTATCTCTTTTAGGTTAACTGAGGTAGGAAGACCTACCCTAAGGAAGGCAGCCCCATTCCTTGGGCTTGGGTCCTAGACTAAAAAGGAGGAAGTTAACTGTGCATGAGAATTCATCACTCTCTGCTTCCTGGCTGGGGATTCACTCTGACCACCTGCCTCAAGCTACCTTGACTTCCCTGCAATGATAGGCTGCGCTCAGGAACAGTGAGTCAGAACAAATCTTTCTCCATTAAGTTGCTTTTGATAGATTGTTTTCTCTCCACAACAGGAAAATCACTAAGCCAGAGACAATGGATGCACCAGCTCCAGTGGAGAGAATGAACTTCTATTCTTCCTCCTCCTTGCTTTCTACCATGGACCTGAGCAGACTGGGTGGCATTCACCCACACTGAGAAGCACTTAACCTCTGTCTTCAACCCACCAACTCAAACCCTCACCTCTTTGGGAAACACCCTCACAGATTCACCCAAAGGGGTGCTCCACAGCTATCCAGGCAGCCTCAACCTAGTCAAGTGGACATCTCGGATTAACCATCACAGATGGTTAAAATGAAGCACACTGCCTGCCCTAAACATGAATGGCCAAATGAATACTGAGAGAACGGTAATGTCAGGGATAGAAAATGAACTGACTGGAAAACAGGTTGCACAAATCTCTAATGCTGTTTAGATAAGATCAGAAATGCATTCAAGTATAATTCACGCTTCATCTTATTGATAAACAAGCTTTCACAAATGCATTCAAGTATAATTAATGCTTCATACTGTTGATAAAATTAGCTTTCTATTTCTTGATAGAAACACCACCCCAAACCAACTTGGGGAAGAAAGGGTTTATTTTACCTTACATGTCCTAGGTCACAGTTCATCACTGAGGGAGTCAGAGCAGGAACTCAGGGCAGGTGCCTGGAGGCAGGAGTTGAAGCTCAGGTCATGCAGGCACTTTGCTTACTGGCTTGCTCCCCTGCCTGTGTACAGCCTTCTTTCTTATACAACACAGGACCACCTGTCCAGGGGTGGCACTAGCCACAGTAGGCTAGGCCCTCCCATATCACTCAACAATCAAGAAAATCCTGACAGACATGGCCACAGGCTAATCCAATGGAGACATTCCTCAGCTGAGGTTCCATTTACCCAGGTCTGTCAAGTTGAGCAGCTTATCAGTCAGTACACCATCCAAATAAGATTTCACTTACTTGTGGATTTCTTTGGATTTTTGTTAAAATCTGTATTCAAAGGCATGACACACATGTTTTGACTTGGAAATTTGAATGCTCATAATGTCCCAAGGGATTCTAATGTAGACAACTCCTTTATACTTTGCCAAACTATGTGAAATAAGACTAAACATCTTAGCTTTTCACAGAGCTGGATAGATTATGTCTACTTAATATGCATTCATGATGAAATGTCTCCATGTAGTGCTGCCTCTGTCAAAGCTTTGGTTCACAGATGTTTCCTCTTAAGTAAGCACCATGGGAAAAATAGAAGTGCAATGCATCAAAGGTGCCATGGTGGGGGTGACCACACAGACCAGTGGAGTGCACAGGAGCACAAGTAATGGTACAAAATATTTGAATAGCTTATATGTGGTAAAAAGGATTAGAATAGAGACTATATAAAGAACTCAACAGCAACAACAGACTGGTTAAACATGGACAAGTACATATGGCACCACAGTGCTTGTGACAGCATGCACAACACCTATGCAAGCCCAAGCCAGACAAAAGCCCAGCATGAATGAGGGAGGTGGGCAGGAATTCCCAGCACTAGCTGAGGATCTATTGAAAGTTGACAGCTACTGGGAGGAGGAGAGTCAGTTTTCCTTATTGGTGTGAAGCCTGTTAGGTTGACAAGACTCCAAGGCATAGACCCATACCCAGGAGAATTTTTGGAACACAGATTAGACTTGATAGCCATTTAAAATAAAATACAAATAATGAAGCATATAAAGTTGGGAATGGTAATGGTATATACCAAGCAAGATGCACAGAGGAATGCCACATAGTGATGGTCGAATTAGGAGTCCTGTATTAATAGCTGCTGCTCAGAGAGGGGGGTAATGCCCCCCCCCCCCCCGAAGAAAAGCTAAAAAAAACAAAAACAAAAAAAAAACCTGTGGACTCTGAGGAAAAACAGAGTAGCATGTATAAAGCTTAAAAGCACAATTATATTATGTCAAGGGCAAAGCCAATAACCATAGTCACATCAGATCACCATAGTCACACCAGACCAGGGCAGGTCGGTTAACAAAGAGGCTTTCAGATAACAATAAGTTTTGGTTAGGATGGGTAGGAGGAAGTGCTACCTGGACGTGTTACCTGGTGACTTGTAAGTTTCCCAGTATTATAGAAACAATGTACTTCCTGAAACTGCCTGCATGAGACATTCTCCCTGGTTGGCTGCAGTGGGAATGGCTAGGCAAAAACACAGGGTAAAGAAAAGTCAGCTACAGCAAAATGGAGTTAGTTTTGTCATTTCAGTAAGGTAGGGATGGAGCTGGGGGAGAGTCTGATTATGACCTAAATATACTGTAAAAATCTTGAATCCATTAAAATAGTTTTTTAAACATGGGCAATGGACTTAAGTGGACATTTCTCCAGAGAAAGTATAGGCATTTCCAATAAGCTCATAGATAGACAGTCCTTATCAGTGGTCTTCAGAGAGATGTAAACCTGCAGCTCAAAATCACCCCAGTGCCAGGTGTGGTGGTACACCCCTTTAATCTTGGAGGGTGTACCCCTTGGTAGGAGGGGCACTTGGAGGGCAGAAGCAGGTGGCTCTCTGTGAGTTCAAGGCCAGCCTTATCTATGTAACAAGCTCCAGGCCAGCTGGGCTACAGGAAAACCCTGTCTCTGAAAGACAAAAGATGTAATAAATCACCACAATGAGGGGCTACTTTACACTACTGGGTGGATTAACAAAATAAGACAAAAGATAAAAGCGGGTCAGAGATATGGCCCAGCAAATAAAGGCACTTGCCTCACAAGCCTGCTGACCTGAGTTCTATCCCGTGAACCCACATAAATATGGAAGAGGAAAAATAATTCCACGAAGTTGTCCTCTGCCTGCTCATGTGCACTGTGACATGAACACACCCACACGAGCACATTACATATGCACACACAATGATAATACATTTTAAATTTGTTTTCAATTTAAAAGACAAAAGAAACAAGTGCAGGCAGAGATGATGGAGAAATTGGAACTCTTGTCCATCACTGGTAGGAGCAGAGAGTGCTCAGCCATTTTGATAAACCATTTTATTGATTTCTTAAAACTTAAGCAAAGATTTCCCAGAAAGTTTAGCAATTCTCCTTCTGGATATATATTCAAAAGAACTGAAAATAGAGACTCTGAAAGATATCATACACTAATGTCATTGGAAGAAAAGGTTTTAATATCTAAATGTATAAAAATTTAAATACCCATCAACTGACAAATGTATCCATGAAATGTGATTTATTAATACAATGGGAGTTTAGTTAGACTTCAAAGGAAGAAAATTCTACACATGCTGGATCAAACTTGACAACATTATGCTAAGTGAAATAGGTAGATTCAAAAGGACAGGGAGTAGATGAGTCTATTTCCATCATGTACCTCGAGGTATGAAATTCATTGAGGCAGAAAGTGGGTTCCTGCCTGCCAACAGCTAGAGGAAAGAAGCAAAGAGTTTGGGTGGATGGACAAGTTCTGTAGATGCTGGTGATTTTTCAGTCTTGCTAATATAGTTAACACCATTAGACTTAATATTTAAATATGGAATGCAGAGGACTGGGGAGATGACTCAGCAAGTAAAGCACTTGCTGTGCAAGTGTGGGGACCTGAGTTCAAATTCATATAAAACTGGATGAGGTAGCTTCTATTTGTAATCCCAGCACTCCTACTGTGAGATGGGAAAAAGAGACAGGAAGATGACAAAGGTTTGTGGGCAAGCTAGCTACCCTGGCATACAAAGTGATGAATAACAGATCCTGTCTCATGCAAGGCAGAAAATTGGTGTCAAATGACCTCCACACAGGCACCATGGCACATGTATACCTACACTCACATGCCCACATGCCCGCAGATACACACACACACACACACACACACACACACACACACAATGATAGGCACAGAAAAGCAAACAAAGACAGAGAGATGGATTGATTTCAGTTGAGAGATGTCTTGGGTAGAGTTAGTGATGTGAGTATTAACATACTTGGGAAGCCATGTTGGAAAATGGTTCCACAATCTAAGTTGGATTTTTTTCCATAGGCACTAGAAATCCACTCAACACGGTCAGTAAGGGTACAATCTCACTTAATTTTTGTTTTGAATTAATTATTATGAATGAACTAAAAATAAGTGGACAGCAGAAAGGTCAGTAATGTCTCCTTCAATCACCAAAGTTAGGCTGCAACTTGTGCCAGGGTGCTGGTCCTGGAGGCTGGGTGTGAAGGGACAGATGGAAGGAAGGCATTTAGGAGGTAGATTTGGCAGAGCTCACACACCCACAATCGTATTTTGAGAATTTCCCAAAGACACTCCCAAGTTTAATCCTCTGATTGCCAGTTTCACACACGCTGGGTGACATGTGTATCATTATCTTATCATGCCTCTCCTGAGAGGGGAACAAAACTCAGGATCAATTGTCATCAGCTGGGCTCCCCAGGCCACAGAGGTTAAGAAGGTGGAACAGATTTACAGTGATCTTGACAGTTGCTGAAGGTTGCTCATTACTTCTGATAAGGACACATGGGTTGGCCCAGCAAACAGGAGGCATCTAATGAGTCCTCGGAGGGCAACCCTCTGTGTCTTCCCTAGACAGCCAAATGGCTCTGTCTCAGACATTTTTCTTCACTTGGATTCAGGCAGGGCCTCAGACAATCTGCTCACAGACTTTGAGAGGACTCCCAAAGCTCTCACCAGCTCTCAACTGCTACTCTGCCTGGATCCTTCTTTGCAGGGCTTGTCAGTGCATCACTGTGGTTCGCTGCACTTTTGTCAGAGATGATGCAAGGCTCTGTGTGATGTGGCAGTAAAGCTCAGGGTCATTACTGGCTTGCAGAAATGGACCAGTTGTTCTACCCGCCCCCTCTCTCTCTTGTGTCTGACTCGATGTCAAGCTTTCTGTCTTCTCACTTCAAATACTCAAGCCACTGTCTTACCCTTAGCCCCTCACCACTCTGATGCATTGTAGTCCAACCAGACTGGCCTCTGACTTCCCTTGGCACTCTCAAGGCAGCTTCCCTCTGTTGACCAGCGAGGTCTACCAGCCAAGTGAAGGGAGCTGATATATCTGACTCACACTGTGAGGTAACTGACTTCTATCACAGTGGGCCTGCCAGGGATAGGATCCATCCCATTTTAATAACTGATATTCCTCTACTCAATTCAGCAAGCATTGATGGGGAGAGGGGATGGGGAGAGAAGGTTCCTGTTCTGGAGATGGCAAGTAACTCAATAAAGGAAGCCATTCTAAGTGTCTAGATGTTTATTACCTAAATGAAGGCATCTCAGTAGAACCAACTGATTACGGGAGTATAAACTTACATAATTGCTAAACAGAGAACAAAACCAATACTAGGACAGAGATGAGGAAATAAAAACTACTGATCAGTGAGGAAGAGGAAAGAGTGGATTGGATTAACAGGGTTTTATTTTCTCTTCTTTATACATTGTTATTTATTTTGTGTGCATGTGGTGTGGGTGCATGTGCATGCCACAGTGTGTGTGGAGGTCAGAGGACAACTTGAAAGAGTCATGTGGGGCCTTGGGATCAAATTCAGGTCATCAGATTTGGCAGCAGTCACCTTTATCCCTTAGCCATCTCTCTAGCTTATTCCCCCCACCCACCTTGGTCAGCTACAGTGATACATAATTTACAATCAGTAAAACATGCTTAGGTTTGCAGTTCAGCAAGTTTCAGAATTTGTTTAGAGCCCCCAAAACAACCATCACAGGCCAGATGGACTAGGCCTCCCCAAATCTGGCACAACCTACAGTCACCTGGGAAGAGAATCCTGATGAATTATCTGTACCAGGTAGGGCTGTGGACATGTCTATGGGGGATTGTCTTGATTGTTAATTTATGTAGGAAAACTCAGCCTATTGTGAGAGGCACCTCTTCATAGGCTGGGCCCTGGACTATGCAAGAGTTGAGAAAGCTACCTGAAACCAAGCAAGCAAAGATCCGTATATCATATTCCCTCTCTTTGACTCTGGATGTGATGCTGTAACTTACTGCAGATAATGGACTGTCACCTGGAATGTAAGGCGAATAACCCCTCACTCTCTGTGCTGTTTTTCTCAGTGTATTTGTCACAGCAACAGAACAGAAACTGGAACACACATATTTTAGATAAAATCCATTTTCCAAATATAATAGCTCATATTTTATGTCAATATGTGCCTTGCTTTTTCATTTTCTTAAGACATCTTTAAATGATTTTATCTTTCTCTTCTATAACATTGCAATGATCACTCTGTCATTCAAACATCTTTGAATAGATTCCTTAGAATTTTCTTCACTGTAATCATATTTCCCATAAGCAAAAGCAGCTTGACTTTCTGTTTTGTAACCTGTATCCACTGTAGTTCCTTGTCTTCACTTATGGAGTTGGGTAGATGTCCATTTTTATGTATGTACAGGTGTCCCTGACATGACACAAGGAGTTCCTGGATCAGAGGACAGACCTGCCCCTCAGAGTTATCAAATGCAAGCATCCCCTGCGGCATTGGAATGAGGGGTTGCAGTGGCTGATATTTGAAGCAGAATTGCATCACAGCAGAGCAGGCCCCAAGTTATGAGACCCTAAAGTTATACAGCATACGTGACCCTCTTCATCAGTGGAGAGACCAATTCTACTGGGGAATATAAAGCAATGCTCTTCTGAAGGAGGTGTACCCTACCATGCTGGAAAGAAAACAAGTGCCTCCGAGGCATGTGAACCTAATACTCTTCAACCCTTGAACAAAAAGTGCTGTTCAGTAGGTCGTCCTGTAGCCCATGTTGCTGGTGCTTTTGGTCAGAAAGCCTCACTATGCGACGGCATGATAAATTCCACACAGAGTGAGTCTTCAATGACAGGAGCCACTGGGTAAGGTTGAATGAAAGTTCTAAGACTATAAGATGTTTTATTCCTAATCTGAAAAGCAATCTGTCATTGAGAATCAGATTTTTAAGGTCACTTGATGTTTGTTTTGTTTTGTGTTTTGTTTGGGAGATGTCTCCTACCAGATTGAAAAAGCTCCCAACCATGATAATCTTTGTTTTTTTCAAGCTTTTAAAGACTAGCCTTGACAAGAGATTAGTTCAAAAATCTATGTCTCAAAAGGTGGTAAGACCGTTTGGAAAGAAAAAGGGAAAAAAGTTTGAGTTATTTGGGTAAATCAAAATGGGAGAAGGTGTACCTCAGTAAGCTAATTCTGTAGTGCCCAGCAAACAGCCAAGTTCTTACCACCAGAGACTTTCATGCTATTGGAACCATAGCACTTAGACACAAATAAATAGTGCAAGTTCAAAAGCCAATATTATGACATGAAACCAGAGAAACACACAAGGAAATACCTAGCAGGTTTAGCAACTGGAGGAATGAGTCCCCCTCTTCAAATCAGATGAAGCAATGAGGAGACAGACCATCAGGGCAGAGGGAGGTCACAGGAGCCATTCTAGGCAAGATCAGCAGCTCCAAACTCAGGCATGAGCAAAGAGAAATTGGTAAAATGTTCAAAACATTTAAAAAAAGGGCAGTGTAAATGGAGTTCTATAAATGAGAGAGGAAGGAGAATTTGGATTTGAGTGGCACCCATATCAACGTCAAGTCTTAACATCTAGGATTAATCCGAAAAGCATAACCTAGTATGTGGCCTTTTAAGTATTTTAAAGATTTATTTATTTTTATGTATATGAGTGTTTTGCCTGCATATATATATATATATATATACATATATATATAGGCACTATATGCATTCCTGGTGCTTGCAGAGGTCAGAAGAAGGTGTGGGAGTCCCTGGAACTAGAGTTACAGACTGTTGTAAGCCATCATATGAGTTCTGGGATGGAACCTACATCCTTTGCAAGAGTATCAAGTGCTCTTAACCACTGAGTCATCTCAGCAGCCTAGTTATCAAGTATTTTAATTTAATAAGGCTTATATCTTTCCTTTTCATGAAACTACATTGTCTCCCTACAATAACTACACATGTCTATGTGTGTACATGTCCATTGTAACTATGCTAATAGAGATAAAAAACATAAATGTGACATTTTTTATGTTCCAGGTACTATCAGAAGTACTTTATATGTATGTATGCATATCTAAACATACATATTCACATTTTCTATGTGTTATATGTGTATGCATATATGTAATATAATATCCTCTCCTAATTTTTAAATATTTTTTCTTGGTGTAAAATCACACATTTCCTCTGTAAAATACTTGCACTATCATCATATTAGAAAGGCATTATTAGCACAGCTGTCACACAAAGGAAGCAACATGAACTCCATTCTGTTTGTTCCTCGGGGTCATAGACAGTGCTCCTGCAGGTCAGAGAAACACTGGACCCTTGAACAGGGTAAGACTGAGTGATGGGGCACCTGAATACTCTCACAGTCAGCTGGTACGGTTGCCCAAGTGGATTAGCTAGGGGTGATATAGAAAGACAACTTTTAAAAGAGCTTAAGTTAACTGTGGTGTCTAAATCACAGAGCAGGAAAACAGTAAGTGTGTGAACATATCTCTCCGTTTATAGTGTTTCTGCACTGCTTTGATTATTCATTGTGGCAAGGTAGAAAGGAATTTTCTCAGTAAAAATCTCTTGCCAAAAAAATAAAAACAGAACCTGTGTTGCCACGAAATCCTGCAGCTCTGACATTCTCCACTGGATTAAGATCACATTCCTAAGTGCACCTTGGATCTTTGTGTATTTATCTCTTCAGAAGTGGTGGGGCTGGGAACTATGGTTCCAGACAGGTGTCACTGTCTCACATCCTGCACCTGTCCAAATAGTTTTTGAGTCAAAGTATTGAAGATTCTTCCTTTTAAGATGAATAACTTCATGCCTGAGTTTGGGCATGGTGGTGCACGCCTTTAAACCCAGCACTCAGGATGCAGAGGCATGAGGATCTCTGAGATCAGATCGAGGCCAGTCTAGTCTACACAATGAATTCCAGGCCAACTGGAATTGGAACCCTGTCTCAAAAAGACAAAAAAGTGAATAACCTTTCCTAGAAAAACAGCCAAGTGTGATCATTGGTTGATGTATGTAACATATCTGTAGACAGTCTTCCTAGAACAGGTTCCTTGTTCCACACCACGATATAAAGTGTGAACGAGACAGTGCTAGCTCCATTTTGTAACTTAATGGACAAAGAAGCGGTATAGTTTAGAAAGACCTGACCATCAACATTATGGTACTGTATGAAATGAGCCGCTAGCGTTACAGTCCCACACATCCGTCACACCTTCCCAACACACTCAAGGAAAGTCAGAAAGGAGTTCCCATGTAGGTGATATTTGCACCAACCAGAGTGGTAGGTGTCAAAATGTTAAGAGTGAAAGCAAACAAGCCCCATAGAAGGAAACAAATGCAAAGATGCAGAGGTCGAGGGAGCAGGTCTTTAAATGGCTACAACTTAAAGATTTTGTGGAAGATAGGAGAAGAGAAGAGGACCATGTGAGGAAATGAGCCTGAGTCTAGTGTCAGAGTGGGAAGGAGCATACCAAGTGTGAGGGCTGGGGGGATGCAGGCACTGGAGGAGACCGGCTGAAGACAAGATAAAGAAGGATGCTGGAGAGGGTGCTGTGCCTGAAGAGGTAGAGCAGAGACAGGGGACACAGCACAGGCAGGATCATCTCCCATGTCAGTGAGCAAGAATGGAACAGACGTTTATGTGTTTGTAGGATTCGTGCAGGAATCTGAGTGTTCCTATGGCTGACTTTCCTCTGTGGTGACAAAGATGAAATTATCTGATGACATGAAAAGAAACAGAAAGGTGAAAGACTGTGCTTTTCCAGGGGCATGAATCATCACGATACAGGTTATAGTAACAGAAAGATCTCTAGAGATAAAGTGAAGAATTTAAGCTGAACACAAAAAGAATATCAGATGAATGTAGTAGTGGGGGACTGGAATTTTGGACACATTTTAGCTACTGCATTGGTAGAGCTACATGAAAGCAAGAAGAATGCAAAGAGAGATGATAAGTTTGCAGATGGATTACTGTAGAGGTCTAGTCATTGAGAGATGGGTCATCATCGTGGACCCTAAAGACTGGTGCAGGAAGTCACAAAGTGTAGGGTGGATCGAAGGACTGTGGGTCAGATGCCAAGCCTGACTGCATGTGATATGGGTATGGTGGTGTCATGTCACCATTAGCACAGGAAACAGGGCTCTTTCTAAGGAATAGGAAAGTCCAATAGACTCAAAGGGTCACGAGGGTTGAGGTGAAGTCAGAATAATGTGGACAGTGCTGAAGCTCTCCAGCATTCTTGAGATTAATTCTCTTGGTCATGATGCATCATCTTGTTGATGGATCATGTGCTTTATTTCAAATGCAGCTATCTACTTTTATGAGGCAGACTGGTCTGGAAATTTCCTTGTGCCTTTGCAAGGTTTTTCTACGAAGGTTAAACTGGCCTCATAAAATGAACTTAGAAATGTTTCTTCTGTCTAGATCCATAAATTTTTTTGTGGAATTGGTGGAGTTCTTTCTTTCTCAAACTTTTGGAAGAAATCTTTTATGAAGCTGTGTAGATTTGATGTTTTCTTTATGGAGTGTTTTAAAGAACAGGTTAAATTTGTTGAATAAATATTAACTACCAGTATCAGTTATTTTTTCTGGAATATGTTGTGATATGTACATCTTAGAAGAATGATCTTAGTTTTACATTGGGAAACATAGTCTTAGACTGTAAGCCCTGACATTTGGGATTATTTGCTTATTACTTTGCATTTGTTTCTCTTTAATTCTGGGTTCATCATTTGTAAAAATGTAGCACATGATTATAATTCATTCAAGGTAGGGAAGCCAGGCGTTAAAGGGTAGGAGGGGATATACAGCAGTGCTATCTGCTTTCTGCTAAGTCTGAAAGTTCTCCAAGAATTGAAGTCTACAAATTTAAAAACAAACAAATATATGACATAATATTTTCCTTCAAAATCTTACACTCTAATTAGATAAATTTCTGTCATGCTTCCATTTAACAAGGTTGTATTCAAGAATGGGTGTAATAACTTGATTTGCTTGATATTTTTGGTTATGTTTAGTAACTGAAGTAGATCCGTATTAGTACCTTCCCTTAAAAGATGCTCATTTTTATGTCTTGAAATCTAATGTAACTGAGGCATTCAACTTCTCTGTGGGTGTGCTGTAGAAAAGCTTTGACTGCTTCTCAAATAAAAAGGTTTCTGCCATGTTCCATGGCACAGAACTTTGAGGATTTGATTGTCCTGATCTCTGAAATGTCAAGTAGGTCTCAGAGAAAGTTTCCTTGGTGTACTGTGCTCAGACACCTGCTTTGGGTAGACATTCACAATTTCCTCAGACAGTACAAATTCTAATTTCAGTATGTTGACCATCAAAGACTATGCATGTTAGAACTGAATACAAACCCTGTAAAGTCCCATCTGAGACTATGAGCTTCATCTCACCCATGCAAATCAGAATATGTGCATCTGTGAGAAATAATATTCATGCATAATTGTTCAAGTATGTGCTGTCTATCCATTCTTTTCTAGAATTTTTATTCTTATATTTTCAAATCAAATAACATTATTTTGGCCTCTTGTAACACAACTTTGTCCAAATTGCTGTTAAGTATCAGACCACTGAGCCACATAGAAAGAAATTTAAAAACATTGCCTCATCATAAACCTATGGTGTCTATGGTATCTATAGTGAACGAGTTGTCTGGGATGGGGAACTTTGTTCAAAATATAGCAGCTCATCAAAGAAATATTTTTCATGTCTTAATCTCATATACTTCTAAGGGACAATGTTTTTAACAGCAGTCTCAAAACTTTTATAAATAATTCTCTTTTATGTACTAAGGAGATAAAAATAAAATTTCTAGAGTATTTCTAGTGATTGAATATGTACAACATATGCATATAGTAAACCATGAGTCTATTTTCAGTTTTTTCTGTCTTTCTTGCATATATATATTCTTACAAATCATATTTAACCAGGTGATTTTCTTTCATGTGTTTAAAAAATAACATTATAATTCCCTCTATTACTTAGCTAAATAGTTCCATTTCTTATATCTGTTTTAAGATACATTACATTTGATCTTGAAACTGAGAGATGTCTACAGGTCTGTCTTCTTTTCCAGCTGAGCACTGCAGTCTTACAAAAGTTTTGTCATCCCTGCTGGTCTTAATGAAGCTAAACTCAAGATTCACCCAGGTATATTAGCTCTGGAACGTTCAAGCATATAATATAATCTTGACTCTACATAGAACACAGAGTAAAATGCAAGGGGAATTGGTAGAAACTGAGTGGGGTCATGATTCTTAAGGAAGTGTGCTCCCAAAACATAGATGCTAAACATGTCAATCTGTCAAAAAAAAAAAAAAAAGAAACTCAACACATACAACATAGCGATCTGAAGATTATGTTTTAACAGCAATTTCATAAAGGGATTCAGAAAATCAGTAAGTTAGTTGATTAACTTACTGTGAGGTTATTTAAATACCTTGAAAAACTATTGCTTTGAGTATTAACTTTTCATTATGATACCCTTCCCCCTTGAATTTGGGGATAGTCTCAAGGATAGAATCCAGAGATTCAACTCATATTATTTGGGAAAGTGGGTTTAGCATTTTTCTGTTTTCTTTCTTTTAAAAAAAAAGTATTGAATTTTTATGTATTTCATACAGAACATCTTAATATTAATAATCTCTATACCCCCTTTCCCATTGGCACCCTCCCATGCCCCCCCACTAAATTCATACATTCTGTCATTTATGTTAAGATCTATCATGTCAAGTTAGTGTCCCCAGATGTCCCCAGATGTGCAAATTCATCCACTAGGGTCTAATCAGCCTGTCTAGAGTCCCTCCAGTTAAGGTCAGCTCTTACCCAACGGTAATCAGCTGCCAATAGTTCTTTGACTAAAATTATGACTTATTTCCCAGTTCTACAGTTCTGTGCTGGGATTTTGCACAGGTCTTGTGCATGCTGACATGACTGTTGTAGGTTCATATAAGCAAGGTTGCAGGGGCTTGTAGGATTCTATTTCCGTATGGTCATGCACCTTCTCCCTGGCTCTTACAATCTTTCTGCCCCTTTTCTGCAATGGTTCCTGAGCCCTGGGTGAATGGAGCTTAATACAGGAGTTCTGATCAGGGATCCATACTCTGCAGAATTTTATTCTCCACGCTTTGGCTATTTGTGACCCTTTTTGTTCCTGACCCTCTGGGGATAAGGGAACTTCATTAACAATAATGAGAGATTCATTAGTGTCCTCTATACCCCTTGTTACATGTTCCATGAGCCTTAAGTCTGGCAATTGCATTGTAGCTGTGCCACTTAGGCTTGGGCAATTCACAATGTCTGTGTGTGACCAGTTGTGGACCTCTTTAAAAGTCTTCATCTGTTGCAAAAGAAGCTTCTTTGGTGAGTGGTGACTGTGATACTTGTCTATAAATATAAGGATCCATATTTTGCACATAATAAGAAATTATATCTGTCTAGGAATGTGACAGCCTTGGAGTTTTCTCTAAGATCTATGACCTCCCCAGCTATGTGTATTTAGTTATATCTACAGTACCACCTATGAACTTCTTCCAATTGAGTGGGCTTTAAGTCCAATTAGGCACCTGTTGATTACCCCCAAAATAAAAGTGCCACTACTGCACCAATGCTAGGAATTGCTGTGCTGACCACTGACGTGATTATTAGGCCTTGAAGCTGGGGTTGGACCACTGATTGATGGTCTCCCTTAACAGCTTGTGTAGCTTCTCCAAAGTTATGAAAGCTAACCTACAGGGGAAGAAGCTTCCATGTCCTTCCAGCTCCATTGCTCCAAATCCTGTGTCCAAAATATGTCCTGTCTTCAGCAACAGAAACTTTCTTACCTTCAAGTTCTGGGAGGCAATCAAGGCCTATGTCAATAGCCTGTGTAATCTTGGGAGTCACTTGGATTACCCTGGCCAGCGAATAAAAGGAAGGTTTCTCCTGTTTGGCACTGTTTCCTGTTAAGTAGCCTTCAGCTATACACATGAACTCATGTAGAAATATTATATGTGTAATTTGTCATTAGGTTGTTGGACTAATAGGATTTCCTCTGGCTTTTCACACAAGCTAAACATTATTTATCTCTCCTCTCTCCCTTTCTAACCTTCCCTTTATGCCCTCCCCATTTAAAGCATCCCCATTTTCCCCATTTCACCTTTGATAACGCCAGTCTCATATGGTCCCCTCTCTCATGAGCTCCTTCTTCCCCTTTATCCCCATAGATATTTGTATAACCCTCTCTCCCCCCACTCCCATTTAAATACCCCCTTTTTATCTATGTCTCCCTTAGTAACACCTGTCTCCTACTGTTCTTCTCTCTCAGGTTCCTTCTTTCCCTTTACCTCCCTGGTTTCTTTCCATTTTCCTGGTTCCTATAGTTGCATCAGGATATATACTCACATATAAGGTTTTGGGGCTAGGATCCACAAATGAGGGAGAACATACGTCCTTTGTTTTTCTGAGTCCATTTACCTGAAAGTTAAAGAAAGACAAAATCTGTTTTCTTCTTTATTTAAATTTTGACAATTTCATATATATATGTATATGTATTCATATATAGTATTGCAATCACCATCACCTGCACCATCTTCTACATTCCCCTTTCCACACCTGATGACCCCCTTCTTCCCAACTAGCCCCCCCCCTCATATTTTCATCTCTCTTCTATGTGCAGGTCTTGTACAGAGAGTATACTTTTAAGGCCATATATTTGCCTCCCCATATTTAACTTTCTCTAAATTCAAGGGTGAAATATTTGGTGAAAATCTATCTGAGGTTGCATGAATTGGTACAGGCTAGACAGAAAGAGTCATAAAAATTAAAATTTCTGAGTTTCCCTTCTCTCCTGGAAGAGTTAGCCATGCCAGCAAATTATTCCCTACCAAAACTAAGTGCCCAGCTGATCCAAATTACCACTGTTTCATTTCCCTAATGGTGCCATGCTGGTGCCTAATAGGTAGCCTTCCACACCCCTCTGCAAGTTGGTTCTGCGAGCCTAGGGCCCCTGAAAGGCAAAGGCAGAGGTAAGGCGCCACACCTGGGGAATCCTCAAGGTTGAAATCACCCCCTGACTGCCATTAGAGCCCTTTGGAAATTGTGAGAAAATGATCCTCTGCTGGTCAGCTGCTTCTCAGAAACAGCTCACAATCTGGCAGGAGAGTCCAAATCTCTAAAACCGGGGGATGATCCTGCCACAGCAAAAGCAGAAAGAGGGAAAGCAATACGGTGATTACATGGATGGAAGCTACAAATAGATAGGGAAGGAAAGAGGGAGGGAGGAGGAAGGAAAACTTCACTTTTTGAAAGGAAAGGCAAATCAATTAGGCAAAAGAGAAATCAAAATCGTGTTTTCTACAATGGAACCTCTATACCTAAGGCTTATGGGACATAATGGAACAGGGGGTAAAGAGAATATTAATGCATTTCTCAACTCTCACCAGTGATGCTTCCTCAGGCAACAGAGGTGATGAACACAGAAGGCCACAAGTACCCAAAATGTAGAGAATAAGAGACTGCAGAGTGTATGTCCCTGATAGGATTCATATTAATCCTTACTCACTCAGGGCTCCAGGACCCTTGTGGAAAAAGGGGCAGAAAGATTGTAAGAGCTAGAATTGGTTCACAAACATAAGGAAATAGAGACTTTCAGGCCACTGGAAGCTTGCAGCAATACTAACAGCATGCACAAAACCCGTGCTGACTCAATCAGACAAAAAAACCAGCATAGAATGGGGGAAATGGGCACCGGGCACCAACCCTAGCCAAGGAACTATTGGCAAATGAATACTGCAGGGTGATGGAGAGTAGATATTCTTTAAGGAAGTGACCCTAGAGAGACTGACTAGATTCCAGTGGTGACTTTTCACTGAAGGAAACCTGGATAGAAATGCTTGACTGAAAAGGACTTAACATATATGACAGAATGCCTGAAATCTTGTGTGAGGGGCTCTAGGGAGCAGGGGGTTTCTAAATGTGATTAAGATGTATTATGAAATGCACAAAAACTCAAAAGCCATTTTGCTTTTGGTTTTTTGAAAGGATAGAGACGTAAGGGGGTAAACTAGAAATCAAAATAGTATTTTCAAGACTGGAGAAATGGCTCAGCCATTAAGAGCACTGGCTGCTCTTGCTGAGAACCCCGGTTTGGTTCCCAGCACACACATGGCAACTAAAAACCATCTGTAAATCCTGTTCCAGAGCATCTGATGCTTTCTTGCTTCCATGGGCATTGCATTTTGTTGTGAGGGTTTTTCTTTTTGAAAGGAGAGAGAAGTTAAGGGGTAAAATATAAATCAAAATTGTATTTTTGAGCAAATCTATGATGCTACAGGAAATCTGTATGTTCTGTATATGGCTAAGAAAGAAGCATGGTGCTCACGATGTAACAGAGCACTGGTTTTCCAATGGTGTCAGCTATAGTAGGCCCACCACATCATTGTTATTAAGATCAGAGAAATGTACTCAACTTTCACAGGTGAAATGCAGCAGGAGTGCTCTCAGGAAGCTGTCTTCCTTCTCCAGAGAAATGTAGCCCAGTCATGTAAGGGCTTTCCTTTCTCCTGGGGCAAAAGGCAGAGTCCTACAACTGGCTTGCATGGCAACTGAGGTAGGGGACACCCACTCTCATCTGGTTTCATAATCTCTTTAAAAGTCTGTAATCTTTGTTCTTATTTTTTAGGTCTACATCTATGAATACCCTCGATCTCATCTAAAAGCAAGGGATAGAAAGACTTCACACAGCCCATCAAAGCCCCTTCTTCTTTTTAAACACAGTCTACAGTTCAGCTCCCTATATTTAAAATTTCTGCAATAAATAAGTAAATGCCATCTCCTTAATCATTTAACATGCTAATTTCTTGGCTTTTTAATATGGAGAATTTAGGCTTGAATTCAGCTTAATTTTTAGATTATGTATAGTAACCAAGAGAAGAACATGAAAAGCTTATTGCCACTAACATGACAACTTTGTTACTCTATGAATGGAGGACATTGTTGCTGTTATTATAGAGACTATTAAAATCCAAACAATTGTTCTATCAATCAATAAACACATTTTTCTGAATATATACATAATGAATATGAACTCATTATAGACATATGGGCTCCATGGGTCAAAATCATTAAAGTTCTCTGTCCTCGGGAGAAATGAATTTCTTGGTAATAGAACAAATGCTCATAAATCCTTCATTCTTATTTTGTTGCCAAAATATGCTATTATCACTCAGATTAATCAGATCTTAGCTCATCACAACAATATTACTCAGCATCCAAGCACATTATCATAATAAATACATTGCTATATAAATCTTCCAGGATGCATTTCCAGTGTCAAAATGGTTCAGGGTTGTAAGAGCCCTTAGCAACACCTGAAAGAGCACAATCCCCACCCAGCGTTTCTATCCCTCCCATCTGCCTGTGCTTTGAATTTATTTAGCCACGATTTGAATCCTTCCAAAACACGGGAACTTGCTATTTCTGTGAGCAGCTCATTTTGTAGCTGAATAATCTCAATTCCTATCTTCTTTCACTCATTTTTGTATGATGATCCTAAATGAGTATTAAGCAAGAAAGCTTATAAAAAGGGCTTTGAGATTCTGTTCTCATTGGCTTTCCTTGGGCCTTGACCCTGTCCCTCTGAGGCTGCCGGAGAGTGCCTGACTAGCCAGGGTAAGTTATCCAAATCTCACCATATCTACTCCCCTGATTTGGGACCATCTCTAATCCTGCTTTCCAGAGTTCAGGACTTCTCTGCTAGCTAGTAAGAACCAGCCAATTCTGTGTCGAGTGACTCACCTTGGGCCTTGGTCCAATTTGGCTGAGACTGCCAGGAAACACTTAACTAGCCTAGGTGGGTTAACCAAATCCTGCTGTGCCCATCCCCTTGCTTTGGGACCATGTCCAATCTTTCCACTGCTCCAGAGCTCAAGTCTTCTCTGTTAGCTAGTAAGAATCAGCCCATCTTGTGCCCACCAGCTCCCCTTGGGCCTTGATCCTGTCCAGCTGAGGCTGTTGGAGAGCTCCTGACAAGCTGGGAGAGATAGCCAGATCCTCTACAGAGTCACCATTCCCCTGCTTTGTGACCAGCCCCAGTTTCTGGGCTTCAAGGCTCATACCTTCTTTGCTTAGCTAGTTAGAACCAGCCCAGTTGATACCCATCACCTTGACTTGGGCCTAGGCTCTTACTAACTCCCAGAGAGTTCTGGACTAGCCTGCCTGGATCCACCTGGTTCCATTGATAAAAAAATCAAAAAACAACAACAACAAAAAAAAAAACAAAAAAAAGAAGCTGAAGCCCAGACCAACTGTATGTTCATACCAGAGCAGAAAGCAACCAAGCTACACCAACAATATAAACAGAATCAAAATTCAACTCAACAAAGGTAGGTTTGAGTTTCATAGCAGAAACGCAACCAACAAAATAAATCTGCATGCCCAGATTACATTAAAAAAATACAAGTAATATTAAAAGCCAAAATAATATGCCCCCACCAAATCCCACCAGTCCTATAGAAGTCTTGTAAAATGAGAGCTACTAACCAGTTCTCCCAAGACACAGAATCTAAAAAGACAATCATAAACATGATCAAAGAATTCAATGAATTTAAGAACACACAAACAAACAACTCAAGGAACTCAAAGAAGATAAGGATAAACTCCTGCCTGGTGCTTGAGAAAATACAAATATATGAATGAGATGGCAATTACATTTCAGGATTTGAAAAGTGAAATCACCAAAAAAGATAAAAATATTGAAGAAAATTCAGGTTGAAATGAAGATGGAATTGAAAAACTCAATAGGCCATTTTGAAATTTCAGGAAAAAGTCTCACCAACAGAATGAATGAAATGGAAAACAGAATATCAAGACGAGATAATAAACTTGAAGAATTGGACTGCTCAGGCAAAGAATACGAAAAAGAAATTTAAATCTCATGAATGGAATATGCAGAAAATATGGAACACCATGAAAATACCAAATTTATACATCATAGGTGTAGGGGAAGGTAAAGAATCCCAGGTCAAAAGCATTAATCAGGTCTTTAATAAGATTATAGGAGAAAGTTTCCCCAAATAAAGGAAAACATACCCATTCAGATACAAGAAGCACACAGAACACCAAATAGACAGGACCAGAACAGAAACTTCACCACAGCATGTCATAGTAAAAACACCTAAACTTGTAGAATAGAGAGAGGATGCCAAAAGTTGCAAGAGGAAAACAAGTTACATATAAAGGAAAACTCATCAAAATAACAGCTGACTTTCCAATACAAACTATAAAGAGCCTGGAAGAAAGTATTCCATGTGCTAAATGATTATAGATGCCAACCCAGAATACCTTACTCAGCAAAACTCTATATCATAGTCAAAAGGAAAAGAAAAATCTTCCATGACATGAATAGACTGAAAGAATTCAAGATCACAAAAACAGCCCTGCAGAGAATACTTGAAATAATACAAAGGACTGAAGAAAGGAATGACAAGAGGCTAAAGAAATAAAACCATGAAGGTATGATTGCAGAAACCAAAAACAGAACTGAAAACACTAACATAAAATAAAATGACAGTAACTAATACACATCTTTCAATAATAACTTTAAATATCAATGCCTCAACTCCCCAGTCAAAAGACACAGACTGGTTGAATGTATTAAGAAACAAAATCCATCTTTTTGTTGTATGCAAGAAACTCATCTCCTTCAAGGACAGGCACTACCTTAGGATAAAAGGATAGAGAAATATATTCTAAACAAATGGCAATAAAGAAAAAAATGGACATTACAATTCTAATATCTTATAAAATAGACAAGACATATTTTGGACACAGGACTTGGAGCAATGGAGTTGGAAATGACCTGGAATTCTCCTCCCTGAAGACTAGTATTCACAGTTTTGGAGGACATGATCCTAAGGGAGAACATCAGTCAATGGTCCAATCCCAGCTATAAGACTGGTAACCATAACAACTAGCAGAGCAAACTATATTGGTGTAGTAGTGGTGTTTTATCTTAGGGGTAATCAACAGGTACCTAATTGAACTTAAAGCCCACTCAGTGGGAGATAACTCTTGTGTGGCACTGTAAACCTAGCCAAATACACATGACTACAGATCTTAGAGAAAACCCTAAGTTTGTCATATCCCTAGAGAAACATAATTTCTTACTATATGCTAAATATGGATCCTTATATTTACAGACAAGTATGCTAGTTACCACTCATCAAAGAAGCCTCTTTTGCAAACAAAATACAGAGACTATTAGAGTTCCACAACAGGGCGTACACATTGAATAAGTGTCTGTGAGATGCCCAATCCTAAGTGACACACCTACAATGGAACCTCTACATCTAAGACTCATGGAACATAGTGGGACAAGAAAGGGATAGAGAGAATACTCATCTCTCAACTCTCATCAGTGAAGCTTCCTCAAGAAACAGAGTGTGATGAACACAAAAAGGCCACAAATGGCCAAAGCATAAGAATAAGATTCTGCAGAGTATGAGTCGTTGGACAAGACTCCTATGTTAAATTTCACCCACCCAGGGATCAGGGACCATTACAGAAGAAGGGATGGAAAAATTGTATGAGCCAGGGGAGGAGGTACATGACCATAAGGAAACAAAGTCTTACAGGCACCAGTGACCATGCTCATATGAACTTAAAGCAATGTGTCAGCATGCACAAAAACCATGCAAACTCAAGCAGACAAAACCCAGCATAGAACTGGGGAAAAAGACAGCAAGCTCCAACCTTAGCCAAAAAACTATTGGCAGCTGATTCCTGCTGGGTGAGGGAAAGTTGATATTCTTTAAGGAAGTGATTTTAGATTGGCTGACTAGACTCCACTGAATGAATGTGTACTGCAGGACATCTGGGTGCACAAACTTGACTTGATAGGCCTTAATATATGTGACAGAGTGCATGAAACCTGGTGGGGGGTATAGGGGCATGGATGGGGAGGGGGATATAAAGATGATTAAGATGTTTCATATGAAATGCACATTCAATAAAATATACATAAAAAGATTTCGTCTAACCTCAGTCAGAATGGCTAAGATCAAGAGTATAAATGATACCAAATGTTGGTATGGATGTAGGGGAAAGGGAAACCTTCATTCACTATTGGTGGGATTGCAAACTGGTGCAACCACTGTGGAAAACGGTATAGAGAACTCAAAAAATTAAAAATCAATTACTCCATGATCCAGTTATACCACGCCTTTGTATATTCCCAGAGGACTCGTCCTATGTCAGAGATACTTGCACATCCATGTTTGCTGCTGCTTTTTTTATAATATTTAAGAAATGGAAAGAACCTAAATGTCCCTCTAACCGATGAGTGGATAATGAAAATGTGGTACATTTACATAATGGAGTTCTACTCAGTAACAAACAAAAACGAATCATGACATTTGCAGGTAAATGGATGGAACTAAAGACTTACACTAAGTGAAGTAACACAGACTCAGAAAAACAAGTGACATATATTCTTTCTCATTTGTGGATCTTAAATTCCAAATCCTTATATGTGAGAATATATTCTGATGTAACCACAAGAGCCAGGAAAATGGAAGGGAACCATTGGAGCAAATGGGAAGAAAGAGCTCTGGAAAGGGGCGTAGTAGGAGACAAGGGGGAAATGCGGGAAAGGGAGTAATTTAACTGGGGAGGGAGTAGAGAGGGTTATAAAGAAAAAATGAGAGAAGAGATAAATAATGGTTAGGTGGTGTGAAAAACCAGAGAGAAATGTATTAGTTCAAAGTTCTACTAATAAACATACATATAATAAATATACGAGTGCCTGTATATAATTGAAGGTTACATAACAAAAACACAGAGCCAGATAAGAGAAACCTCCCTTCAAGCTGTTGGTTAGGGTAGTCCAAGAGACTCCCAAAATAACAGAGGCTATTGCCAGAGCCATTGTTACCTTCCAGAACTTGAAGGTAAGACCCCATTGCTGAACACAAGCCACACTTAGGACATAAGACTTGGAGCAATGGAGCTGGAGCTGACCTGGAACCTCCTCCCTGAAGACTAGCTCTCATGGTATCAGAAGACACTGTAGAAGCTGCCAAGGGAGAAAGCCAATCAATGGTCCTACTCAGTTGTAAAACCTAATAAACAGCAATGACTAGTCCAGCAAACTATTGCTGTTGTTGCCATAGTGGTATTTATTTGGGGGTAATCAACAACTGTGTAATTGGGATTAAGGCCCACTCAATGAGAGGGTACTCCTGTTGGCACTGTATACACAGCCACAAATATGTATGACTGGAGAGGTCATAGATCCAAGAGAAAAACCTACTTTTGCCATATCCCTAGAGCGATATCATTTCTTACTTTATTCTAAATATGCATCCTCATATTTACAGACAAATCTGCCTTTTACTCCTCATCAAAGAAGCCTCCTTCTTTTGGCAACAGATGGAGACTATTACAAAGTCCCAGAACTTCTCAAATGCAGAGAATGTGTCTGTGAGATGCTTAACCCTAAGTGACACATTTTCAATGCAGCCTGTACACATAGGATAAATGCATCTCTCACATCTCACCATAGACGTTTCCTTATGCTACAGATGATGATTAACACAAAAACCCACCACTGACCAATGTGCAGAGAACAAGAGGCTACAGACTGCTTATCCCTGAATAGGAACCTATTTTAAACCTCTGCTTCCCAAGTCTCTGGCATCATTGTGGAAGACAAAAAGACTGTAAGAACAAGAGGGCTTGGATGAACACAAGGAAACAGAGTTTTCTAGACAGCTGGTCCTTTACTCATATGAACTCACAGCAATGGTGACAGCATGCACAAATTCTATGCAAGGTCAAAATGGACAAAATCCTAAAATAGCCATGGGGAAATTGGTAAGAAATCCCAACCCAACATAAGGAACTTTTGCCAATTGATGCCTGCTTGGAAGGAGAGAGATAGTGTCTTACAAGGATTGGACTCTTGATGGGACCAGTGGATGGACCCACACTGAAGGGTGTTTGGGGACACAAATCAGACTCTATAGGCTGATCTATCTAATATATGTGCGTGTGTGTGTGTGACTGTGTGACATATATATTTGAAAATTGCAAAAGTTCAATTTTTTAAAAGTGCTTTGAAGTGCTTGGCATAAATAATCACCTTTTATTATTTTCTTTTTAGCCAGTTTTTCTCCATGGAAATGTATTTGACTCCAGGTTTTTGCTTAAGACTTGCTTCCTCCCGGAAACTCTTTCAAACTCCTGTATGTAATTAAATGTGTTGTCTTTCCTCCCTCGTGACCCATAATGCATGGGGACCTCCTATCTCAAAACCTGGAGCTTCTGTTTATTATAGCCTATTTCCTACTATCAGCTTCCTGAGGGCAAGATGGTATCTTCTTTCCCATGGCTTTTCTAGTGAAAATACTTATTATAAGTATTAGAGGAATGGCTGAAAGAATGATTAAGTACCACCAGTACTGGGCAGAACAGTGATTTCTGCATGGGATTCCTCTGTGTGCTGGGTCATACCAGGGGGCATGGGGACGATGGAGACATTAGAATTTTTAGAGCCTGTATATTAGTACAGCATCAGGCATAGTGCAATCATGTTTACATAAGGTTGTTCAAGGCTGTGGAAATGTGCCTTGGATAGGACAGGTGGGTGTGGAGACCTTAGCAGCTCCATCCTGCTCCTTAGCTACAAGGCACAATATCTTGTATTATCCTTCCCTTAAGAATCTACTATTTTATAGGTTAATTTGTTTGTTCTACAGTCATTTAGGTTTTTTAAAAAAATTTTTATGGATTTTTCTCCTTTCATGGGTTTTCCTTCAGAAAGCCATGATGCTTTTCAGCGGGGCCTAGGGCAGCAGTAACAGGGTTGACATTCACACAAACACAGTTTATGGCACCTGTGTGGTGATCATCTGGATGAAGAAGCAACCCATGAACTCTTGCTGAGCTCTATTTTTAAGCATCTGATCCCATATATGAAATCAATAGAATGCACTCCAGGCTTCACTTTTCCTTATAGAACCCCACACTTTCTCTGTACAGTGCCATCTTTCTATAGTGCCACGTTTCTCTGGGTAGTACAATTTCCAGTTTCTCTACATAGTAATATTTTGCCTTTCTCAAGTAAAATCAATCTCTCTCTCTCTCTCTCTCTCTCTCTCTCTCTCTCTCTCTCTCTCTCTCTCTCTCATTCTGCATCCTTCTCATTTTCTTCTTCTGGCTCCCAACAGTTCTTTAGCTCCTCTGCCTTGCTTTTCACCATGAAAGCCCACTTGTGTCTGAGTTGCCCTGGTATGCCTCTGCTTCTAACACTGCCACATTCAATATGTGATTCCACACTGTCCCTTCGATCTTGAGAGGTGAGTTAGTATAGGACATAGTGTTAGTATGAAGATGGGAACTCCTGGCCCAAATACACAGGACTGAATCCCTGCCCTTTTAGAGGACACCACATGTTGCTCTGGTGCCTGGAACTCCTGGGACTTTTAGATTACCTTTTTTAAAAGAACTTCCATACAAGATCACTCTGTTGTTAAATGTTGACATTAAAATAAGTGTCACTGCTAATCACTCCATGGAACACTGTGAGTGCTCACTGAAAAAGGAGTGTCTCACTTCGATCTTTACTCAGTAGAAATGTTTTGAATTTACTTAAAGAAAACTATATAAATTCCAGTAATCTTTAAACCAGAAATTTCCTGTGCATATGAAACAACTGTATTTTAATTTGTCCTTAGTAATTGACAGTGATATTTCAAATTGGATTTCCCAACTATTTTTTTAGGTATGAGACCTATATTGAGCAACTTTATCTGTATTTGTGTTTATACCACACTTCATAAGAATGCAAGTTTATCTGATTCTCAGAATCTCATTTAAAACTCATCTATTCCCATTCTTACACAGATATTCTTCATTTAAAAAAACTAATATTCATTATGCACACAAGGTTCTTGATAATACACACACACATACACATACACACATACACATTCACATACATACACACACATACACACACATGCACACGCATACACACACATACGCACATACACATACACACACATACACATGCATGCACACATACACACACATAAACACACATGCACACACACATATACACATACACACACATACACACACATACACATACACACATACACATGCACGCACACATACACACACATACACACACATACACACACACATACACACACATAC
>NW_008352891.1:8562819-8567836 GCF_000622305.1 Nannospalax galili
CGGAAACTGAATTGTCAGTTATTCTTTATTTAATTATAATTTTGAGAGCCACTTTTGTCTCATCTTTAAAAAGTTATCTATTATAAAGCTATAATAAATTTCTAAAGCATTTGGTAATAGCAGTATATATTCTTTTCCCTGATCAGTGGAAATACACCGTTTGATAATTTATCAATTTTAATTAGGAGTTAGCTTCTGTACAACTGAGTAAGTTACCTGTGATTTTCTCACATGGTTTGGGGACACGGTCCCCTCATATTTTCTAATTCGTTGACTGCCCATGCAGCCATTTCTGTTTACACTGCGAAAATGCTCATGACTACACAGTCCCTGCTCTGGGCTGCCTCCTGGGGTAACAACTCATGTTTTCCTCTTCTTTCTTTGGGACAGTTTTTCTAGGACTTCTTTTATTTTAAAAATATTTTAATTAACTGGGCCTGGAGAGATGGCTCAGCAGTTAAGAGTACTGACTGCTCTTGCAGAGGACCCGGGTTTGATTCCCAGCACCCACATGGCAGTGATGAACCGTCCTTAACTCTAGTTCCAGGGAATCTGAAGCCCTCTTCTGACCTCCGCAGCATTGCATGACACTAATTAATTAATTTAAAAATATTGTACTTATTGTTTTTATTTTATATGTCTGAATATATTGCCTGCATGCATGTAAGTGCACTTGTATGACACAATGCCCACAGATGTCAAAAGAGCTATTGGATCCCCTGGAACTGGAATTAAAGACAGTTGTTAGCTGCCATATGGGTGTTGGGACTCAAACCCAGGTCCACTGTAAGAGCAGCCAGTGCTTTTAACTGCTGAACCATCTCTCCAGCCCCTTAATTAATTTTTAAATTTAATGTGCAGGAATGTTTTGCCTGCACACAAGTAAATGCACCATATGCATGCAATGTCTGAAGAGCTCATAAGGGGGTATCAGAGCCCCTGGAACTCCAGTTACAAGTGGTTGTTAGCCACCACCTGGGTGCAAGAACACCCAGTATCCTTAGTAGCTGAGCCATCTCTCCAGTCCCATTCTAGGACTTCTTTGCTTTCTTATTGAAAAAAGCAATTTAGTTTCTTTTTATCGCTGGAGTTACATTTAGACTTTCCATGATCTTTTGGAATGAGAAAGCACAAGTATGGTAGGAAGGCCCACTGACATACAGAGATATACCCTCTGATAACATTGCCAATTGAACCTCTTTCCAGATGTGGCTGAGAGTCCCTGTTCTCAACATGGCCTTACATTTCACTGTCTTCAATCCCTGGAATCCTTAGGGAGATGAAACCTGCCTGTGACTCCTACCTCACATTTGTCACCTTGACTGTTTTTCTCATTTCTGCGGAGCTGTTGTAGAGCAGATGATTCTCTATCACTTCTCTGTCTGCTACCCTTGAAAGCAGCTCACTTCAAATATTGTCTCATAGAGATACCTGGAGTAAAAAGACAGAAAAAGGCAGAAGGAACCTATCTTGGCTGACATAAGTTTTCCTTGTTCAGCATGTAAATAAATTGAAGTTCATATAAACCTTTTCCGTGGAGGCTCCACCAAGAGAAAACGTTCTCAGAGTCACCCCAAACACAGTTTCTTCCACCTCATTTCCCTTTATAATGTGCTTTCTGTACCAAAAGACTTTAAATTAGCAAAAAGCAAAAAAGGACCCAGTAAAATATTTCTGGATTTTAAAGACTGACTGGACTGCAGATAGAGACTGATAATATTGTAGCAATATGTGGCGGCATTAAGAGGCCAGCTTGGTTGAGGGGAGGATCAGGCACAAAAAGCAAGAAGACCAGACAGGGCCCAGGTAGAAGCAGGACAGGGACCAAGTCTGAGCTCTACTAGCCAATGGCACCTGGAGATTAAGCAAGACCCTCGTGTATTCACAACTTCAATAAACATATGTAACTAGCCAATGTTTTATGAGTTTTATAAGTATTAACTCATTTAATCCTCTTAGTAACCTTGTCATGTAGGAACCAGGATTGTCTCCATCTTTCTCAGTGAGAAAATTAAAGCAAAATGAAGTGAGCTCTAGGCTGTCTTGTAGTTGCTATTTACACTTCTCTGGGTTTTTTTTTTGTTTTTTTTTTTTTGGGTAAAAAGCATGTTTTATTTTCTCTTAGCAAATTTTCTATAATTTATTACATAAAATGTTCAATTTGTTATTGGAGCTCTCCTAAAATAACAAAGCTCATGGATCACTTCAAAGTATGTATGAGAATATAGTATTCTCTCCTAAACCCATTTCAAGAAGCTTGCATGTTTACATTCATATGTAATATTTAAATATTTATGTATAAAATAAAGTGAAAGTAATTTTTAATTATGGTTGTGCTTATAAAACTCTTAGTCAAATTAATAAAAAAATTGAAAGCATCCAAATGTATGCTAGTTGAGAGATCTTAAAATCTTATTTTATGGGACTGGTGAGACAGCTCAGTGGGTGAAATCACTTGTTGCAAAGCCTGACAACCTGAGTTTGATCACCAGGATCCACATGTTGGAATTAGAAAATTGACTTCCCAGAGTTGTCCTCTGACCTCCATATATACACTATGGTATAAGTGCTTACAGAGAGAGAGAGAGAGAGAGAGAGAGAGAGAGAGAGAGAGAGGTAACAAATACATTTTATGAGTAGAATAGTCTGAAGCTACAAAATACCAATGTTAATATGATCTGTGGTGTGTGTGTGTGTGTGTGTATGTGTGTGTGTGTGTGTGTGTGTTGTATGCAGGTGTATGTGGCTTGGTTTTGTCTGTATGAATTTGTGATGTTATATTGAATGGCAACTTGACATGCTCTCCTTCCTAGGAGACAAGCCTCTGGGCATGCCTGTGAGGGATTATCTGGATGTGGTTAGCTTTTGAGCCTCATGAAAGACTATGTAAATTAGGTTAACTGAGATGGCATGGTGATTTGAATGAAAAGCATCCCTCAGAGACTCAAGTATTTGAACACTAGGTCAGTTGGTAGTGCTCTTTAGAAAGGGTCATTGAATCTTTAAGAGGCATGGGCTAACTGGAGGAAGCATGTCACTGAAGGCGGGCTTTGAGAGTTCATAGCCTTGACTCATTTCTGGTTTTGCTCCTTTCTCTGTTTCCTGTGAGTGCTTAAAGATTTGATCTCTCAGCTTTCTGCTTCTCACTGACTTCACTCTGCCAGGATGGAATCTAATCCCTCTGAACTTGGATTAAAATAAACTCTTCCTTCCATAAGTTTCCTTGGTCATGGTGCTTTATCACAGCAACAGAAACATAGTACTGGTGAGAAGACCTACCTTAAATGTGAATGGCACCATTTCATGGGTTGTGGTCTTGGACCACATAAGATGGAGAAAGCCAGTTGAGCACCAGCATTCATCTCTCACTACCTCCTGAGTGGGCACAAGGTGACCAACCTCCTCAAGCTCCTACCACCATGATTCCCTGTTCCATAATTTCCCTGCCATGATGGTCTATGCCCTCAATGGATGGACCAAAATAAACCCTTCTTTCCTTAATTATTTTTGACAGGAATTTTGTCACAGCAGTGAAGAAAAACTAAAACCATTTATTTTGATTGCTTTTCTATGTGGTACTTTGGTGTCTTTCCTTAAGTCTGGAAAAATCAGCCATGTTCTTAGATTACAAATATGATGTTGTAGTTGTTGATATCCTATGGTATTTTTCCAGAAATCTTCAGAACTCTGTTCTGCACTCTTTCTTCTGTTTCCATGTGGGTAATTTCTGTTGATCTATTTTCTAGTCTTCTTGACCCTTACCTGGCTCTGTCTACCACCAGAGATTTCACGGATCACTATCATCTCAGTCTTGGTTTGCTGAAAAGATTGTTATAAGGCCTCTTCTGGGTCTCCATGAGACATGCATGCCAAGTGTCCATCTACTACCGAATGTTAAGAATATTTTTATGCTAGAATATTGAGGAAAAATTAATTGGAGGACTGTCAATAAAAAGTGAAGAGGATTCTCCCTTCCATCTCCCCCACTGTTCTCTGCTCCTGGTTTGGGCCCTGCACCATTCCTGGTCTTGGGTCCCCAGACAGCTGGGGAACCAGTGCTGCTTCCGGATCCTTTTCGTCCATGCCAGCTTGATGCCTTCCTTGGGCTCCAGGATCACTGCTTCGGGACCTGGCCCCGCCCTCACCTCTCCCTGCTTCGCTGGACCTGCACCACCGGCTAACTCTCCTGGCCTGCTCTCCTGCCCTCAGGCCTCTCTTGGGGTAAGTCTATCGCGCAGCCCTCCGCGCCTTGACTCCCCCAGCTGAGTTCACCCTTCCATCTCCCCTGCTGTTCTCTACTCCTAGCTTGGACCCTGTGCCATTCCTAGTCTTGGGGACCCAGACACCTGGGGAGCCAGTGCTGCTTCCTGATCCTTTTCACCCTGACAGCTTGGTGCCTTCCTTGGGCCCCAGGAGCACTGCCTCTGGACCCGGCCCTGCCCTCACCTCTCTCTGCTTCCCTGGACCTGCACCACCGGCTAAATGTCCTGGCTTGCTCTCCTATCCTCAGGCCTCTTGGGGTGGGACTATCGCAGAGCCCTCCATGCCTTGATTCCCCCTGCCTCATTCGCCCTTCCGTCTCCCCCGATGTTCTCTGCTCCTGGTTTGGGCCCTGCGCCATTCCTGGTCTTGGGTCCCCAGACACCTGAGGGACCGGTGCTGCTTCCTGATCCTTTTCGCCCAGGCCAGCTTGGTGCCTTCCTTGGGCTCCAGGAGCACTGCTTCGGGACCTGGCCCTGCCCTCACCCCTCCCTGCTTCCCTGGACCTGCACCACCGGCTAACTCTCCTGGCCTGCTCTCCTGCCCTCAGGCCTCTCTTGGGGTAAGTCTATGCACAGTCCTCCCTGCCTTGACTCCCCCAGCAGCGTTCACCCTTCTATCTCCCCCGCTATTCTCTACTCCTAGATTGGGCCCTGCGCCATTACTAGTCTTGGGTCCCCAGACACCTGGGGAACCAATACTGCTTCCTGATCTTTTTCACCCAGACCAACTTAGTGCCTTCCTTGGGCCCCAGGAG
>NW_008352891.1:8573337-8581465 GCF_000622305.1 Nannospalax galili
GAAGGCTGTCTATCTGACGAGTTTGTATTCATGCTCAGATGCCAAGGAACTCAGAAAGTAAGTGACTGCGACCAGAAATAGTCATATATAGAGATTAGAAATGCATGTGAAAACATCTCAGTGTCAATTGCCTTAAAATGAATTTTTCTGTATGAAACTGTGTAATTTAACAACGAAGTGGATATCTTTTTTAAACGTTGGAACTTCATTTAATTTTATGTCTTATAGAGTTTACAATGAGTTAAAGATTATATAAGCGTAATAATTCATCTGTAAACCTAAAAATGTACAGCCAATTTTGAAAGAGATGTACCCCAGCTCAGAAAAATGTTATTGAATAGCTTAATGCTTTAATGAAATGCTTCTTCTAATTAAAAAAAAAAAAGACACCAAACACGTTTAAAATTCAATGAATGGTTTCTGAATCCCTAGGAGGCACATAAACACAGAAAAAATATATATATTTTTTATTTTTTTCATGTGTATGAGTGTATTGCCTACATGTATGTAAGTGTACCTGTGTTGTGCAATGCTTGTGGAGGTCAGAGAGGGCATTGGCTCTACTGGAACTGGAGATATGTATTATTGTTAGCTGTCATATGGGTGCTGGGAAATGAACCCGGATCCTCTACAAGAGCTGTCAGTGCTCTTAATCACTGAGCCAATCCCTCCAGCCCCTCCCCCCAATTACTTTTGAAAACTGATTGATCAACGCCTTTCCCTATTTCTATTCTACTGTATTGTTTTCTTACTGATGCATAAACTTTATATGCCAGATGTCCACCATTTGCAATTTTTTGTAAATTTTCTTAATTTATTATTTCTCTTTTTGCTTTACTGCTTATTTTTAAGTTTTCACTCAGTCAACTCTCCTTTCCTATCAATGGTCAATAATATCTTTTAAGGCTTTCCTACATACTACAGTATCAGCTATCTACTTATTTTATTCATATTATTTTACAGTTTAACATTTAGCTGATTTTTTGTTAGTTTATAGTATAAAATGTTTGTATGTTTGGGTAAGAAGAAACTAGTTTAATTTCCTTTCTGAATAACCATTAACTGATTTATCAAAAATTTTTTCAGGTACATCATTGATTATATACTCCAGATTCAAATTTAAACAGTGCCTATAAACTGCATGGCACTGTGTGTGTGTGTGTGTATATATATATATATATAATTTCTCATGTTACATCAAGTCTAACTTAACTGGGGTGCTTTGTAAAAGTAAAAATGGTTGCTGTCCATATTTAGTCTGTGAAGCATATGAATCCCACAGGATTTGTATCCTGGTGGGATCTGGGCTTGTTTTATCATGGTGCTGAGCTCCCTAGGTGGCCATATGGCCTAGTTGCCATCATGGCTGCTGACCTCACCAAGAGAGAGGCAACCATGTGACCTGGCCTCCATCTTGGTTCATGACATCATCAATATGGTGACAGTTACATGGCTTGGTTGCCATCTTGGACAGTAATTTTCAGAACAATGTAAAATTATGTTTTAAATAACAGATTGTTAACTTCTTTGTGATTAAAGGAATACCTCTAGAATTCTATTAAAAATATCTTGGCTATTAAAATTTTTTTTAAAAAGTGAAGAGAAGAAGCAAATACCTGAAAACAAATACATAAAGTGAACTGTTATGTTTAAAGAAAAGTGTCATGTTCAGGGCTGGAGAGATGGCTCAGTGGTTAAGAACACTACACTGATTGTTCTTACAGAAGACCCAGGTTCAAATCCTAGCACACACAGCAGCTAATAACTATCCGTAACTCCAGTCCCAGGGAATTCAACAGTCTCTTGTGTCTTCTGAGGGCATTGCATGACACGGGTGCACTTACCTGCATGCAGGCAATACATGCATACACATAAAAAAATAATAAATAAAATATAAAACGAAAAAAGAGAAAAATGCCATGTTCATAGGAAACTCTCAAACATGAAGCTGAAACTTTAGTGATGTGTGTTCACTGTGAATAGTGGGGAGAGGGGTGATCTGAAAGAAGAAAATTTACATCTGATCAAGTTATCTGCCACATAAGAAAAACACATTGCGATTTCTCTAGAGGCTGTTTGAATGATAGTCACTGCCCACATTCAGCTGAGTAAAACTGATGGTGAGCAGAGCAAAGAGTTTGAGAACACTGGGCGAAAAACCCACAGGAAAAATACTAAGAGTCACTGAGGTACAGGCACGTGGACTTACCTGTCCTTGTCCCATTTTCATGATATTGTCTCATACAAAACTCCCGGTCCTTCTTCTCAATAAAGCAATTGCTCGGTAGTCCCCAACTCCAACTCTAATATTCTTCTTCCCCCTCTTCCTCCATGTTCCCTAAATTGTGGCGGATGTGATTTAGTGGTCCCGTTTCAAGGCAGCACCCTGAGTCATGGAGGAGGTGATTGAGCTATCCAGTTTCAAGGTAGCACCTTACCTTACCATTTACTCTCATCAGTCTGGCCAGTTATGGGCTTCTGCATTAACTGCTGCCCATTGCATCTAGAAGCTTCTCTGATGAAGCCTGGGCACAGCACTACTCTATGGTATGAGTATTTAGAGGGCAAGTTGATGATGTGACTAAAGTTTGGCAGAACAATGCAGTAGGTTCCCCCCCTAAGGCTCATGGCCTCTAAAAAACCTCCCACCCATGTTCAGACTTATAGTGCTTATTAAATCCAATATGCTATACGCAAAAACAGGAGACTAAGAGGGGGAGGGGGCCTTATTGAGAAGAAGAGTTCTGGAAGAGGAGGGAGGGGAGTTGGGACAAAAATAACTAAAATTCACTATGTAAATTGTGAAACTAAAATAATAAAAAAAATTAAAAAATAAGAGAAAGTAATTACTCATGAAGCCTTGGGGCAGAACACCTGTGTTTAATTTCTTCGCTGAGCATTAGCAAGCTCAAAGATTCTTAGTTCTGCCTCCATGTGAGAATCAAGTGGAGGAGCTGTTAAAACCCTCAGTGTCCATGCTGCCCCCCAATCCAAGTTAGTTCAAACCTACACACTTCATAGTCAATAACTATTTTTGCATCCCAGGCCTGGGATCTTAGTTGATGCTCCTCTTTACCAAAGTATTTATTGGAAACATTCTTAGCATTAGATCTTGGGTCAGGCCCTTGATATACAAATTCCAAAGTTAGAGATACAGATTCCAGTTTTATGAAACTAAGAATCTAGCAAATGATGGAGTAGAAGAGGGGAAACAAATAGATTCTGGCAAAGAGTCAAGCAAGATGACCTCAGAGCCATCACTGTGTCCTACTCTGAGGACAGCCCTTAAACTGAGATCTGATAAAGTCAGACACAGAGAAAATAAGAGAGGGGACAGGCTCAATGAACTCTAACAATTTAACTCCCCATGCGCAAGTCAGAGGATCCTGGTTCTCTTAGAGAAAGGACTGTGGAAAGTGCTGGAATCCAAACAAGGGACCAATAAGTCCCATTCTAAGTCAAAGCAACTCCTGTATCTATGATTAGCTCTTGATGTTCTGTGCTTGGCTGAGCACATGCATAGCTTTATTCTAGCTACTGTTTAGGAGACATGATCTTGGACCTTCTCTACTAAGTGCATTTTGAAAGTTTGGTCAAACTATGTAGTTCTCTCCCAACTACACAACTTTTTGTGATGGATGAAATTAACATGGCCAGCACACAAAAAATGGATATGATGGTGTCCTACCAGAGCACCATTTGCAGTCCTATGTAGCAATGCACACAGCTGTTTTCTTGACCATGGTTTACCAGTGCCTCTCTGCACATAGTAAAAGAGACTTCTGGACTAGCCTGAAGAACATAGGACTTTAACTGTACAAGGTTTGATCTTGCTTTGTAGAATCACTTAGCTGGTGGGCATCAATGGTTGTTGTAAGAGACATCTCTATATTGGCTAATACTGGTGGGCAGTAACAAGATAGAGCAGGCAGTGTCGTCTCCATGGGAGATGGGCTCAGTGTGATTCCATAACTGCGGTTTAGGATAGACTTTGATAAAAGTACTCATGTGTCCCTTAAGCTATCTGTCCATCAGACTAGACTGCTCATCATTAGCAAACTCTCTTGAAGATCTAGAAACTAGATTCTGAAGTTCTACCCAAACTGATACATATTGTTTTTGCTCACATTTCACTGACCAAGGCAAATGACATAGCTATGCTAATGGTTTTTAAACCTAACTTTAAAATTAAATTTTTGTGGTTTTCATGCAATAGAATTTGATGGGTATTTAGATTTTTTTTCCTATCCACACCTCCCCTTATTTTCCCCCACCCAATTTAATGTACTCTATTATATGTAATAAGACTTACAGAGTCTAATTTATATCTCAAATGTTCATCAGTGTGTGTCTATCCACTGGAACCTGATTAACCTACAAGAGTCCCATCCTTGAAAGAGACAATTTCTCCTCCTTCCAGCATCCATTTATTGACAAAATTCCCTTAGTTTGAGTTTGGGTTTCTTACCCACTTCCCCGTGTACATGCTGGGATTTTATTTGGTTTGATCTTGCCCAAATAGGAATTGTGCATACTTTCACTGTGGTTATGAGTTCATATGAGTAATTGACCAGCTGTCTGAAAAACTCTGTTTCCTGTGGTTATTCCCCACCTCTGGCTCTTACAATCTTTCTACCCCCCGCTTCCACAATGATCCTTGAACCTTAGGAGGTGAAGTTTGATATAGACATTCTTTGAAGGGTAAGCACTGTGCAACCCTTTTATTCTGCACATTGGTCAGTTGTGGGTTTCTGTGTTAATCACCATCTGCAGCATAAGGAAACTTCTCCGGTCAGAGTAGAGAATGAATTAATCTATGGGTAGAGCAAAAAGTCATTAAGAGTAAGTTTAATACTATAACTATTTAGAAGAAAGCTAGTAAAGTCTCTACCCTATGTCCTGTGGCCTGTCTAGCCTCAGGTTCCTAATCCTGATAACAATGTCAAGTATGGGTTCTATCCTATGAAGTGGACCTTAAATTCAATTAAATAGTGGCTTGTTACTCCCACAATACTTGTGCCACTATTGCACCAGTGGACATATCTTACCAGGCCAATTGTTGTAGTTCATGCGATTCATGGCTGGGTAATGTTGATGATTATTTTTCCTTCCAGTAGCATGCATAGCACCTTCTAGCACTATGAACACTTATGCTAAATTTTGATTGAACAGAGTAGGCAAACTTATCCTTAGCCCATGGAGAGAAAAAGAGAAATTCTTCTAAACAACTCCAGGACAGACATGCCATCAGGCTCCAAAGGTGTCCAGAGAGGGCAAAATATGTCTCACTGATTTGGAAGGGGAAGCAAGGAGGAAATACAGAAAGGCTAGAATAGAACTCTTGACTCCCAGTGGGGTAGGTGGCTGCCACAGCATGGAGGCATTGGGAAGGGTTTCTAAAATCTGCAGCATGGTCTTTAGTGAGGATTCTCCAAAATTTCCATGTGGACCAAATCCTACATCATTCACTTGTGTTTATACCTTCAGGCTCAGGAGATCTCCAGCTAGGTTCCAGAGCTACCCAGAGAGTTCTCGGAATGTCATTGTCTCAGTCACCTCTCTTAAAGGGGGATGTGGCGGGGAGATGATCAGCAGTTGAAGCACTTTCTGCAAAAGCAAGAAGCCTGGGGTCCGGATCCCCAGCATCCATATAAGTGCTGGCTGGGCATGGTGGCTTGCTTGTAGTTCCAGCATTAGAAGTCAGAGACACAGGATCCCTAGAACACGCTGGCTAGCAAAACTAGCCAAAGCCAAGAGTTCTGGGTTTGACTGAAACTCCTGCCTCAAAAAAGTAAGATGGAAAAGCAATCAAGGAAGATTCCCAGTACTAACCCTAGGCCTCCGTGTATGCACAGATATGTGCATATGTACTCACACATGTGTATGTACACACGTGAACACGTATACTCACATACGTGCACACACCACATACATACACATGAAAAGAAGAGAAAAAAATAACCAAAGTTTTCTGAGAAAGCAGTCAAAAGCAAAGCTAGAAGGCTAACGACATACCTGCATCCTGAGAAGGCTTTCACCTTCTTTATACTTTGTTTTCAAGCACAATCACATTTCCAGAATTTTCTGTGTTTATTCAGAATGAGGCCCCACCAGTAGCCATGTCAGGACCTGTGACATTCCTTCTGTTGAGCAGGTGGTTTGGCTGCTGTCATATGGCCAGCTGGCTCCAGATTCATCTGCACAGTCTGGGTACTCCCGGCCTCTCTGGATGCCTCATGGCTTGGTAACTAATCCAGAGTCAGTACCACTGTTACAAACACCAGTTAAGAAGAAAGACTGGAGCAGGTGGTCTGTGTCGACTCAGCTGTCACACCTACAAAATCTGAAGAAAGGAAGAACTTCACTGTATGTAGCTCACTGCACTTTGAAACACACACACACATACACACACACACACACACACACACACACACACACACACACACTCACAGAGAGACACACAGACGGGCATCTCTTGGGAGCCAAAAACAAAGGCTGCACAAGCCAGAAGGGAAAGTGTCGCCAGCACCAAGGCAGAACAGTCCCCGTTCTCCTATAGAAATGCCAAGATGCAAAAAAAAAAAAAAAAAAAAAAATCTGAAATATGTATTTCTGGCTTCCTTGCTCCTTCTGTGTGAGCTTTGGGAAGGGGGTGGAGACCTTAACTTTCCATCCCAGCATCCTGAGTCCAAAATGTTTTTGTCTTTGGATGTACAAAAAGTGTGTTGAATAAAGAAAAGAGAGAAAAGCAACAACAACAACAACAAAGAGAATGGAGGAAGGTTTCTTTCTTCTCTGTGTGGTCCCTGTGAACAGTGTGCTTATGGGACCACCTGGATGGCTCTTCAGAGGCCATTAATTACCTACCCCATGGGCAAGAATCAGCCAAGAAATTATAAAAATAGCTCCTGTTTTTATAATACTTTCAACCTGCTTTATCATTTGGTTCTCAGAGCCCCCCTGCTTCTGGCTGGAGCATAAGAGGTTTTGTTTGGTTGATTTGTTCCTTAGCTGACATTGGTAACATAGAAATAACAGGTAATAAAGTACTTCATAATGTATTCTAATATTGCATCGAAGAGTATGACTCCATTTACAAAGTACCATTCTTTTTTATTCATCCCTTTGTTTGGGTGCTTTCAAGTGTCCATCATGTGCTAGTCTTTGTGTGTGAAACTCATTTTGACTTACACTTTGCAATATGTAGAAGAAAACGTGGATTATTAAAGTAGCGAACACTTAAGCTCAAGTGATGGCTCTGTTCTACATCTTGGTAATCGCATGTAAATCATCTCTGCAGTTAGCTTAACTTTACTATAGGTGACAAGTTAATGCTAAATAGCATTAACTTGAAGGAAAGAAATGTCCATCCTGCTCAGCCCAGAATAGACTTGAAAGAAGTTAGTGTGTTCTATCCCTTTCATGGCATCAGGCCAGGTTTCTTTCTCCCCCCTCCAACCAAAGTAGAATGCTGAAGAAGAACACACCCCACTGTGTGCCCAACACTGAGCTATGAAGAATAATTTTAGGTGTGTTAACACTGAAATACACATGTACCCAAGAAGATTCCTGAAGACCAATAGGAAGGTGCCAGGTTTCTCTGTGAAAGAGCTGGATGGTAGGATTGGGGAGATCCCCCAGCCACAGCAGAGCCAATCCCGCTGCACCCAGTCCCATTGTCATGGCACTTTCTTCCCCTCATTCTTTCTCATGCTGGAGTCAGGGATGTTTCCTAGGAATCTGGTGTTACTGGGGGATGAGGTCGAGGAACTGAGTCACATTTTCTCCTAAAGCAAGGTTCAGGAAGAATTAAACATCAGTGCTGTTTCATTTAGTGAACAATTGTATAAAAGCATGTTTTTGTTGGCTACCATCCAAGCTTCTTATCATTGGGATAATTATTCTATAGTGTAGATATTGAACTTGACACAGAGATCATTAAAAAACAATTTTTAGCATTTTTCCCAACACTACATTTCAAAGCTACCTGCATTTTAATAATTTCCTTCTCTGAATTGTAATAGTTGGGGCTGTCCAATTGGAGCTCTTCAGAGAAAGTTAATAGGCTAGATGATGCTGATTGATAGATGATAGATGATAGATAGATAGATAGATAGATAGATAGATA
>NW_008352891.1:8581512-8636786 GCF_000622305.1 Nannospalax galili
ATAGACAACAGTTAGATGATAGATGATAGATAGATTGATGATAGATAGATAGATAGATAGATGATAGACAAAAGTTAGATGATAGATTGATGATGATGATAGATAGATAGATAGATAGATAGATAGATAGATAGATGATTGATAGATAGATAGATGATAGCAGTTAGATGATAGATGATAGATAGATTGATGATGATAGATAGATGATAGATAGATAGATAGATAGATAGATAGATAGATAGATAGATAGACAGACAGATAGGTAGATAGATGATATATAGACAGGCTAGACTGATTGTAAACATAGCAAATTTCTCATGTAATTATAGACAAACCCCACAATGTGCCAACTGGAAGTTGGAGAGCTAGGAAAGCCTGAGGACCAGGAGCAAAGCTGGTCAAGGACAGGGCAAGGAAGGATGGACATGCCAGCTCAGACATAGAGAGCAAATTTGTCCTTCAGATTTGCCTTTTCAGATTCCACCAGGCATAAGCTGGCTATTGTCACCTTGAAATCAGAGCAGCTGTGATTACTCTTGTGAGACTCTCAGGAGATGAAGCTCATTACCTTTCCCTTGTGGAGAACTATGTGAATGCACAAGGCGATGGACTAAAGGCTCAAGGGGGTGAAGAGATGCTTGGGTGGCTCACAATGTGGAGGAGACCCTCTGGAAGTGCATCACGAAGTGGCACGAGACCCCACACTTCCTAGAAGATCTATCATATGTAACTATTTTCTTGGGAAGGTAAGGCTTTTTTTGGTACGATATCTATACTTGCCCACGAACTGGTTTCTATTAGTAACCCTTCACACCTGCTTCTGTAAGTCATCCCAATTAAGCTGTAATTGGTGTCCTGTCTTTGGTGAATGGACATTTGTTCGCAATGTCCCCAGAAAAACTTAACAACAGCAATGGTAACCACCTACACTGGTGACGGTGGGTCTTCTTCAGTTACTGTGTCTATTGATCCAAATGATCATCTCTCAGGATTATCTAAACTTCTTTCCAGACACATCCAGTAATAATGTTTCACCACGTTACTAAGCATCCCTTAGTACAGTTGAGATGACCCATAAAATTAATCATCATTCCAGGGACTGGCCAGGTGGATCAGTAAGTAAAGGCATTTGCCGCCAAGCCTGATAACCTCAGTTTGATCCCTGGGACCCACATGGTAGAAAGAAAGAATCAATTCCCTCAAGTGATTTCAACTTCTCACAAGCACCATCTCTCTCTCTCTCTCTCTCTCTCTCTCTCTCTCTCTCTCTCTGAAGTTGTCTTATGCTCTACACAGGAGTGCTATGATATCTCTCACAATAAACAAATATACAAAATAAATAAATGAAATGTAATAAATATCATTCCATAGTTAATCTGATCATTTCCCAATATTAACAAATACTTCCAATCATCAATTCTAATTCCCCGACAATGAAGACTTATCAGTAAATTAGGTGTGTCTGTTTGCAGGCATTAAATTCATGTGTGTCAATCTGTAAGGTTTTACAAAAGATGTCTAGTTGTAACCAAATTATAAAGAATAAATAAAGGAAGGAAATGTAATATATTACCAAGATACAAAGCCAACAACAGAATCAGACTTGGATGGGATGAAGACATGGAAACTCTCAGTGAGTTAAAACAACTGCTGTTAATTTGTTAAAGGTTCTGATAAAAACATGCACAAAATTCAAGAAAATTTTGGTACCTGCAGTGGAAATATGAAACCACTGCACACATCTAAAACACCAAGCTTGAAAACACAGAAATAGATATACATTTATACAGCTACGGGGTTGGATGGCATTGCCCTAAATTCATGTCCACTCAGAACTTGCGAGTATGAGCATATTCGGAAATACAGTCTTTGAGGACATAATTAGTTAAAATGAGGTCATGTTGGATGGGTACTTGCCTTGAACTCTACATATGGTGTCCTTGGAAGGCGATAGAAGATTGGTGACACTGATGCACACAGGAAGAAGCCTGTGTATGTGAAAACGGGGCAGACTAGACTTCACACGGCCGTAAAGTCTGGACTTGGCAGTCCCTGTTTCTAGTGGCCCGGGGCTGTGAAATTGGAATAAACTTTAAGAAAGATTTTTCATAACGGCCTTCGGAGGAAAGACTTCATCCACTTGTTGAAATGGTGAGTTGAGCCCTGCAGCAAACATGAGTACCCGAGTTCAGATCCCTGGCACCCAGGTATAAAAGCACACATCTCTAGCGTGTCTATGATCCTCGCATGGGGTCAGGCTCAGGGGAGAAACTGGAGATAGTTGCTGAGCACTGTGTTCATTGAGAGACCTTGTCTCAAAACATGAGATGGAGGGTGATGGAGACATCTGATGTCAACTTCTGGCTTCTGTGGGCACTCACACACGCATGTACACATACACACACACACACACACACACACACACACACACCAAAAATCCACAATGTTTCTACTCACACCTAGGCTGTTAGTAAATTAATATGTGATGAATGGATAGATGTTTAAATGGGTAGATGTTTAAAATATTTTCCCAAAACAGTGATATTCGGGCCAGATGGTAAAAGGTGAAGCTCTACCTACTGGAAATATTGCTTCTGGGCACAGCTCACCATCTCAATGAACGAATGAGATCGTATCCCTCCACTTTTCAGATGGTCTCCACAGGAGAGTATGTAGGTAACAGTGTCTGCACCACATACAAATCTTTCTTCTAAATATTTCAAGGATTTCAGTGAGATAATTATGCATCAAAAAAAGTATAAAAGAGTGGGTGTGAGTAGCACATCTGTTCTTAACCCAAGCCACCCACTCACTATGACATTGGGCTAGTTCCTCAACCTCTGTGAGCCTTTGTTTCTTTATGGATTAAATGAGACTTTGCCAAGACCTACAGGACAGACCCAGGTACTAGCAGATTCTAGCATGTATCACTAGCCCAGGTGCGGGATGGCAGCTGGAAAGCGGTCAGTGGAAGTGTTCCCACAATTCCCTTCCCTGCTCATTCCCCCACTTTCCCTCACTGTTCTCTAGTTGCCCTGCATGCTGGTACTTGATAATCACCTCCTTGAACCAAAGTAACTTGGACTCCAGCAAGGAAAGGTGCTTCCAGAACATAGTGGCTCCCACGGGCTTTAACCCCTCACAACCAGCTTTATTGGTACAGTTTCACTTTCCATCTGATAATTTTGATTTCTTCAGGTAAGAAGAATTTTTGTAAATTCCACTCCGCGCTTTGGGTTTTATTGTGAATTAACAAATACTCGGGTCTTTGTGTGGGTGTGTCTGTGGGGAGTTTTCCAGCTAACAAAGGCTCTATTTGTAGCCCATGGCACCCATCTGACCTGGCACCACCCCAGGTCCGCACCTGCGTGTTCCTGTTTACTCGACCTGCTCTTGCACGTTGCCTCCCCAGCCCTGTGATTTCGGAGGAAGGGTCTGTACATGCTTTTCTCGTGACCTTTATGCCTGGAAACCCTGAAGGTGTCACTTTTCCAGCATTGTTTCAGGGAGTTTGTTGACATTAGTGAGATCCATCCCCCAAGATGTACAGGGGGAGCCCTGTGAGAAGTCATGGCCAGATGAGATCCTGCAGAGCTGCCACTGCAGACCAGCAGCCACCTGGCTCAGCGCATGGGCCAAATAAGATGCCTCTGAGAATCTCAGCACCAACACCTGTTCCTGACAGTCTGGTCTGGACTGGGAGTATTACACATCAATCACCACACAGAATGGGCATGAATCTGCCTTCTCTGTCCCACACATACATGCACGTGGAGGCATGAAGGCATGCTCACACATGTATACCCCCATCCATCTCCACATGCACATTCAAACCCATACACATATATACACACCAAGTCATACACATTCACCCATCCTCATACACACATATGCATGTATCCACACATAGCTGAGCAAATATGTATACCCATATGCACCATGTATACATACAGGCAGGCACACAACACACACACACAACACCCCTGTTTTTTCTCCCCTTCCATGTTCCTTACACCAGTCATCACCCAGGTCCAACCGCCTCTTTCCTGGCCAGCACTAGGTTCTTCTCCGGCTGCTATTTTCATACAAACCATTCTCCCTCAAAAGTACTGAAGATGTGTGAAAGCCAGAAAATGCACGCGGCTCATTTCTGCCCCCTTGACAACATTCTTTTGGGCAAGAAGCTAAGGGAGAAGAAAGGAGTTAAAATATGCACATAATGTACAAATCTTCAGAAACCGTTCCTAATCTGTCAGATCTCTCCGATAAAAAGAATGGCTTTCTGAATCCTAGGAGAATCAAGTCAAAATTTTTAGCCTGGTATCAGAGCTCATGGCCTGGCGCTGGGCAGTTTCTTGGGTGGCTTTTCTTCTCCTCCCATCCATCCACAGGGCTTCTGGAGTCCAGCATCTGCCCTGCATGCCCTGCTCTTACAGCTGAGTGAACATTGCCTGAGTGAACTCCTAAATATACCTCAAAGCCCAGGCCAAATGCACCCCTTTCACCTGGTTTCCTCCTTCCTTCAATCCTGGTAATCACACGCTCCTCAGAAAAACCACAGTACAGAACTTGTGTCCTACTTGTCACTCTGAAACTTGAAGAAAATGAGCCTGGGAAATGCTGGTCATATGGTCCAAAGTCTACAGAAGCCTTCACTTCTAAATAGACAAATCAGCACATCTGACTTCAAAGATCAGTTGCCTTCTGCAGAAGTACACGCCTTGCTGTGGACATCCCAGGCGCTGAGTAGAAGCCTTATGACCTTACATTTAGTACCCCAGTTGTACCCAACTGATCATGACTTTTCTCTGTGCTTCCAAGCTTACACTAGACCTTGGACCTGTTAGGTGCGGAGCACCTGCTTTGCTATCAGTATCTCATTCTTTGTTGGCACTGAGAGCCATACCTGTCATTCCCAATACCAGTCCCCCAAACAAGAACATTCTACCCTTGGAAAGTCTTCAAGATTATGAAACATTTTTGCAATGAATAGTGAATGGTCCCAGAAGAAGTTGGAAAGAAATGGTATTTACTAACAATAACTGCACTTTGCAGATAAAGAAACTGAAGCTAGGGAAACCAGAGAATGGATCAGAACCCTGAAGGCCTGTCCCAGGCTGGTGCTGCAGCATCTCCAAGAGGCTGACCCCTGAGGGCTCAGTGCATGTTCTGATCATGAAGCCTATTGGAGAACGTCCCAGTCTGAGTGGCAGCTGGTATTGCCCACCTCAGAGTGTTAAAGATGAGCCCAGCATATTTACCTCAGGGCTCACCTGCCTAACAAAGCGTCTCTCTTTATTCTTTCTGGTTTAGGAGTGGGAGTGCCAACAAGAAGGAGCAGAGAGAGACAGAAAGAGGCAGAGACAGAGAGATAGAGAGCATTTTGTGACCAAATTGTGACTCTTGGCTCTGTAGAGATGAGGAGTAGATGGCTTAGAAGAGCCTGAATGTCCAGAGATACGGGGATGACTGCAAAACACAGCTCAAAAGTCTCTCTCTGAACAAAGACCAGAGACAAACCAAGCTGTCTGGAATGGTAGGGGATTATACCTGTGGGAAGCCATGCTGCCTCCCTCAGGGTACCTCAGGACCCTTAAAGAGAATCAGCACTAGGAAGAGAAAGGCCCCTGCTCAGGTGCTGGGGCTATCTTAACCAGATAGTGCTAGCTCTAATCCCAAGTGATCAGAAACCTCAGAGCACAAGAGAACATAAAAGTGTCTCTTAGAGTGGTTCTGTATCAGAGCCTAGATGTCAGACCCAAGATAAGTGAACCTAGGGAGATGCCCCCTGCCAAACCTGACACTTGTCTGTCTGAAGAAGGCTGTGAGGGAGAACAGAGGACCAAAGATCAGCCAGCCCGCTGTATCCAGACAGCAAAGCCTTCCTCAAAATTAAAGACCCTTCCCCTGACTCCTGTCAGTTCCCTCCCTCTGTGTTGCACTTTTGGGTGACCTCAGGTGGTGAAGGAAAGGATCAAACTCAGACCCCTCTGGACTGGCACTGTACATTTCCTGTTTAGGCCAGCTGCTCCAGGCAACTCACTCCTGTGATTCACCAGGCAATGGTGGGTAGAAGCAGACCCTGTCCTCATCTCAGCTCATGGAACATAGCAGACCTTGCCATCTTCCACCCAGAAGAAACTGCTCTGAGTTACACTGACCGTCAGGGTGTCTTATATCTCTTAAAACACCATGAGAACCAACACAAATGTTTTCCTCACAGTCTTGAAGACTGTGAAATAATTACATATTATATAGTATATGTATATATTTTATACACACACACACACACACACACACACACACATATTCCTCTCTCCTCCTCCCCTACAGGACATATAACATGGAGCTTCTTGTCCCCCAGCTGTGGAAGGTAGGTCCCTTAACTGTTCTAAGGAAATCTCTATTTTGGATAATAACAATCCTTGAGTCACAAGATACCAGAATCTCATCCTGTCAAACAGGCACACACACTGTTGTAGCGGAGAAGGCCACCGCATGGAAGGAAGTGAAACCTTAAGAAGCGAGACAATAACGGCCTCAATTTTTCCTATATTCAAAATTACCGTAAGAACAAATAGACTGTGGACATGTAAATGGGTTTAACATAGTCAGACAAGGGTCAGAACAGCAATGCCACCATCTTCAGCAATGATTCAACATAGGAAATATGGTTTCAGTGACCCAGAGTCATGGCCATCGGCTTACATACTGTCAGTGGTTTCTGCCATGCTGTGACAGTAGAGCTGAGGAGCATGGTAAAACAGATATCTCATGAAGTGGGAAATAATGGCCCTCTGCAGAGAATGGTCACCAACATCTTCAGTAAGCCATCCAGTGCTGTCAGAGACCAATGTTCTTGGTGATTCCACTAGAGGAAGTTAACTATCGCCCTTCCTGGTGCAGGAAGTTTGCACATCTGGGTGGTCATCAACCAAGCGCACTAAAACCAGGCTACAAAGTCTCCAAGGAACTAAAGAAGGAGTCTCAAGTCCTCAGTTCTAAGCTAGCCTGTGTGTGTGTGTGTGTGTGTGTGTGTGTGTGTGTGTGTGTGTTCAAGAACATACGTGTGTAGGTGCGTATGTGTGCAAGTAGAGACCCAAAGTCAGCCGTGGTTCTTATTCCTCAAATTCCATCAACTTGGTTTTAGGAAATAGAGTCCCTCCTTGACCTTGACCTCACCAATTAGGGTAGCCTGGCTAGAGAGGGAGTCACAGGATCCACCGGTCTCTGTCTCCCCAAGCTGGTATTACAGGAGCACACCACCATACCAGGCTTTTCTCTACGGGTTCGGGGGCTGGAACTCAGGTACTCATGCTCCTGCAGGATGCACGTTACTGGCTGAGCCATCTCCCTAGGCACTCAGCCAAGATCTTCTGCAGCACTTTTACCAGTTGCTCCCAGAAGTACCTACTGATGGTGGAGGTTTAAGATCTGAGTCTAACAAGAAAGCGTTCACCCCATAAATTACATGCACAATTAGTAAATTTATGTCACATAGTAGAATGCTTCATTCTCTTTACTTGATACATATTTTTTCCACACTCTAAACCCTCTGGTCTTAAGAAATCTGAACTTAGAAGCAAGCAGCATTTGCTGAAATAGGAGTCAAACCTCAGGAAAGACATTTTCTTAACGCTTTCCAATGTTCCACCTATGAACCACAATCCTTTTACTAAGGGAAATGTTGAGGTTCAAAGGTTTGGTGACATTCTGGTATTGCCATGAGGAGAAAGGTAGAGAGAGTGTGGGGAGCTAAGTCTGTAGCATCTAGAGCCCCTGCCCTTTCCAGGCGTTCCAGGCCACTAGCCTGTGACACTGGTCAGAGCTGACTCCGCTAATTACAACCTGGAATCCACCTCATCTTCCCTGCAATGCCCCAGTGCTTCTTAGACACAAAGATGGAGCACTTGAAGGCCTTGTACATTAATCAAGAGCTTCGCCTCTTCTTCCCTCTGAGCAGAGCATGGAAGCCCTATGGCTGACAGCCAGCCTGAGTGGCTTGATAGAGCACCCACACCTCAGGCCATTTGGCTCTGCCAAGCAGAGACGCCAGCCCTGCTCTGATGAGAGTGATGGTTTTTCAAAGACCCGTGTTTGAAGAGAAACAAAGAGCACTTAGCAGCCTGCTTTCTGATCTCAGTCTGTCGCAAAGAAGGCACATTATAAAAACATTAGCACTCAAGCGGGGCTCCAGCGATCCCCCAGTGGATGGCGGGTATGGCAACGGTGATTTTTCAGAACCCAGCACTGCAGCTGGACACCAGCAACTCTACAACACCCCAGAGCTCCCTAAGGTTCTGTGCTGCTGAGGTCCACAGTCTGTCACCTCTGTGTCCCTAAATCATCTTGTGTTAGGGTGAATCACAGACCTGGCTTGGGCATGAGAGATGGGCTCAAGAGTCTGCTTCCAAAGTGAGCAGATGGCATAACCGTGTTCCATGTGTGAGAAAGATCACGCCCAGCTAACACTAGCGTTTTGACAGAGCACCAGATAACGCATTTATCAATCCTGACGTGGTATCTGTCAGGCTCTGCCTGCTGGCCTCCACCCCTCACAGCATGGTGAAAAGCTTCCATTATCAAGGTCACAGATGTCAAAGCCTTCCCAGCACATATTCTAAAATGTCAAAAGCAATCTCTGCACCTCTTTTTTTTTTTTTGTTTCTTAGAATAAAACCTTAATCTCTCATACTGAAAGCTTCACTAACAGTATGGATCTTCCTTAATAAACTAAGTGGCAGGCCCCTGATCTCCGAGTGGCCAGGGAATAAGGCCTGGTTTTAGGAGACTGTGTGTCCCTTCCTTAGCATTGTCTTGGTGAATGAGCTGCCATCACAGAAAGGAAAGAACCCAGCCATAGGAATTAGAACCCAACACTAGTGACTTTTACTTGCTTTCTAACTGTGAGATTTTGAACTTTAAGGTGGAAGTGGTTGACTGAGGATGGTGATTGGTGATAGGCCACTTGTCTAACATGCACAAAGCCCTGGGTTCAATTGCATGTATTGCAAAAATACTAGCAACAATAATAATAATAATCTATGTTATTAAACTTGCTTCACTCATCCAAGGGAAACATCATAAATACTTTGCAAAATGTGACATAATCCTTACCGTGAGAAAATTGAATGAAGTATTAATACATGTAAGTATGTGGCTGCTTCCTTGGAGTCATATGAAACAGACTGCCTCCTCTTCCCCTAACCTGTCCTGAGGTGGGTCAGGGGATGATCATGGAGAAATTAAATGAGGTCTGGCTCATCCAGAAGCCTGGAAAGTCTGATGATTATGTTGAGGAAACAGGAGAATAAGATGAAGGAGGGCGGGAAGCCAGGAGGGAACCTGATTGGGAAAGTGCAGGTCAAGTTGAAGGGTGGCTGTTGCTGTGACCACCTGACCAGAAGCAGCTTAGGGGAGAAGAGCTTTTCTTGGGCTCAGCGTTCACAGGAATGCAGTCTGCCCTGGCAGGGAAGGTAGGTGGCACGAACAGCTTGGGCCATGGCCCTAACTAGGAAGCAGAGAAAAGGGGATAGCAGTGCTCAGCTGGCTTTCTTATCCTATTCCCTTTTTATTCCATTTGGGATCCCAGCCCATGAAATCATGTCACCCACATTTGGTATTGGTCTTCCCTCCTCAGCTAAACCACCCTGGAAACACCCTCACAGACACATCAAAAGATACGCCTCATTAATGACCTAAGTGTTTCTTACTTCAATCAGGTTGATCATCATAATTAAGCATCACACAGTATTTATAAATAAAGGTGTGGGGAGAAGAGAAATGAGAGACGTTCCTCCCCAAAGAAGAAGCCCAAGGGCTTGGGTTGAGGGCAGGATGCATCTATGCACAGAAGCAGTCTGTCTTGAAGAGTGGGAGCACCACAGAGCCTGTCCCTCCTCGCTGTGTCCCTCACAGCACCTGCCTTGTTGTGTCAGGACCAGTGGATTATTGTTGTATCCTCTTCCAGTTACTGTCCTAACTTCTAACTTTCCTGCTTCTCTCTCTCTCTCTCTCTCTCTCTCTCTCTCTCTCTCTCTCCCTTTTCCCAGCTGTAGTCCCAGCTGGCCTGGAACTTGCTATCTTGCTATGTAGACCAGGATGGCTTCAATCTCACAGGATCTGACTTCCTCTGCTTCCCAAGTGCTGGGATTAAAGGCGTGTACCACCACATGTAGCTCCCACTGTTTCTTAAAGAAGAGGTTTCACTTGACTCCACTGCACAGGTTCCATCAAACTCACTGTGGATCCAAAGAGGAAACTTGCCAGTGATTTTCTGGTGCGACGCAAGGGACTCTCGGGGACAGCTTCCTTGGCTAGGCTCCCATGGGGCCCTCTGGTCTTCTCTCTTCTAGGTGAGTCCCTCCTCCTCTCAAGGCTGTTGGCCATCACATGATACTATACTCCTGGGAATCTTCCAAATTCCTCAGTTTCCATATATATGGCAGGAGTGGAGGTATATGTCTGTTTGAGTGTACATAGATATACACAGACAGAGAGGTGAACATATGCACAGATACACATGGAGGAGCTTCAAACCTATATTTCTCTTGAGAGCCAGCATTGTTTCTTGAACAAGGACCATATCTTACTTCTTTACCAGGACAGCCTTGAAGTTGAACATGTGCATAGTACATACATGATAAATCTTTGTTGGAAGAAGAAAGAAAGTCTGCAAGGAGGAAGAGCCCAAGTATTGACTTCCTAGTGATTCCACTCAAGTACCTTTCAGATTGGCTTATTTCAGGATTGGACATGTGTTGCCTACACAGCCTTCCAACATCATCTAAGATCCCTCAGGGAGTGATGCAATGGATAATAAGTTATTTGACTCATGGTTTTACAGGGAGATCCATCACGATGGGGATGGCTGTGATTTCTCACTGATATCAGCATCTACCAGGAATCAGAAAGTGCAGGGCAGAACCAAGGGTAGATAACCTGAATGGGCCGGCCCCTAGAACCCGCTTCTGCCAGTGAGGCTCCACTACCTGAAGACTCCACAGCGTTGAAAATATCACCATCGACTGGGAACAAGTACTCAAAACATGTCCCTGTGGGTACACTTCAGATTCAAACTGTAGCACAAAGTACAGGTCGTGGATCATTTCAGAATTTCTGACATGCTGTCAGCATTTGAATAAATCAATTCATTATAAAGAGAAATCCTGTGTGATCTGAAAGAGCTGAGTACAAACAAGATTATATCGCCACATGATGAGTGTGTTTACACTTCCCTAAAGTGAATTTCAGATTTACTTACGACAAAACACTGATTAAATATAAACTCACTGTGAGAGACAGATCCTCAACTATAGCAGATAAAGAACACTGCTCTGCATTATTCAAGTGACTCCACTAGAAGGTATCATTGATACATTGGTTCTAGTAAATACAAACAAAATTAAAGCTCTGACATGGAGTAACTGGAGGCAGATCCTTAAAAACTAAAGTTTGAGGATATTTTAATATTGACACTCACCATTAGATTAGCTCTAGGCCACTTGCTGTGAAGAAGTCAGAAGGGAACTGTTCTCTGTCTCTATGATAAAACACTGACCAGGACTGACTGGGGAGAGAAGGGTTTTATTTCATCTCACATTTTCAGGTAGCAGTTTATCACCTAGAACAGGAATGGAAGCAGAGACTGTTCCAGAATGCTGATTACTGCTTGCTTGCTCTGACTTGTTCAGTTTGCTTTCTTTTTTAAATATTTTATCATTTTTATTTTATGTGTATATGTGTATTGCCTGCATGTGTGTAAGTGCACCCGTGTGATGCAATGTCCATGGAAGTCAGAAGAAGCCATCAAATCCCGTGGAACTGGAGTTACGGACAGTTGTTAGCCACCATGTGGGTGCTGGGAATCGAACCCGGGTCCTCTGTAAAAGCAGTCAGTGCTCTTAACCCCTGAGCCAATTCTTCAGTCCCCCAATTTGCTTTGTTATACCACCCAGGACCACTACCCATGGATGGCAGGACCCACAGTGGACTGGGACCTCCAACATCAATCAAGGAAATGCCACAGGGACACACATGCCCACAGGCCAATCTAATGGAAGAAATTCTTTAATTCAAGTTAAAGTATGTCAAATTAACAACCAAGTTAATCGTCTCAAATATGTCAAGTTAACAACCAATATTATCCAGTACAGCAAAATAAAAATATTATTTCCATCCTGGTGAGACACATTTGAAGACATTAACTTTCTGAGCCTGTTTCTCTGATTGAGAAACACAGTAAGAATAATGGCACTCATTTCCTCTCTACAAGACCTAACATGGTATTTAACAAGAGGCAGACACTCAGGTACATCTTCCTTTCCCTGGATCATGTCAAAGCATTCATGACACCTCACCAGCTTGATACACTCTTCATGTTGCCTACATAGCAAATTGGCAAGAGAGAGTATTAGTTTATGGACGGAATATACAAAGATGAGAGAAGGTGTATAGCTTACCCAAGCCATTGAGTTGGAAGGAGAAATAAAGATAATTGAAATGAGTTTTCAGGTCTCACTGTCAATAATTTCAAGTCAATAGTCAAAGCTGGTGCTGCGTGTGGGCAGAAGAGTGACTCTCTTGGCTCCTCCCAGTGGAGTCCCTGTGGAGAAGCTGCCAGGGGCTCCATATGAGCAGCATTTCAGGTGGAATGTGGGTATCAAGCAGGCTGAAGCAGTCAAGATGTGAGGGCAGACATCCTGAATCCCAGAGGCTTGAAAATCAATAACCCATCAGAATAGGGCCATGCTGATGCCACCTAGGCTGTGCCTCAGTAGCTCCTGTCCGATCTGTAACTGTTTCTTTTATACTGAGCACTTTTCATTCAAAGATTGCAAAGATTTTAAAAGAATAAATGTATCAATGTTATCTTCTTGGAGAGTCATTTTGAACAATATAAAGTGTTTTTCTTCATTTGATGTTATAGAGTATCTGTCTCTCAATGCCAACAGAAATTTAATAGGTGCCTTGTCATAAACAACACTAAAATTAGTTTAGGTAAGAGCAAACTAATTATAAATGTAATCATTTCTTTGTATGCAAAATTTTTCATTTAAGTTATTTAAATCTCACTATATTATTTTAAAAACACAATTGTATTTTATACATGCCGACTTGACTATGTTTATGTTTCTTAAAATAAAAAATTCTATATTTTGGATATGAAAATAATTTTCAAATTATCTGTTAATACTACATTTGGCATTTGAAGGACTGAAGTCAAATGAGATTAAATAACTTTCAATTATTTTAAAAGATCGCTTTCAAATGATTAAGCAGCACACTAGTGACCAACCTAAGAATTATATTTCTACTCACTATTTATTGCAACAATTGATATTTTTATAGTGCATAAACTATAAAGAGATTCCCATCCATCATTATCCATTTATCAGTGTATTTACTCGTTGAGTGTTACCAAAGGAGGTGTGGTGGGAGCACCATTATCAGAGCCAGAGTTTCAAGTTTAAACCAGATTAAGACAGCCTCTGGGGCTGGAGAGGTGGCCCAGGGGTTAACACAGTGACCTGTTCCTGCAGAGGGCCTGAGTTAAGTTCTTAGCACCTACATGGTGGCCAAAAAATCTCTGTAAGAATCCAACACCCTCCTCTGGCCTCTGCAGGCATGCATGCGTATGGTACACTTACACACATGCAGGCAAAGCACTTAGACGCATAAAAATAATAAATTTTAGAAAACAATAAAAAAGATGATAACCTCCCAAAGGCAAGGAGACTTTGAGGTAGAATCCATGAGAGAAAAGCCAGTGGGAGCCTGGCAGGGATTGGTGAAGTCCTGGGCAAGAAGCTGAAGGAAAAGTGCTTTAACAAGGCCTACGTGGTCCTGGGCCAGTTGGTGCTAAAGAAAGATGAAGAGTCTTTCAGGAATGGCTGAAGAATGTATGTGGTGCCAATGCCAAGCACTCCCCAGACTACGTTGCGTGCCTTTGAAAACGGTGTGCCATCTTCTTGTGATGCTCTTGTTGTGATGTTTTATGGGGACCCCTTGGCCCCCAAGCCCCAGCATCCATCTCCAGAGTTTGCAGCCAAGTGAGGCTCCTGTCTATCCTCCAGAGAGGAAGAGATTGTTGTCGACACACTCATCTCTTCTGTACTCCAGGGTCTTTTGGGAGTTCTCTCTGCTCAACATTTCAACCTTTTGGAATTCTTGCCCTTGCACGCATTGCTTGTCTCCTCCCTCCCCTACAGTTCCGTGGCGACAGTGACCAGCTTTCCTGAGAAGATTCCTATCCCTTCTCCTTCCTCCCTACTTTCATGATCTGTTGGATGCCATTGGCTCCCTTTTGGAGCAGAACAGTCACTGTCCTTCTAAGGTTTTTTAGATCAATAAAGTCAGTGGCCTTCATGAAAAGAAAGTGTTACCAAGCTGGGTGTTAAACGCCTGTAATCCCAGTTAAGGGGAGGCTGAGGCTAAATCAGGAGGATCGTAAGTTCAAGGTCATCCTGGAATACTACAGAGTTCAAGACTAGTCAATATTATATTAATATAATATATATTATGCAACATATACGGCTAGATATATAGCTCAATGGAAGAATGCTTGCCTAGCATACACAAGGTACTATGTTTAATGACTATTACTACAAATATAAATAAATAAACTAAACTAATAAATAAATTATCACTAGGCCTAGGGATATAACAAGGATAAACCAGGTGCACCAGGGCTGAGTGTGAGCAATACCACTCACACACAGCTTCTACCAAACCCAGGCCCAAACACTTGTTTGTACTCTGTGTCCAAGGCTCTGGCCGCAGTTTAACACCATGACTACCACATTTCATCTGCTAGCCCTTCCCAGGTTTCCTCTTTCTTCCCTACATCATGGAAATATTAAGGGAAAGGACCACATGCTTTCCAGCATCCTTTTTTTTTCTGTCATAGGTGCTGCATAAAGCAACCTTGAAGAATGCAGCCAGTGAACAGAAAGTCGAGTTTCCTTCAGCCTCCCAGGTAGAGCAAAGCAAGCACACACATTTATAATTTCTGCTTTATCAAGGCCTTGGGTTGACAGAAATGAAAATACCTTACCAATCACACAGAGACTTAGGAATTTTATTTGCAAAGAATTTTAAAAGATAATGGTTATTACAGTGGGATGGTTATAATCACGTTTATTAAAATCAGTAGTTTGAAAAGCATATTTTTAATTCCATTTTCCACTAAAAACAGTATAGTCTTAAGGCTTGGCTTTGATTTCTCCTTTCAATTAACTCAAATATATTTGTGCGTACAAAAAAATAGAGCATCACTCCGGATTGTCAATTGCCAAGTCGGCCATCTTTGCTTTCCTAAAGAAAACAGGGACTCTCAGCAACATTCAATCACTGCTGACCTTCCTAGGTGTCCCCATGACTGGTTTCCTGTGGTAAATTTCAGCAGATTGGACACAAGAGGAATCACTGTATTTAAGTGTGTGCTGAATGCTTTGTTCAGCTGGAAAAGATCAGAAGTTCTAGGATGCAGCGCTTTCAGCGTCTGCTCAGGTAAACAGGGGTGACCGTGACCCTGTAATGTGTTCCCTGCTGGCAAAAACAATATGACACATTTCCATCCTTTCCCCTGAAAGCAGGTAAAAATGAGCCACCGAACCTCTGTGAACAGCAATTTCTCCGCATTGTACTGCCCCTTTATAATACCCAGGCTGCCCACACAAACAAGCAGAAACCTGTTTTGTTTTATTTCTGAAGAGGGAAGTTTCCTGTTCCTCAACACAATAGGCACTCTGAGAGAGATGGTGAGTGACAGTGTGTAACACCTCCAACCTGAAAAACAGAACCAAATGTGGGAAGTCTGCTGGCTGTTTGTCTTCTTGTTGCCAAACTATTAGTTCAACTGGGTTTTTTTCCACTGAATTGACAGGGTTGAGTGGTGTTTTTCTCTATTTCAATTCACATTGAAAAATTCAATTTAAATTGGTTCAAAATGAATGCTTCATTTGAACGCAGCCATTGCCCAAATCCCTAACCTCTTCCGCATCTGTGCTATCTGATACAACCTATGTGGCGAGCCAGCTGTGGTAAAGACACACCGTACGTAGCGCCAGTACTCTTATTGCAGGGGTTGGTGAGGGGCAAAGTTGGGCACCAACTTGGACTACATAGTGAGAACTCTGCCTCAGAAGTAAAAAGCAGAGTCTGGAGAGATAGTTCAGTTAGTAAAGTACTAGCCTTGCAACCATGAAGATTTGAGTTTGACCCTTGGAACTCATGTTTTTTTAAAGCTGGGCATAATGGCACACATTTGTAATCCCAGCCCTAGGGAGGCAGAGACAGGTGGATCCCTGGAGCTCATTGATAGCCTATCCTACTTGGCAAGTTCCAGGCCAGTGAGAGGTTGTTCAAAGAAAAGAAAAGAAAAGGTAGGCAGAACTGGAGGAACAACGCCCCGGGTTATCTCTGGCCTCCACATATAGGTACACACATGTACACAAGTACTCATACACACAAGATCACACACACACACACACACACACACACACACACACAGAGCTTCTGCAGCTTGTTGGTTTTGTCCCACATTGCTTCTTCTATGCCCCTCTCAAAATGATAACTATTCAGTTACTTTTACTTTTGAAATGTATGTCAGCTTTGGAAACAGCCTTTATTTCAGTCTGACCATATTGTAAACATTGCATATTTGTTTCTCCTGAGGAGAAATCATGTCATTTGTGATATAATGAATAACCAGTCATTGTTTCTTAGGTGTCAGAACATCCTTCTATTTACCTACACACAGGGACTTGCCTTGTCCCTTTCCGTGAGTTCTCAGCTCTTTCTTCTGCTGGGTCAGTGCTGCACCCCCATCTGTCTAGTCCTGGGGCCTGGCAGGATGGACCATCAAATGTAGCTGGCAGTTAGCAGCTGTGAAACACGGCTGCTTGACCACAGGACAGCCTGAAGTTCTGGCCTGGGATGTTTCCTGAAGCACTGGCTGCATTCTGACCACAGAACAATCTGGAGCTTCCCTGCCAAGGCTACAGGGGAGGCCAAGCAGGTTCCTAGGGGCAAGAATTGCCTAATGTGTGGGGAAATGCTGAGGAATGAATGAAGCAGAGAAGAGAGTCTGAGAGACCAAGGCATGGGCAACTGAGTATAAATTGCCAATTAGGTGATAGACAAGCTTATACTCGATATACCTACCTTGACTGTCTTCCCTTTTATAATTCAGTTTCTGTCTGTCTCACCCCTCTTTGGTATTGCCCAGTACAGAGAGAAGGAGCCCTGTTTCTGCTGTTTCAAGGCAAAGTCATTTCAGAACTCCGTGTCCCACACTGACCCTCCACACTTTATCAGGAAGTTGTGGTTCAGCAGTTTACGGGGACATACAGATTTGCCAGTCTATGAAGTAACTTTGTCTTTCTGGTTGACTGAATACGCTCAAAGTCAGCCCTCCTACCATTCCATGTGTGCTTCTCTCCGACTGAAACAACAGAAACAGCTGAATCACTTTCACTTACTTTTCAGAGACAAATGACACCTGTGCCTTCAGAATGAAAATACAGCGATGCCTCCTGCCCTGTGAAATTGGCCTTTGTGACTGTGTCAACAGGCATTCAAGTTCAGTTGTCTGTGTCTGTGAGCTCTAGGTCTTCAGAGTTCAGCATTTCATATTTCTCAAATGGCTTCCTTTAACCTTAACATTTTTCTTAGCTTGTATTGGAGGCCGTAACAAAATACGCACGACTGGATAACACGCATACTGACATGTATTTCATACAGTTGTGGATCTGGAAGTCTACAATCTAGATCCAGAAGTCCATGACTCAGTTCATATTGTATATCGATCTCCTCCAAACAAACATCTCCTCTGGAAGGGAGCCTGGAAGCCCTTGGGACTCAAGAAGCAAACAACTCACAGATCTCAGGAAGGCCCATCCCCAAGGTTATGGGGACAGGAACAATTGCTGGAGAAGAAGACTCTTAGAGCAGATGAACTGCCTAGAGGAGACTCTCCGACCCATCTAGCTGCCTGCAAGTCATGCAGAGAGGTCCAGGCTGCTGTTTGTGAGTCCTCTCCCAGGCTGGGGTGGGCTTTTCTGTGATGCAGGCCTTTTTGAATCATCCCTGCTTCTATAAGTAACTTTACATCCATACTCCTGTAAGTAACCCCAGTTAACTTGCTGGTTTACCAAATGGGACTATTAAAATCTTTAATTTGGGATACACACTCTGCAGTCTCTTATTCTCAACACCTTGGCCAGTTGTGGCCTTCTGTGTGCATCTCACTCTGTTGCATGAGGGAGCTTTGCTGGTGAGAGTTGAGGGATGTACTAGTATCTTCTCTTCCTCCTGTTCTGCTATGTTCCACGAGCCTTAGATGTAGAGGTTCCTGCGCAAGACCCATAACAGACTCAGTCAGACAAAAACCCAGCATCAAACTGGGAAAATGGGCAGCAGGCCCCACTTGGTAGCAACTGAAGTTACCAAGGAGGGAAAGACAAACACACAGATTCAAGTTCAGGAGCTTGGATGGATAATACTGACCAATGAAACAAAGAAAGAGGGTGTAAATTGTCTAGTAGTCATTTTGTTAGCTGTAGCTTCAGTGTACTGTCACTGTGAATTCTAAAAGTATATGAATTTCTACTTGAGTGGTAAGGAAAGGCCTTGGGAAAGGAGCGTGCTACGCCCTACCGCATCAGCTTGCTGCAGTTACACTTAGTATAAAAGTAGATCCTTGGGATTCTGGCTTCTAAATGGGTGCAATGCCCATCTGCTCAGTCCCTCTAGGGCAGATGGGAGTGGGAGAAGGAGGAGGTGTGAGGCCACAATCTTAAAAACTAATAAATATTCAGATGTGTATTTGTTCTTTGTAACGGATTTGGAAATTGAGGATGAACACACTTATAAATCAATAACAACAACAGCAGTACTAAGACATCTTTGTAACACAGACTTCACATGCATTTGGGTTCATACTAAATGTAAGCACTGGGGTATTAAGTTGCTGAATCTTGCTTGACCCCTGTGGTGGCTAGAATGAGAAATGCCCCCATCGGCTCACATATTTAAACACTCCGTCCCCAGTTGGTGGTTCTGTTTGGGGAGGTTATGAAAACTTTAGGAGGTGCAGCTTGGCCAGAGGAAGTATGTCACTGAGGGTGGGTTTTGAAGACTCATAGCCTTACCATACTTCCTGTTGCTTTCTGTGTGTAGATGAAAATGTAATCAGCAAGAGGGAAGGTTAGACAGGGAGTGAGATAGGAGAGATAAATAATCCTTAGCTAGTATGAAAACCCAGAGGGAATCATATTAGTTCAAAAATCTACTGAAAAATTACACATAAAATATCTCGACATGAGTCCATGTGTATAACTGAAAGCACACACGTGAAACAGGGCCAGACAGGAGAAACCTTCCTTCGAGTTGTTGCCCAGTGTAGTCCAAGAGACCCCCAAAATTACACAGGTTATTGCCAGCCCTTGATTGCCTCCCATAACTTGAAGGTAAAACCCTATTGCTGAAAACGGGACATACTTTGGACATAGGATTTGGAGCAATGGGTGTAACTGACCTGTAATCCACTACCTCTGAGGGCTAGGTCTCATAGCTTTGGAGAGCACCAGGAAAGTTGCTAAGGGAGAACATCAGTTGATGGTCCAACCCCAGCTTCAAGGCCTGATAACCACATCAATGATCAGCACAACTAACGACATTGGTGCAATAGTGGCACTTTTATCTTTGAGGTAATCAACAGCTACCTAATTGTACTTAAAGCCCACTCAGTGGGAGGAAACTCATAAATACACATGACTGGAGAGGTCATAGATCTTAGAGAAAACCCCAAGACTGTCATATCCCTAGACAAATAAAATTTCTTACTATGTGAGAAATATGAATCCTTATATTTACAGACAAGCAACCCAGTCACCACTCAGGAAAGAAACTTCTTTTGCAACAGATGGAGACTATTACAAAGTTCCACAACTGGTCACACAAACATTGTCTGTGAATTGCCCAAGCTTACGTGGCACATCTACAATGCAACTACAACCTAAGTTTCATGGAACTAAGAACAAGGGGAAAAGGGACACTGACACATCACTCAATTCTCATCAATAAAGTTCCCTCATGCAACAGAGAGCAGAAACACAAAAGGTCACAAATGGCCAAAGCATGGAGAGTAAGAGTCTGCAGAGTATGGGTCCATGGACAGCACTTTTGTATTAAACTCCACATGCCCAGGGCTCAGGGACCATTGCAGAGGGGGCAGAAAGATTGTAAGAGCCACAGAGGAGGTGCATGATCATATGGAAATAGAGTCCTACAAGCTCCTGGGAACTTGCTCATCTGAATCTACAGCAATGGTGTCAGCATGCACAAGATCCATATAAACTCAAGCAGACAAAATCCCAGCACAGAACTGTGGAAGTGGGCAACAAGCTCTAATCTCAGTTGAAGAATTAGTGGCAGATAATCACTGCTGGATGAAGAAGAGTTGATCTTAAAGGGACGGACTCTAGACAGGCTGAATAGATCTCAGTGGGTGAATTTGCACCGAGGGACATCTGGGGGCACTAACTTGACATGACAGACCTTAACACAAATGACAGAATGTATGAATTGTAGGGAAGGGCTATAAGAGGGTGCCAGTGGGGAAAGGGTTATAGAGTGGGTGAAGATTGATTAAGATGTTCTGTATGAAGTACACAAAAATTCAATTTAAAATTTACAAAAAAAGAAAGTGCAATCGCCCAGCTTCTTTTCTGGTTCCTGCCATCATGCCTGCCTACCACTATGCCCTTCCCACCATTATGGACCCATCCCTCTGTAACTATAAGCTAAAATCAAACCTTTCTTCCCTAAGTTGCTTGGAATCATGGTTGCATGGTATCTCTGCATCAGAAAAGTAACTAATATGTTCCCTGTCTTCTTTAAATAGTACAAAGTGCCACTTGAACTGGGCACCTGCCCTCTGGGATTTTCCCTTGGAAAGTATGTCACACCTCATGCTACATGGCTGGAGGTTGAGCTTAGGAGCTTTCAGGACTCCTCTCAAAGGAGTTTACATGTAAATGAAAACCTGTGGGGAATATATTCCCAAGGAAGGAAACAGAATAAGGAGAAACAGGCAGCATTCAAGGAGGTAAAATGTCATGTACAGTGTTTCAGAAATGGTTTTCAGGGCTGGGTAGGGCATGTTGCTCATGATGTGCTGCGAAATGGGGGCACAGTGCCGCCTCTTTTGGATCCCTTGCAGAATGATGCTTTTGAAGCCCATGTCTCTGTTCTGTAGATGGGAGCCCCTGTAAACCTGCAGAGGGACTGTAAAGCCCAGTCTCTTCTAAGGTCCAGGAAGCCCAGGTCTCACCTGCATTGGGCATATCTTCATCAGAGACAAGGGCCCACTCCCTCCTTGCAGTCTGGTTTCTGGATGGACCATGAGAGAAAATAAGTTCACACAACATCTATAATCTTTCTGGATCACTTGAGAGCATATGTGGGTGTCAGTCTGCTTCCATAACTATTGGAGGCAGTGTACCCAGCTTTCAGTCAGAACACAAAGCACAACATTGAAAGGACTGTCAGTCTGCTTCCATAACTGTTGGAGGCAGTGTACCCAGCTTTCAGTCAGAACACAAAGCACAACATTGAAAGGACTGTCAGTCTGCTTCCATAACTGTTGGAGGCAGTGTACCCAGCTTTCAGTCAGAACACAAAGCACAACATTGAAAGGACTACAAACAGTATAAGAGCACGAAATTTAAGTATTTGACCCCTGATCCTTATATCCCAGTTCTCCTCAGAACAGCACTTGGGCATAAATAAGATCTGTCCCAATGTGAATTCCCCTGAAACACATGTCTTTACACACACACACACACACACACTCAGCACAGAAACTCAAAGAGGTTTCCCCTTCTTGCATTTTTAGCTACTGTTCAGAAAAAGTAAGAACAGTCTCTTTCAAAGAAAAATGGGTGTATTACTGCCATCCAGCCAAAGACCATATCAGAAATATTTGCTTTCCATTGCACAGTAAGTAGCCTCGATTTTTGAAGATGATTTTAAAAACCTTTCAGTGGTACTTCAGTTCCATAGGGTAGTTTTGATATAGGGGAACAGAAACTATTCTGTCTCAAACTTACCCAAGTGCATTTTCTTTAAAGTTTAAGAGGTAATTAAAGCGCGTGTTTGAGTGACTCGTTGAACTGCATCCTGGGAGATAGTGAGCAATTGTCAACCACTTCCATTCCGCAATTTCTTAGATGGCATTAACTCTTCCAATACTGGCCTCTCTAGTTCCAACCCCTTATAATGCTCAATTGATAGTCCTTTGTACCTCAGCAACTCTCAAGGTACAGGATTTCTGAACCCTGAAGGCACAATAGTTGACCTGAAATTTCAGTCAAAGGGATGATGCTTTTAAAACATAAAATTTGGTCTGAGGCGATAGTTCAGTGTGTAAAATACTTGACCAGCAACCATGAGGAATCCCGAGAGCTCATACAAGCCAGTTGGAAAAAATACCGGTCAGCTCAATAGTCACTGCACAGAAAGGAACGTGGTTACCAAATGTTGGCAATGTTGATGAATTTTACAGTTCCTGAAATAAGGTGGGAAAGAGAGCTCAGTTGATAATGTGCTTGTCTTGCAAGCATGAGGACTGAGTTTAGTACCTTTCAAAAACCCATATGTGATGGTAACATGCTTGTAATCCGAGAACTGGAGGAAGTAGAGACATTCAAATCTCCAGAGGTCACTGGCCAGCCAGCCTAGCCTACTAGGGAAATAGCCAAGCCAGTGAGAGTCTGTTTAAAAAAAAAAAAAAAAGGTGAATGTCTCCTAGAATGACATTTGAAATTGTCCTCTGACTCCACATACATATGTATGTGCACTTATACACATATGTGCATTCACACACACATTGCTGCCTGAAATACCAGGAGTATTATAGAGGTTTAAATTGCTGAAAAGGAAAGTTTGGAAATGGCTTTGATCCCTCCGATAACCTCACCTGAGAGGTGGGAGTTAAGGTTTGCCTTCAGCTGTCTTTATCCCCAAGGACAGGAGGAAGGGAGCTGAAGAGGAGGGTGGAGAGGCCTACAATGCAGCTATAGAGGGAATCACAGGAGGATCCCTGCCTGGGCACTTCCCTTTCCATTCACTGTCCCCACTAAACAGGCCCTGCCATGATGATAAGACCAGCAAGGCCCATGTGTGTCTGGTTTACTAACCTCTCCATGTACACATGAAACATTCAAAATGAGTGGATAAGGGCTAAGTATGGAGTCTGTAGGACAGCACAGAAGTGTGGTCTATGAGGAAGAGAGCAGGTTGCCTGGCATTTAAGACACACAGAAAACTAAAGCTATGTCAAACTGAGAGTCCTTCCCGCCTGGGAGTGGAGACCCATCAGGATGTCGCCTGCCAAGATTCTCAAGGTGCCTCTGTGTTTGGGCTCCCCTGGGGCATGACTCCATGCCCTTAGCTGTGTTTCCAAGATCATATCTCCCCATACATATCCATAGTTCCTTCCTGGGGCCAAGGAACTCAGGTAACCATGGAAACCAGAAGAAGAAGAGCTGCCACCTGATCTGTAGAGTGATGGCCACTGTGCCTGCTTCCCCTGTTGTTGCCCAGGATAACCCACAAAGCTGATGTTCAGAAGAGTGACCATATTGCCACATGTCCAGTCCTTCTGATCTAATCACCTTCCTGTGATCCCATGTCTCCTTTGACATCCAAAACTGACAGGAAGCCACAGGCAGGAAGGGACTCTGCCTTTCCGAAGAAGTTGACAATAGGTTGTTGAATGACCCCAGTTCCAAAACTCTGCTTGCAGTCTCTTCATTGCGATGACTCTATTCTATTTTATTGTTTATTTGGACAATGGTCACTATGCTGTCCACCCCTCTAGTCTTAAACTCTTTGACTCAATTTGTCTACTTCAGTCTTCTGAGTAGCTGAAACTGTGAGCCTTGTACCATGCGTCTAGTTTGTGATGATCTTTGATAATTTTTTAAATTTTATGTGTCTAAGTGTTTTGCCTGTATGTATGTAAGTACATCACATACACAAAGGCCAGAAGTGGGCATCAGATTCCCTGGAACTGAAGCTAAGGATGGTTGTGGTTGTTAGCTCCCATGTAGGTGCTGGGAACTGAATCCTGGTCCTCTGCAAGAAAAGCCCGGTCCCCTTAACCACTGAGGCACCACTCCAACCCTTTTGATAATTCTTTATCTAATGGGGTATGAAGTCTTATAATATTACATTTTTTATATATATTTCTCATCTAATAAAAATAACTTAGAACTTGTGCAGGACAAACACCAAATCCAGTAGTTCCACATCTGACTTCTGGGACTTTACTTCCAAAGGGTTTAGATAGCTCAGTATCTTCATCTTTGCTGCATGCAATATACATCTCTCTCTTGTGCTGATACCACTCCCTGTATACCAGTCTTCTTGGCAGATGCCTCACAGCTCTGGCATCATGAATGTCTTCTTGGGGTCTCCTTTGCCAACAGGCTTCACCTTCAAACCTTCACACAATGGCCTATGAGGGCTTTCTTTATGCAGGGGAATCCCTGCTACATGCTGCCTGGCCTCCGCAGCTCTCTGAAAACATGGAGGAAGAACTAATGACCCCTTCACTCCAGCATCTTTTATGCCTCTAAAGCCAGCACCAGGTGAATTACATTGCCAAGTTTGGCTGCAAGCTTGGGATGGACTCCAGCCTGTTTTATCCATTTTAGAAGCTATTCTCTTCAGTGGTCCCTGCAGCATTTTCCTTTCACAAGTTGGAGGCTTAGCTAAGTGTGGTCTTGCCCTCTCTGCATTGTTTAAGTGCAAACCTCTAGGACCCTCCTTAATTACTTTAATCTCCTTATCAAAGGGATCCTCTCCAACACATGCCAGGGTTCCAACATTTATCTTCCTCGTGCTCTTTTTCAATCTAAACTGTACATTCTGTATTTCTTTCTACCCCATTTACTCTTTTTCACTGCAGACCTGCATAATAGTCACCATTAATATCTACACTACCGTTTCTACATTAGGATGTCTTGAAATTTCTTCCACCAGAGAAATTAAGTATATTGCTTTTCAACTTAGCCTGAGGCAAGCCTTTTGGCTGTGGGCAGGCTCCAGCTGGACTCTTTGCCAAAATATCCCAGTTGCTACTTAAGTCCTTATTTCCCAATGGAACTACATTGTTCTCAGTACTACTTACTTCCAGGCCCTACTAGAATGACGTTTTAAGCTCAGCTTACAGCAATCAACCACTTTTCTAGTCCAAGCTTCCGAAGTCTTCCACATTCTTCCAAAACCCCTCAGCAGCTTCTTCATAGTCAACAGCTCACTCTCTAGTACCAATTATTTTATTAGTCACTTTTCTGTTGCTGTGATAGAAACACTGACCAAAGCAACGTATTAAAGAAAGAGTTTATTTGATCTTACAGTTCCAAAGGAGCAAGAGTCCATCATGGTGGGGAGGCATGGCAGCAGAGGTGGCTGGAGCAGAAGTGGAAGCTAGGCTCTACATCAGTATCAATACTATTCAAAAGTCCAGAGTCTAAAGTCTCTTCTGAAACTCAGGGATATCACTTCATTTTAAGTCCCAAAAGAAGACCGAAAACCAGCAGGACAAACACCAAATCCAGTAGCTCCATGTCTGACTTCTGGGACTTTACTTCCAAAGAGCTTAGATGGCTTAGCCTCTCCAACTTTGCTGCATGCAACATACATCTCTCTCTTGGGCTGGTACTGCTCCCTGTATGCAGGTCTTTTTGGAAGATGCCTCCCAGCTCTGGCATCGTGAATGTCTTCTTGGGGTCTCCATTGCCAACCAGGCTTCACCTTCACAGCTTCATGCAATGGCCTATCAGGGCCTTCTTTATTCAGGAAAACCCCTGCTGCACACTGCCTGGCTTCTGGCTCTCTGAAACCACAGAGGAAGAACTGATGACCCCTTCACTCTTGCATCTGATATATTTCTCATCTAATAAAAATAATTTAGAATGGTATGCATCATTATTATTTGTTGTGGATCCTTGAGCCCCTGGAGTGTCTTTAGACACAGGAAAATGAAGGCTTCTACCACTGCACCTGAGGACTTCAATCTGTCCACAGAACTCAACCAATCAGAGCTGCTAGGGCCAGGCTTTCTTCAGAGGTTCATTTCCCTGCTGCTCATCTCTGTTGTACCAATGCATATGCCTATTCTCTGTGTACACACCAGCACACACACACACACACACACACACACACACACACACACAATCTTTCTTGTCACCAGAGCAGGGACTGTTCTTATTAACTATGTGTAAAGGTTATGAGGTGACACTGGGAGTCTACAAGTCCCTTAGAGTCTGCAGTCTCATAACAACCATTGGCTTCCAGGGTTTCCCAACTGTCTATGACACTCAACTGCAAAGAAACCTCATGCAGAAGGCTTAGACTACGGGAAAGCTAGTCCAGAAGAACTGAGTCTTGAACAGCACCCAAACTGAAGGCAACTGTCCTGCTCAGTCAGTTCCCTGGGTGAGAAGAGATCTCAAAACATTTGATGGATATAGCTCTCTCTCTCTCTCTCTCTCTCTCTCTCTCTCTCTCTCTCATCCTATTCTTTAAAAAAATTAATGTACCACATTCAAATAGATCTATTGTCCCATTCCCTTAGCCAGTTGGGGTCAATGTCTTTAAGTGTCAGATTCCTCAGCCAACAGCTTGTGGGTTGACAGTTGACTGCAGAGAGAAACTGGGTCACAGTGGAGCAGAGACAGGTCCAGGACCTCTGGGGTGCCTCTTGTGACATCACCCAGACCTCTGCCAACAGAGCATTGACCTTCCTTGCCATAGTCTTCTTCACATTCTCTTCTCATAACAATTTAAATCAACATCTGCTCTCTTGGAAATTTCACTTCAGCACAGTTTTCTGATTCCCCCAATTGCAGATGAGCCACACATGGGAGGTGTGGGTTAAATGCCAAGGATCTAAAATGAGGTAAGAAGAATTATACAAATAAGTTGCCAGTGTCTGGGAGGCCACTTTTCTCTTCTGTATATTCATTCTTCAAGTGTTTCTTGAATATTAGCTCTCTGCTGGGCTTTGTGCTCAGCATGGGGGCTACAGACACTGTCCCTGGAATCAAGGAATTTACAATAAAAATCAGTCAGCCACAGTGTGGACAGTATTCTACACCTAAACCCTGGCTCACGCTGCTAGCCTATCCTGAAAATTCCTACTTTGAGCCATAGCTTGGGTGCTTCATCTGTAGGACAGCCTTTCAATTTCCAAGTAGAAGTAACTCACTCTCCCTTTCACTCCTCACATTTAACTATCTTATCTCACTGAAATCTACAAAGAAGAAACACCCTCATTGACCAGATAACCAACCTCTTCAAGGCAAGTCCTTCTTAGAGTGATCACAGCAGAGTCTGCAGGAGTTATTTCTTCTCATTATTTTTGTCTTATGCTTCATTTTGTTTTAGAGATACATCACCGTTTTGCAGGAAGAAAAAACATTGCATGATAACTTATTGCATGATAGGGGTGACTAAGCAATGAACTGTATGTTCCATGGAAACATCTTGTGTGTGTGCCTTGTGTGCATGTTTATGTGTGCAGGGGTCTGTGTATGTACTGGTGTGCATGTGTGTAACACATTCATGTTTACATACCTGTGTGTAGAGACCAGAGGTAAACCTCAGATGTTCTTCCTCAGGAGCCCTTCACATTTTTTGTGAAACAGTCTCTTATTGTCCTAAGGGTGCTGAGTAGGCTAGGGTGACTGGCCCAGGGATCTGCCTATCTCTGCCTCTCTAGTGCTGGGATTATAAGTGTACAAGTATACACTACTATGCCTTGGCTCTTTTTGTGTGTGTTCTAGGAATCAAATTCAGGCTATCATGTTTGCAAGGCAAGTGCTTTACCCACTAAGCTATCGCCCCACATCCCACAGAAACATCTTAATAATAATTATCAAGTAACTGGATAATCCACTCCACTTGAAAATTTATTGATGGCCTCTACATTTTTAGGTACTATAAAATTATAAAAGAGAATCTTGGCTTCATGGAGGTCCCAGTCTACTAAGAGATTTAAATAATAGATATTATTCAAGTATCTATTTCTATCCCCTACAGAAAAATGTTAAGAAATCACTTGAGATAGTTATAAATATGAAAAGAAATGTCTGTCTTGTTTCAAGATTCATTTTTAGTATTCCCTCCTCAAATTCTTTATGTTAGCTTGTTAATGTTGCTTCTGCTATGAAAATAATATTTGACACATGAATATGCTTAGATCTTTGGTCCCATCTGTGCCTCTGGTTCGGAAGAGCTAGGATTGCTTTTGTTACGGTATTTGGGATTTGTCTCTGAAAAACTGATTTTTGCATTTCGGTGTTTCCCTGAATTGGGATTTATTCCATCTGTAGACTCTGCTTATTCCCTCTCCTTTACCTGAAGATCCCAGTCACAAAAAAATAGGGATCCGGTCTCTCCAAGAGCTTGCCCCTGATTGCAGTCAGTGTATCTACAGAACATCTGATGTGCTGAGAGCTTCCTGAGCACCAGGTTTATGCTCATGATACTGCCCTTTCTGGAGGGTCTGAAGGATAAACAGAATGTTCTCTCCAACTGGGGCTGGAAACCATGTGACTTGCAGGACATCAGGACTGACCCAAAGAGACCTGGCTACATGGGTGAGTTAGAGGACAGGGGGGTTTCTTTTCTTTCTTTTTCTTCTCTTTCTTTACTTTTTCCGAGTACATATATTTTAATATTTTATTAAATATTTGAAACTTCTATACAACATATTTTGATCACATTTAGTACCCCTCTACTCTCTGTACCTCTACTATAGCCCCCCCCACAACCACCAGATTGCATGTACGGTGTCATATATGTTAAAGCCTATTGAGTCAAGTTTGTGTCCCCAAGTGGCCTTCAGTGTGCATCTATCTACTGGAGAAAGGTTGACCTATCTAACATCACACACTTAAAGAAAACCAACTCTCCCTCTCCCAGTAGTAATCATTGCAATAGTTCCTCAGCTAAAGTTGGGGTTTCTTCCCCCATTTCCCCACTTTTATGCTGGGAGTTTGGCTTGGGCTTGCATAGGTCTTGTGCATGATGTTAACATTGCTGTAGGTTCATAGAAGAAATTTCCCAGCTGTCTGGAAAACTCTGTTTCCTTATGGTCATCCACCACCTCTGGCTTATATAATCTTTTTGCCCACTCTTCAACAATGGTCCCTAGGCCTTGGATGTCAGAGGTTTGGTATAGGTGTGCCATTCAGAGAGAAGCTCTCTGTGTCTCTTATTCTCTTCATTTTGGCCAGTTGTGGCTTTCTGGGTCAATTACCATATGTTACATGAGGAGCCTTCACTCATGAGAGTTGAGAGGTACGTTGATATTCTTTCTGCCCCATGTTCCACTATGTTTGCTGAGTCTAGGTGTAGAGATTGCATTGTAGTTGTGTCACTGAGAGCTAGGCTCTCCACAGACACATTCTTCGCGTTTGACCAGTTGGGGAACTTTGTAATAGAATCCAACTGTTACAAAAAAAGAAAAAGAAAAAGCTTCTTTGATGAATGGTGAGAGATATACTTGTTTATAACTATAGGAACCATATTTGGAAAACTGTAAGTCTAGAGAAGTAAGAGATGTGTTTGACTAGCCATGTGTTTACAGCTATGTTTACAGTACCATACATGAATTCCCTCCCATTGAGTGGGCCTTAAATCCAATTAGAGAGCTACTGACTACCCCCAAGATAAAAGTACCACTATTGTACCAGTAGAGATTATTTGGTGGACTGGTCATTGTTGTGGTTCATAGACTTTACAGCTGGATGGGCTCATTCATGGATTTTTCTCCCTTGACAGTTTGCATAGTATCTTCTGATACTGGGGGAACTAGTCTTCAGAAAGGAGACTTCCAGGCCAGTTCCAACTCAATGCTGCAAGTCCTATGTCTAAATTGTGTCTCTTTTCCACAGTAGGGACTTACCATCAAGTTCTGGGAGGTAATCAAGGGCTGTAGGAATAGCCTGTATCATTCAGGAAGTATCTTGGACTATCTTGACCAGCAACTGGAAGGGAGGTTTCCCCTGCCTGTGTTTTTTGTTATACAACCTTCAGCTATAATTTTATGTACAGTTTTCAGTAGGTTTTTAAAGTAATCCATTTCCCTCTGGTTTTTCACACCATGCAAGTGTTATTTATCCCCCCCACCCCGTGTAGTACATTTACACAATGGAGTAAATGAATGGAGTAATGAGTACTACTCAGCAGTAAAGAAAAATGAAATCATGAATTTTGCAGGCAAATGTATAGAACTAGAAACTGTTATACTAAGTGAAGTAGCACAGATTCCAAAAAACAAGTGATACATGTTCTCTTTCATTTTTGGATCTTAGCTCTAAATCCTTAATATTGAGTATATATCCTGATTTAACCAGAGGAGCCAGGAAAATGGAAAGAAATCGTGGTGGTAAAGGGGATGAAGGAGTTTGAGAAAGGAGGATAGTAGGAGACAGGCATTATCAAGGGGGAAATGGGGAAAATGGGTAATACTTCAACTGAGGGGGTTTTTCATGACTTGAGATTTGGGGTAGGTCACAGCATGGTATGAGGTAGTCAGGAAAGCTGTGAGCAAGGTCTTGATCACTAGTGACTTAGCATGCATGTTCTGGATGTACATTGAGCCTCCTTTAGAAAGTGTAAGTTCATACTCAGGGCTTTGGGGAATTTTCAAGAAGATAAAATATTTATTTTGTATCTTTTCAGCCTTACTCCCATCTGATCTCTTTCTTTCTGTCTCTGTCTCTGTCTCTCTCTGTCTCTCTGTCTCTCTCTCTCTCTCTCTCTCTCTCTCTCTCTCTCTCTCTCTCTCCATGAGGGAGTGGGTATGTGTGCACATCTGTACTCAGGTGCACATGGGGACCAGAGGTGTCCTCCTCAATTGCTCTTCATCTTGCTCTTTGAGATAGGGTCTCTAAAAACCTGGAGCTCATCAATTCCCCTACACTGACTGGGCAGTGAATCCTAGAGACCCTTCTGCCTCTGCTTCCTCAGTGCTGAGATTACTGGTGCCTCTGTTGCATCTGGCTTCTACATGAGTGCTGGGGGTTGAATTCAGGTTCTCCTGCTTGTACAGCTGGGCCACCTTCCTGGTCTTCATTCCTGACCCCTCCTTCTAATTCCTAGTTCACAATTGTCTCCTAGTGCCCAGTAGCTACTCCTGCTGTTCTCAGCACTAGAACAAATGCCCTTCTGCACCCCAGCAGAGGATGCCCAGGGTAGTGCACAGCACAGTGTAGTGCATGGTCACTGCTGTTATCAGAAGCCCATGGTCTCCAGTCTCAGATTCCAGGCCACAGTCAGTGCCTTCTCTCTCCTCTCCTGCTCAAAGTAGCATCCCTTTTGCATGCCTGCCTGCAAACCTTTGATAACACTGCTCCTCATCCAGTCCTTTGTTTACAGTAGAGCCGGATGGCAGCATGCCACCCTCCAAACATCCAGCATCTTAGCCATTTGCAGTGTGTCAAAGCCAATTAAGCTTTAGCCATCTCAGGACCCAGAGACATGTGTGAAATTCTAAAGCACTGGCTCTCAGGGACAGTCTTTCAGGAAAACAGTGTTGGAAAAGTCCTATAACAAACAGTAGCCCACAGTGAGTCTAAAATATTAACAGATTTAATAGTAGTTAATGGAGATACAAAAATGCATTTCAGAAGAAGACCTAAAAACATAAAAGTTTCTTAAAAGTGGTTTTGAGATGAATTGCAAAAAAATCTCAATATTAAAATGGGAAACAATACGTGGTAGGAATGTGATCCTTGTTTCTGGATGAGGAAGGTCCATGTGATGACTAATCTTGGTTGTCATCTTAACATACCTGGGAAAAAGAATGCTCAATTGGGTAATTTCCCTCATCAGATTAGTCTGTGGTCAAGTCTGTGGGTCATTTTGTTGATTATAATTGATTTAGGAGGTCTCACCCACCGTGGATGATGTCATACTTAGGTAGATGGGCCTAGGCTGTATAAGAAAGGTGGTTGAACATGAGCCTGGAACAAGCTAGGAAGCAGTTTTCCTCCCTGATCTTTGCTTCAACTTCTGCCTCCAGCTTCTTAAGTTCCTGCCTTAGCATCCCTGGATGGTGGACTATAACCTGCAAGCAAAATAAACCGTTTCCTCGCCAAGTTGGTTTTGGTCAGTGTTTTAGTTTTATCACAGAGGAAGAAAAGCAAAACAGGACAGTCCATGAAGCAAATATCAGCACTTGGGGCCACATGAAAAGAGAACAGAGATGGTAGTGGGGGAAAGAGATGCCCACATGCAGATCTTCCAGAAGAGATGGAGACTAGACATGGAGTACAGTTCCTGCGGCTCTGTAATGCCCAGACGAGGAAACAACAGAGGGTCACAGGTGAAGACGGAAGAAGTCTAGATGTCCTTTTCTGTTGTGTAGATAGAAACATTACGAAGAAAAAGAACGAGGAGGAAAAGGAAGAGAACTGAATAGTTATGTGGTGCTCCTTGACTTTTGTAATGCCCCAGGGCTCAGGCTCTACTGACCTCACAGGCAAATGACCCTGGGAATTACAAGAACTTTCCCATCTATTTCAGTGTGTTAGTACAAAGGATCTGACTGGAAAGGTAGCCCTGCTGTCATTGGGAAGCTTGGCTGTAACACTGTTATCTGTTTACTATCCAGTGAAATATGTAATGTCCACTGGGCCAGGCTAGCAAGGTGAGTTATACTTAACATGAGTTATTAGTTCTTTGGAAATTGTTCCTCCAAGGCCATGTCTCCCACGTCTTCAGTATTCCCTCTACATTATAAAACATCTGCCACCCAGAGCTACAAAAAGGTATTTTTTCTATTTAACCATAATTTCTCTTGTTTCTTTTAAATCACAATCCCTACTTAATCTTGGTAAAATTTATAGGATTGGTATTGACTATTCCTTCTTGCTTGTGACTTAAATACTATAATTATATAATTGCCTTTGGATTTTGGCTGGTTTATCAGCTTGACCTCAAACTTGCTATATATTCAAGGATGACCTAGAACCTCTAGTCCTCTTGAATCTACTTCCCAAGAGCTGGGATCATGTATATGAGCTACCATGCTCAAGATCAAGCCCATAGCCTCATACACTCTAGGCACACAATCTACCAACTGAGTTACATCCCCAGCCACACATCTGATTTACTAGTTTTATTTTTTAACTCCTTGTTTACTTTTCCTCAACTTCAGCAGGCATCACCAGGAAGACAAATCAGACCTCCTCTTCCCAGTCCCAGCAAGGCCTGGAAAGAAGAAAACACTTCTTCATCTACCACCACAATGATAAATAGGAGGTAGCTTACTTTCTATAGAAACTGGTCATTGGGAATGGGTCAGTATTAGATTCAAGGACATAGGAGCCATGTACATACAGAACTGTTGACTGTGAACTGGAGTTTTATCACTTGGTACAGAAAATTACTCTGGTCTAAACATGCCCTGCTCAGCTGTTGGACTGCATCCACCCTCAGCATCTCAGATGCCAGACTCAGGGTATAGAGGTGCCTCTCTAACACAAAATTCATTATGCAGTTGTAGGTGGAACAACACATCCGAACCTATACTTTAAAACTGCCTTTTGGGCGCTGAAGAGACAGCTTAGCAGTTAAGAACACTGGCTACTCTTGCAGAGGACATAAGTTTAGTTCCCAGAACCCACATGGTGGCAAACAACCATCCATAACTCCAATTCCAGGTGATCCAGTGCCCTCTTCTGGCTTCCATGAGCATTGCACATATGGGTACACAGATACACGTAGGCAAAACACTGTTACTCATAAAACAAAAATAAATCAATCAAAAAATCCTGTCTTTCATTGTTAGAGCTTCGTTTTAAAAACTAGCTTCAAAATCCATGTTTACACTTTTTTCTAGACCTATTTTAATTAACTTTAAAGACTGCAGCCTTTTAAGTTGGATTTAATCCAACCAATGATCTCATAACTACAAAAACAATTTGAACATTCTGTGTATTCAAAGATTCTTCTTTTCCATGGTGTTGGCATGTTAGCTCTGACTTTTTCAAGCAGGACTTTTTCCAAGTCTCTTAAGGAGGGCGCAATTGGTGCGTATAGTGATTGGAGACTCGGGTGTCCTTGAAGACAGACTTACCTTCACAGTCTTGTTCTATAACCTAGCTGTCCATTAAAGACAAATTAAGAATGTTCTTTGAGTCTGAGTTTCCCCATCTACACTTCAGAGACCAGCATAAAAATGGCCACTACTGTGTTACACCATTGTCTCTGGCAGGTTTTGATTTATGCTATACAGAGTCTGATTTCATAATCTGAAATCCCTCATAAATTTGAAGACATTGTCCTCCTTTTCTACAAAGAAAATTCCTACTAGCATGTTCTTAACTTTCCACTGTGGACCTCAGATCCCCGAGTTAAACCCTCCAATTAGATTGCCATTAAATAGTCCATGATTCAATACAAACTTTCTGTCCATTGAGAGTACAGGAAGAGAAAATAGTTCAAAATTTGCTTTGATGTCAGTGATTGTTGAGCTTGAACTGGTGTAGTTCCATGAAACAAGTGGGGTCTAGGAAAATAGCTCAATAACTAGAGTAATTGCATAGTATGCATAAGCTCTGGGTTTGATTCTTTTGTACCGTGTTTACAGGGTTTGGTGATGTAATCCCAGTAATCAGGAGGTACAGGCAGAAGGATCAAAACTTCAGAGTCATCCTTGGCTACATAGCAAGTTCAAGTCCAGCCTGGGATATATAAGTGCCTGTTTTAAAATAAATAAACATCTAATTAGCAAGTGGATTTGTAGAAGCTGAAAATGAAACACCTCAATATCCTTTGATATGGAAACGACAAATTAATTATTTGATCCCTTTTTCAGTGTTCACAAATGGGTGTTGCATTGCTTATTTTTCTATTTCTGTGATAAAACATTACCAAAAGCAACTTCTGGAAGGAAGTGTTTATTTTAGCTGAGAGTTCCAGAGAGAAAAACGTCCATCGTGGTGGGGTGGCCTGGCAGCAGGCAAGCAGAAAGCTGAGTGCTCACATCTTCAAGCACACATGGGATGCAGAGAGAGGGAAATTAGAGTGGGACCAGCTATGAACTCTGAAAGCCTGCTCTCAGTGGCACACCTCCTCCCACAAGGACGCACAGCACCACTAGCTAGGGAACAAGTGTTCAAAAGCATGAGCATATGACACACTTCTCATTCAAATTACCACAGGTGTACATTCGCATTAAATTCCAAGCATTCTAAAAAGTAAAGACTAGCCAAAAGTGTGATCTAATTCCATTTCTGTCACTTCTTTATAAAGCTACCCTCAAGCTTATACACAACTTTTTAAAATTGGTATTATGCAAGTTTATTTATTTATTTGTGGGTGAGGGGTGGTGCATACCATGGTGCACATATGCAGGTCAGAAGACAAGGTTCTCTCCTCCCACCGCGTGGGTTCTAGGGATAGAATTCTGGTCATCAAGCTTGGTTGCAAGCACCTTCATCCACTGAGTCATCTCTCCAGCTCAACTCATGACTTAAAATTTACTTGAATAGATTCAGATATTTACATGGAATGATAAAAAATGGAAGTGAGCTGGGGCTGGAGAGATAGCTCAGAGCTTAAGAGCACAGACTGCTCTTGTAGAGGACCTGGGTTCAATTCCCAGCACCCACATGGCGGCTAACAATGGTCTGTAACTCCGGCTCCAGGGCATCTGACGCCCTCTTCTGACCTTCTTAGGCATTGCTTGAAGCAGTCAGAGCAGGGAAAAGGTGAGATGCTTTCATCTCATTCTGAAATGCAGCTCAAGTACCAGGGGTTCCTAATAAAGTTAGAGCATGCTGAGGTAAAGCAGCACGAAGATCAAGTTTTAATAGGTCGTCTTCAAGAACTAGAAGAAAAGAAGAGGAAATACTCCTTAATTGTGTCCCAGTTTGTAGAAGAGGAAGAGAGTAAAAATAATACAGGTACAAAGCAGAACTGGGAAAGTGTGGTTGACAGTGTCCAGAAAACCCTCCGGGAAAAGGAGCTAACCTGTCAGACCCTGGAGCAAAAGGTAAAAGAACTGGAGTCAGACTTAGTAAGAAAGAAGGAAATGAACAGAATTGAAATGGAAGAATTGGCCTTGAAATATGAAAAGTTACAGGCTTCACAACAAGCGACGAATGGAAAAAATAAACCTATAAAAGTTTTGGAAGACAGTCCTGAGGAAAAGTCCAATTCACAAGTGATCCAGCCCAGATTGCAGAGTAAGCATGGAAGCGCAGCACAATGACCTGGAGTTTAAGTTAGCAAGGGCAGAGCGGGAAAAGCAGAAGGTGGGCAAGGAGATTGCTAGATTGCAGAAAGACCTTCAAATGATGAGGAATGAGCATCATCAGGAAGAGCTGGACACACTGAAGCAAGAATGTGGGCAAGAAATGGAGGAAAAACTCAAAGAGTAGCAAGAAGAGCTCGAATTGAAGCACAATTCCACACGAAAGCAGCTGATGAGGGAGTTTAATGCCCAGCTGGCACAAAAGGAACAGGCACTGGAAAGGACTGTAAAAGAAAGTATTGATAAGGCCCAGGAGGTGGAAGCTGAACTTTCGGAAGGCCATCAAGAAGAGAGAAATCAATTGCATTCCAGCCAAAAGATATGAAGAAATCCTTGATGCTTGTGAAGAAAAAAAAATGACTGCAAAAGTAAGTAACCTGCAGGCTCGACTTGGGGAACTAGAGAAGAAGTACTAACACAAGCTGCAGCAGGAGAGTACTGATGACAATGTAACAATTATGGAGTGACAGACATAGCTGGCACAGAAGACTAATCAGTGATTCAAAGCTGAAAGAACAAGAGTTCAGAGAACAGATTAACAAGTTAGAAGATGGTTTGAAGAAATATGAAAAGAATGTCTATGCAACAACTGTAGGGATACCTTACAAAGGTGGCAATTTGTACCGTACTGATGTCTCGCTATTGGGAGAACCTACCAAATTTGAGTACTTGCGAAAAGTGCTTTTAGAATATATGATGGGTCGGGAGACCAAGACCCTGGTGAAAATTATAACCGCTGTCCTGAAGTTCCCCAATGATCAGACTCAGAAGATTTCGGAAAGAGGAGATGCTCGGCTAATGTTCACATCACCTCGCAGTGGTATCTTCTGAGTAAACCTGTGCTTAGTTAGCATGTTCTTGGCTTCAAACTTCATCTTGAAGAAATGGGGAGAGAAAGGCTGGGAAGCCGCTTAAAGAACTGTCTGCATTTGCTCTTCTATGAGAACGAAGCTCTCATGGGGGCCATGTGTAGTGTGAATACTAAGAAAATCTTCCATCAGCCCACAGGTGCATTGCAGACACTTTTGAAACAGATTTTATCTGTGGAGAAATGGTGATGGGTTTTTCTTCTTTCTTTTTTCAGTTTTCTCTGGGAAAGTCTTAGGTTGTTTAAAAGATACTTTGGATAACCTGGCCTGATTTGTGAGTTCATTTGATGTTCTTTCTTCTATTCTTTCTGTCCCTCTTTTTTTTGTGTGTGTGTCTTTTTGAAGCAGGGTCTCCCTGTAGCCCCAGCTGTCCTGGAACTCACTATGAAGACCAGGCTGGCCTTGAACTCACAGAGATCTGCCTACCTTTGCCTCCCAAGTTCTGGGACTAAGGTGTGCGCCACCACGGCCAGCTTCTAGAACTGCTTATCTTATTTATTTTTAGAATGATTTATTTTTTCCTTTTTTTAAAGGCTTGTGCAATACATTTTGAGGTGAAACAGTGAATTTTTTTTCTGATAAATTAGAGAATTTAAGTGACTATTACCCAGATTGATTTCTTTTTAGTATTTTCTAAAGCCTAATTCTTTAAGCTATGATAAGTCCCAAATGACAGCACCTCATTGTTTACCTAGCTTTTTTAAAAAATATTTTTTTATTTTATGTGTATGAGTATATTGCCTGCATATATGTGAACGCATCCGTGTCATGCAATGCCCAAAGAGAATAGAAGAGGCTATTGGATCCTCTGGAACTGGAGTTATGGACAGTTGTTAGCTGCCATGTGGGTGCTAGGATTCGAACCCAGGTCTTCTGCAAGAACAACCGGTGTTCTTAACCACTGACCTATCTTTCCAGCCCCTTACCTAGCTTTTATATTTTTCAGAGAAAAAAATACTACTATAAACTGTAAATAGTCAATATATAACTCTATTTATGCAGATCTGTGACTGTTGGCCATGTCATCTCAGGATCAGATAAATAAGTTTATTTCCTATAGAAAGTTAAAAAAAGAGAAACATGCTCATAATATGCACATGCTCATAAAATTGAAAATAATAACACACTCATACTCATAAAAATTTTTAAAATAACAATAATGAGGCCTTCTTAACATCTCTCATGAGTCAGTCCAAAGGAGCAGAGGACCAAAGCTGCATCCTTGCAGAGGTGAGCAAGGCAAGCAGTGGGCAGAGGTAGATGCTTCTTAGTGGAAAGCAGACAAGATCAACCCCATATTGAAAATCTCTGCAGAAATGTGTGCTTGTGCCCCTCATAATTCATATATGTTCAAATCTTAAACCCCAAGGCAATGGTAGTAAATGTGGGGTCTTGAAGCGAACTGATCACAGACACTGGTGAATGGGATTATTGTCTTCATTAAGAAGTTCTAAGGGAAACCTCTTACTCTTTTACTGGGCAAGGACAGGGCAAGAAACCACCATCTATAAGTCATCATGGAACCTCCCTAGATGCCAATCTACTCTTGCCTTCAACTTGGACATCCAGCCTCCAGAGTTGTGAGATACTTCTGCTGTTTATAGGCACCCACTTTACAGTATTTCCTTGTGTGAATCAGAACAGAGTAAAATGATATCTCTTATGGGATTCTTTACTGCTATTAATTATAAAATTTAAAATATATCAGATGGCACACTTAGTTCTTCAAAAACTAAGCATCTCGTTCTATCTCTACTCAATGGTGAAGTTCAATGTAAAAGCAACTAAATTTCAAGGCAGATATTCCCTTCTTAGATATTTAGAAGTGAAACAAAACTCCAAAATCAAAACTGGCAAATTTGAAGAATAAATTAGACTGAAGAAATCCCACTCTGAGATTTCAGGCAGGTCAGCTTCCTTTCTGAATGTTTTCTATCACCATACCAGTTCAAAATCCTTCCCCTGACTTAGTGGGCCAAGAGCAGGTATAAAAGATTCATTTCCAGCCCTCTTTCTCTATCTCTCTCCGTATTTGGCCTGGGCACTGACATTTGCAATTCAGTATGGCTTCTAGGTCCCCAACTGGTCCTGGAAGTGCAGACCGTCATGGGAGCCAAGAACACCTTCTGCCCTCTGATTTGGGCACAGTGGTGGCCACTTCACTCAGATGCCTGCTTCCCGGCAGCCATTCCTGCCTCGGGGCTGCAGACTGGCATGCTGCAATATGCTCTACCTGGGGCTACACCTGAGACCATATGGATGTTCAGCTGCTACACCGTCCAGGACCTGCCTGCAGAACGCCAAGGACCAGATGGAACAGACGATACCTGTGTGAGCCCGTCTGACTTACTCTGCTGGGGACTTGGTGTGCAGAAAATGGCAGACTATAAACATTTAAATAATAATTCCCCAACACATGCTGAATCTTTTCCACCAAGGGTGGCTAGAGAAAATGCTTCCTGGGAAAGAAAAACGTATGGTAGAATAGGTTGAACTTTATTTTTTTCTTTAAAGAACATGGTCAAATGACTAAAATCAGACATGAAACTAGTCAAGGTAACTTCTGGATTTTTGACCTGGACAACTAAAAGAATAGTTAACAGAAGTCAAAATGGAGATGATAACAGAACAGGTTTGGGAGAAAGAAAAGGAATTTGTTGTACTATATTAAACTAGAGAACAGTCTGGCAATGCTGGTCCTTGTTTTCTCTTTTTCTTTCTAAATATTTGTTCAGTCTATCAGTCCTATTTGTTTAAATACATACAGAACCCAGCAATACTTTGTTACTCCCATCACCAATACTGTGGCTCCAGGGCCCCTCTCTGTTGCTTGGGTTATTGCAATAGCCTCAACATGGTGAATGATCGCCTTGCATAGTGAATCAGAGCTTCCCATCCCTCTGCTACATCACTCAGTGGCTTCCCATCTCTGTCAGAATAGAGCCAAAGTTGACACTCCCTCTGTGCCCTCACCTGATATACCCTTTTCCTTTTAACTACCCTGGGTCCCTTGCTACATTTCTGTACAAGATGATTCTAGGAATCATCCTCTGAGAAATACGAACATTATAAATATCTTCCCCCAGATATGGATTACCTGCCCCATTTCTTAAAGATGGCTGCAGTTTGTATAGTGAGTATTGCAATAAAAAAGAAAATCTACTACCAAAATAAAGAGGTTGATGGAGTCACACTGTAGAGTTGAAGCCACAGCTACTCAGGTCCTCGAACACTGGTTCTCCCACCATCCTGGCTATTTACAGAATGGAGGCAGAGCAATGAGGCACAAAAAGATGGAAGGTCAAAGGGAAATCCTGGAGGAAACCAAAGCTCTCACATGGTACTGATTCAGGGAAATGGGAACGGATGAAAATCTGTCCAACAGCCAAAAGAGGAGACAAAACAGAGTCTCTTTCACTCAGGAAGAAAAACAGTTATGTTAGACATTTCCTCCTAGAAGCTAAACCATGGGTTCACAGGGTTTGGGCTTAAAAACTCCTTTCTTTCACATGCATTACCTTGATAGAATCAAATGGACAACCATTTGTAGTCAGCCATCCCTACATCCTGGGATTCCACAGAAGAGAAAGGACAAGGACCAAGGCTTTCAGAAGTTGAGTTACTGAGCTGATCACAAAACTGTGTGCAGTAGGGTGAATGGCACTGGAAGCTACTGTGTTAGGGAAAACAATTCAGGCCCAGACAGACAAGGACTGTACATTCTCCCTTCCTGGAAGTTACAACAGAAAAATGTTCACTTGACTCTAGGACAGTGAAGACCAGAGGTTGCAAAGTGAAGAGAAAGGAGATTGGCCAAGGGGAGCCTGGATTTGATCAGTTTATACTGGATGCATGTGCTAAGATACACCACCTAATCATGTAAATATTCATAATTAATACACGTTAAATCAACTTAAACTGTACAATGCAAGGAACTGGAGAGAGTGCTCCATGGGAAGGAACCCTTGCTGTGCAAGCACAAGGATCTGGGTTCAAATCTCCAGAGCCCACATAAGGAGCCGTGGGTGGCTGAGTACTGTTTCATAGTATTGGTTGGGGAGAAAAAGTGGATCCCAAGAGTTCATTGACATTACAGCAAAGTCAAAACAGTGAGCTTCCAGTTCAGCGAGATATCCTGTCTCAAAGGAGTAAGGAGAAGAGCAAGAAAAGAGGTGAAACGGCCCTTCTCTGGCATCCACCTGCACCTGCACTCTTCCCCTCCCCTTCCATGTGAGTGTCCTGAAGACCAGCACTCAACTGCCTTATGCCAACACCTGTCTCAACACTGGGGGATGCTGAGAACAGCCCTGCAGAGTCTTCACACGGTAAACTGAAAACAGAACACAAATGTATTGCTATTCCAAGTCTAAGCCACAGGACAGTATCCCCACAGACTCCAGTGTGGCTCCATGAGTCTACACACACACACACAGACACACACACACACAGGATGTATGAGAGGCCTCAGTGTCTCACATACTGGCATACTGGAAATGATGGAAAATGAATCTGGAGATCATAAACCAATTAATGGTTAAAAAATAAATTTTCCAAAAACCTCTAGAGAGAATGAATCAGCAAGTAAAACACTAAGCCAGCTTAAGAAAAAGAACAAGAACATTTTCCAGTCAAGAAGATAGAATCACCTTAACAGCCTAAACATGATTGAAAGGAGTATTAGTAACCTGGAAGGAGGATCTACAGAAATTACAAGGGAAGCAGCAAAATACTATGAAAATAAAGCAGATAGAGAAGGTTACTCCACGGCTGTGGCTGCTTCTTACAGCTATGCCAGAAGACAAAGGAGAGGGAAATCAATGAAAACTGCTAGGAATATTCCAGAATTCATGAATTCAGTTTGAGAAAGAAAAACGAGTTCTAAACAGAACAAATAAAATGGTACTTCTTAGCAAATCTGCCCCCTTTTGTAGGCATTCCACTTAAAAATGTGTACTACAATATGCAAAATGCATAAATGAATCATCAGGAAAAAAATTAGTTTCTTGCATGTATTTGCAGAGGAAATTCGCTTTTACCTGTGTCTTGGATAGTCTTCCAGAAATAATTAATGTACAAGTATGTACACATAAAACGTGTGCACAGACTCCGTGTTTAATTTTTATTTGTGTGTGTGTGTGTGTGTGTGTATGTGAATGTGTGTGTGAGTGTAGGTGTGCATGGCAGGGTGAGTGTGGAGGTCAGAAGACAGCTTGGAGTTGATGTTTTCCTTCCACCTGTGAAATCCAGGGATTAAATTCCAGTCATCAGGCATCTATGGCAAGTGCTTTTACTATGAGTCATCTCACCAGTGCAAACTGATCTTTTAGATAAGTAAAAGAACGCGTGATAAACTTTAGTTTTTTATAATACAAAAACTTCTCTACAGAAGAGGTACAAAGTTCACACACCATTTTTAAGGGCTATAGGGTTTTCTATTGGGTTTATGGATGACAATGTCATTTTGTTTTGTGTTGCTTATTTGTTTGTTTTGGTGCTGGGGATTGAATTCAGGACCTTACACATGGTAAGCACTTACTCTATACCTCTGAGCTACAGCTGCAGGCCTAGTTTATTTTTAATTATTGTCCCTCAAAGGAAGTTCAAATTGCATCCAATCAGTTTATTATAAATAATGCTACAATAACTAATCTTGTACAGATATCTTTTCAGATTTTTTTTTGCCTGTAATAAATTTATAAAGATGGATTGGTGAGTAAGAGCAGAATGTGTGAAAATATCAGTAGTGGAGCCTGGGGACATTGCTGTGCAGTCATGAGGACCTGTGTTCAGATCTGCAGCTCTTAGGTGAAAAGCTTGGTGGCACAGTGCATTCCAGTAACCCCAGCTCTGGGTTACAGAGACAGAGGAGTCCCAGAGTTTGCTGGCTAGTCAGTCTGGTCAAATATGTGAGCTCCAGGTTCAGTGAGAGGCTCTGTTTCAACAAAAAAGGTGGAGTGTGGTGGAGGAAGACATTACACATTAAACTCTGGCCTCCACGCGAGCAGATAACAGACACACCCTCACACATGTGCACAGGCATGCAGGCAACACAAACACACAAACACACAGACACACACACAAAGAAGGATGGTCCATTTTTTAAAATTTTCTTTGTATGAAGGGCTACATGAAGGAACAGCATCTGTATACTCTTAGATTTCCCAATATTCAAGTGCTGAACTTTGGCTTTCCTTTTCCAGTTGAACTTTGACCTTTTTTTTTCCCATAACACATCTAACAAAAATACTCAGCTCTATGTGTGATTTATATATGCCCATGATGGCGACAGTACCCAATGCAAAGAAATGCTCACATCTTATATGGCTCTCAGAAGAAAAACCAAAGGACGGTGACATTCAGGACATCCGTCCTTACCATACGCCTCACCCACCTCGTTCTCAGCCCTAGTTGTCTTCACTTTCCCAGGTCAGATTGGTCTCTGCCCTGTTAGTCCTTACCCTGAGTGCCAGGACTGTTCCTGTGGCATCCTTCCTCCCCTCTCACGGAGCTTCCAGAAGGCTGGCACTCACCTGACTTATGCCAACACCCATCTCAACACTAGGGACTCTGGGAGCAGCCCTGCAGATTTTTAACATGGTAATGAAGACTGAATATAAATGTATTGCTATTCCAAGTCTAAGGCACAGAATAATACTAAAGTCACATCAAACAAGAAAATAATGGGCAAAGTAAACTTAGAATGGTGAAGGATTGTATTGAATTGCCTAGATCTTCTGGAGAATTAGCACGGCATCAAAAAAGGTAGAGGAAAGGTTAAAGCTAACACTGTGCTGAGGATCTTGTGGTAATTGTTCTTAAAATACATTATGCATTTTAAACACATACTGACTTCAGACACCTATGTCCCTCCTCTGCTAGACCGATCAGTATCACAACTGCACCTGTTCAGTAAGGGAGGACCTCTCTGTCAAGGCCTATGTCTCACATTCTTTCTTAATCCTGGGGCCAAATGAGGTCTTGCTGTAGACATAGCAACAACGAAAAGGACAACATCACAGTCACAGCTAATTACAAATTGTTCTGGGTTAGAAAAAAAAAACATGAATTCACTTGGACACGCATGATTTCTCCAAACATTCAAATCAGTCAATCTTTAATCACTTGAAATACACAGGCATTCATGCATTCTTCATTTATTTAGAAAGAAGCTTTTTCTGATGAAGTGCGCCCTTGAAACCACAACAGTTTTCTATATTTTATTTCAAAAGACAAAGACTTGGCCACACCTTATTTGATTGAGCTCCAATCAGTAATTAATTAGAGGTATAATTTGAGTTCACAAAATAAATGTGTTTAATCTCCAATAAAATACAGAGTTAAGAGTACTCAGCAAGAGTAAGATTCTTTTCTTTGCCAGAGTAATTTACATGTTATTGAAAGTCCTCACCTGATGCTTATATTATCTTTCAGATGTTCCTGGCCACAAGGCAGCTCCCCAATGGATGGTACATTTGAGTCACACCTATTGCAAAGCATCTTGGTTTCTGATAATAATAATAATATAATAATTTCTTTCAAAGGTCCAGTTATTTTTACCAAATATAACTATGCTTGCTCTTGAGGCCATGACCCCAAATGGTGGATGGATACAGTCTCACGGATCATACATCTTCCAATCAAATGATTCACCTCGTATTCAGTTTCAGTGAAGATAAAAGATTTTGTCAAATGTGCTGGCTAAGAAGTTCGTGAGATTTGCTTAGAGATTTCATACTTTAATTAAAATATATGGATGTGCTTCATTTTCCTGAGAGCAGCAAAACGGCAATAGCTTTTTACAGTTCCTATCTGTGCTTTCCACGATGGCAACCTTCTTTTTCTTCTTTCTCTAATCAGTGATCAGTACTTGGGGAGGGGGGTATGTGTACAATATGTAATTTGATTTTCTTCTCTGGCAGGCTATTGCATAGACTGAATAACAGAGATTAAAGGTGCATATATTTAGCATCAAGGAAAGCATAATATATGTTTTTGCTGTTCCTCAACCCTATGCATTAATCAAGGAAGCAGGCTTCCAGAGAATCACTATGACTTCTACTGCTCTGAGAAACACAGCAGGTTTTTAATCAGCATTTCCCTGTCTATGGGAAAACCACAGAGAGTCAGAAGCTGGTAGGCTCCCACCCAAATAGCTTTAATCTTCTGATAAAGCCAATCCTTTGTGCTTGCCAGCCCTGAAGCCTCAGATAGACTAGTGATAATACAGTGCATTGTATTCCAGGATGCTATTAAATTCTTGTATTCTCAGAAGAATGGTTCTAGGAAGAGACTGGATTTTTCTTCCTTTTTTCTTTTTAATGGAACTGTAACTTTAAATGCAGAATCTAAATTCTATCTTAGTCAAAACCCACCTGTTGGGCTGATACCCAGCTTTGCAGGCAGAGCATTGTTTGTGTTCTCTCTAGCTGAATAGCAGTGACTGCACCTGGGTTACTATGGCACTAGAATGCACTGTGATGTGACTGAGATTAGAGACCAGGACCAGGTTTCACAGACATAGAATTTTATAATAATGAAACTGGCTAAATCCTCCTGGTTACTTCTCTCCAGTTTCCTTGATTTCTGGATAAGGAAACTGGAGCCCAGGAAGTGAAGACAATGGGTAGAACTTATATAGATGAACAAAGCAAAACTGACTTCACACCTCCCCAGGTCACCAAACCTGAGCTGCACATAAAGTAGCACAAATTGGGTAATTACACATTATGGAGATTTTTCCTCCCTGAAACTGTAAGATCTGATACTACATTTATAGGGACAGCCAGATTTGTGATTTATAGAAGAAATACATCTTTTTAAGACAATCAAGGGTGATGGTTGACTGTGTTTTCTCAAACAGGGACAGCAGAGGAGTTGTCTATGAGTCCTGCTGGTTGCTGTGGATGAGGTTACTTACATAATGTGGCATGAGCCAATCTTCCAACCCAGTAGTGAGTGTCAGCATCCAGGTCTCAGGTCTCAAAAGAGAAGTGGTGCCATTCAGCATCTGGGAAGGGTTTAGCATGAGACTAAATGAGAAGTCACTTGTCCCACTAAAATGACATTTTCTCATCTGCAAGGTGGGTTTGAGTCAGTGTTCCTCTCATGCTGGCTTTGAAGAGGAGGATGGCAGTGAAGGCAGTGGGTGCTCTATTCAGTTTTGTTCAATCAGCGCTATGAGAATTACTCCTACTTTAGAGTGGAAATTGCCCCAATTCTGTGATTTTTTCTACTACCTCGTATTTTGAAAATTGCATCAGTCATATCTTTGTTCTCCTGCTGATGGTATTGAAACAGGAAGATATATGAATAATGAGGAAGACCCTACACTCTAGTCCTCACTCTTCCTCAGAGGAGAGCCCCTCCCCCTGGGAAACTGCCTGGTGGGACTTCAGCTCTCTCCATCCTTTATCAGTCTCTTCTCTTGAAATGTGATGTCCAACTAAAGATTATTGTGCGGTCTGGCTTCTGCTGGGCTTGTTCCTCTGTCAAATGTTTATGGACAGGATGGCAGTACCTGATCATATCTGCCATAGATATCTTTCTCTTGCTTCCACAGGGAACATACAACAAGCCCTTCACTTCCAGGTTTGAAAGGAAGACCAGTCCAGTGCTTTTAACTGCTCACCCCTACCTGTGTGACTTTGGACAATGTCCATAATCTCTTAGTGGTACAATATTTTTAGCTAAAGCTGATTATGACACCAATATCAGGTAACTCATAGGACTGTTACTAGATTAACTCAAGACAATACCTTGAAATGCTTAGAAAAAGTGAATGGAATCTAAAAATGGGTTTTTCATTCATACTATTATTTTCATTATTCACCACAGGTATGTGCTACATTGGGGCTCCATAGATAACAAAATTTCAATCAATTGCTTCTCTTCCTGAACAGATAAGAACCAGAAAGCTATGGATGTCAGGCTTCACTGACCCAGTTTTCTTAGCAAAGAAGGCCCCACAAGCTCTGATCTGCCTGTTACTAGAGAGTCCTCAAAACAGTTGAAAATTTGATCCCAGTTAGCCTTACATGAGTACTCAGGAAGGTGAGGCCTGGCTGTTACTCCAAACCTCCTAACATTTTAAGTAGAGAGTAACTTCTCATAGGTCACTGAGCTGTAATGGATGCTGTTAGGATTCACTCTCTTTAGCCCACCTGTGGAGGTCAGATGGGAATTAGAAAGCTCTTTTTATAAAATGGTAGTAATTCTCAAAATGATAGGTGAACTTTAGTGTGCAAAGGATGAATTGGGGCAGGTTTCTCCTTGAATAAGTCATGTACACATCATGAAAGATTATCATAAAATGCATATGATTCAGTACTGGTGGAACAGAGCCTGGAGAAGGCATCAACCAGCTCCTGGGTGATGCCCACACATTTGTGCATAGTCCTAGAGAGCAGTGGATGTGGCAGTGGCAGACACTGAAGATAAGACTCCTCATGCTGTTCAGGCTCTTCAAGCTAGGCACCATGAGATCAAATAAAGTCAGTGCCCACCTGCTATGGTTTGAATGACAAATTCCCCATAAGCTCATTTACTTGAACATTTGGTCCCCCATTTGTTGTGCTGTTTGGGGTGGCCATGACACCTTTAGGAGGTGGAGCCTTAAAGGGGGGTGTGTCACTAAGGGGCAGGCTTTGAAGTTTTTGTAGCCTAACCCAACTTTCTGTTCTTATTCCTGTATGAAGACAAAATGTGATTACCCAATTTCCTGTCCCTGCTGCTGTGCCATACCTTCCCCACCATGATGGACTCAATCCCTTTGGAACTGTAAGCCAAAATAAACCCTTTCTACTTTAAGTTTCCTTTGTCAGGATGTTTTATCACAGCAACATTAAAGTAACTAACACATCACCACTACTTCATGGAAGCAGCTGTGGTTCTAGAAACACTGCCTAAACCTAAATAACAAAACAAAAAAAAACAGCTTCCTGAAGGTACCAATTTCTTGACCAAAGATGGCTGATTTGGGAAGTGGTAAGTAGTGGCATTTCTAATCAAATATCATTTAAACTAATACAAGGAATGGTCCTGATCCATCACCTCCTAGCTCAGCCAAAACAAAGACCTGGACTTTGAAAACTTATTCATCATCTGATCATCATCAAAAATGCTCTCTTGAGCAAAAAAAAAATATACAAATATTGTTATTATACAATAATTTTCTTTAAAAAAATTTGAGTCATTCATTTTTTATTTTGTGTATATGAATGTATTGCCTGAATGAATGTAAATGCACCCATGTCGTGCTATGCCTGCGGAAGACAGAACAGAGTATCAGATCCTCTGGAACTAGAGTTATGGATTGTTGTTAGATGCCATGTGAGTGCTGGGATTTGAATTCAGTTCTTCTGCAAGAACAGTCAGTGCTCTTAACCACTGAGCCATCTCTCCAGCCCCAACAACACCTTTCTTAAAGCTATACGTAAAGCGTACTTTATCTTTTGACCCAAGGCACAATCATTGTGACTTCCAGTCAGTTCAATATCATGCTTTTGTCTTACGAATGACTAAAAAGAGCCATAGAGAGTGTGGCTGACACAGGGCCCCACAAAACTTCAGGAGGAAAATCAATGCAAGCGCCCATTTTGGTAACTTCCACTTTACTTTCTATCTCAGCCACGGCAATAGGTGACTTATAAGTACAGTTAGTCTTCATCACCTGTGAGGTGGTATCAATTCTCTGACTTTCTAAAACTTGTCCTTGACCCCAGAGCATGGCCTAATTTAGTGTTTACAGACATGTACAGGGTAGGAAAATAGCTGAGTCACAACACCCAAGTTCCCAGCTGAGGTTGAACACGGCCACATTTTCCCCTCGTGTTTCTGCTCTTACACTGTAAATGTGCCTCCATTTAAGTGCTATGCAGTGCCACATTCTTTCTTTTTGTTGATGATTTCACTGTTTAAAATGGACCTTTAGTGTAATAGTTGAAGGTGTTCTTGCTTATGCTCTGTTGCTGTGACAAATGTCATGCCAAAAGCAATTTACAAGAGAGAAGGATTTGTTTAGTTTATACTCCCAGGTCATAAATCCATCACTGAGAGAAGTCAGGGCAGGAACCATGGAGGAACACTTCTTGCTGGCTCACTCAAAGTCTTATGCTTAGCTAGCTTTCTTATCCAGCCCAGGACCACCTGCTTAGTTATTGGTACAGCCCACAGTGGGTTGAGCCTTCCAATATCAATTAACAATCAAGATAATCCCAACAGACACATCTATAAACCAATATGATGTGGGAAATTCCTCAATTGAGACTCCCTTCTCTCAGGTGACTCTAGACCACATCAAGTTGACAGAGCTAACTAGGACAGGTATCTACCACTCCTAAATGCAAGAATCCAGGTGTGTCTGAATATAAAAATACATGTGCTGGTTACAGAGCTGGTTACAATTAACAGTATATCCAATACCAAATAAGGTGTCATTTCACAGAATCACACATACAACAAAATGACAGACATACTAACCAATGTATATCCATGTGAACAGAGGCTCACAGAAAGCAAATTCTTTTTCTTCTAGGTTCAATGGCTCAATAGTTACCAATTTTAAGTTCCCAATAAGTTTGTAGAATACAGCTAGGGTGAATAATAATAATTTACTCTACCCCTCCCCACACACACAAAAACAAAATTTTGTGATAGTTTAAGGCTTATTATAAGAGATGGGATAGCACACCATGGGCCAAGCCTCTTACATCAACAAATGACAGCAAAACCCCCAACTTGCAAGGATATTGAGTGATATTTGCCTCCTATGAATTAATTTGAATGCCACAACTGAGGTCCAGGTGAAGCCACAGAAACCCTGGGATCAAAGCTGGACATCCTGCATGTTGTCAAGGGTGTGCCAGGCATGAGCTGGCTCTTGGATAGTTCTTCCTGAAACTCCAATAAATGCCTGACAGGAAGACCATGGACACATTCAGAGAAAGTCTTTGAGAATGCAAACCTGGGTGATAACAGGAGCAAAGCAAACTTGGGAGAAAATAGTGAAAGCCGGTTTAAAAAAAAAAAAAAAAACTGATTTGAAACCACTCCATAAAAATGTCTCCTATGGACTGAAGAAATGACTCAGCAGTTGAAGGGACTACAACAACAGAAGCAAGAACAGTCCTAGTCCAGAACCCAAGTAAATGCCAGTGGTAGTGGCTCACCTGTAACTTAATCATCAGAAGGTAGAGACAGGGGATCCCTGGAGCAAGCTGGCTATGGAGGCTAGCCGTATTGGGGAGCTCTGAGTTAGACTGAGAGACCGTGTCTCAAAAAGAATAAGGTACAATAGGCATCTAGGAAGATTCTTCACATTAACCTTGTGCCTCCATGAATGAACACATACACATACACACACACACACACACACACACACATCCACCACACATATGTGAACACACATATACACATGTGCAGGTAACACACAACACACACACACATACAAACAGAAGAAAAGAAATGCCTCCTAGAGTCAGACATGGTGGTGCCTACCTGTGTTGCCAGCACTCAGGAGGTAGAAGCAGGTGCAGCATGACTTTTTAGGCTAACCCGTGCTACACAGTGATTTCTAGAACATCTTTGGCTACATAGTGAGACACTGTCTCATCTCTACCTCTAAAAATATGCATCCTAGGAGAAAAACAAAGTCAACCTGAAAATAGGGCTATTAGAGAAGAGGAAAGGAACTGGGGGAGGGAATGGGAGGGCAAGGAGATTAGGGGCTAGATATGATCAAAGTATGTAACAAGAATATATGAAATGTCACAATGAATTGCCTTAGTTCATGTGATTAATATGGAGTGACGATGAAAAACGCATCTGATGCAGAGCACTGGTGGAGAAAAACTTAAGTGTAAAACAACCCTGACTTGATATGCATTAATATTTAAAAGATGAAGGAATAAAACCATGCTGAGATGAGGCAGTCAGAAGACATGCTAATATAAATGATCCTGAGGTAATGAGAGACCATGGAAACGACATAATACAACCTCTACTATCTTTAATATATTCAAAAGAAAAAAAGAAAGAAAGAACAAGAAGAGCTGGGATGTGGCTCAGTTGATAAAGTGTTTGCCTAACATGCATGAGGCCCTGGGTTTGATCCCCAGCAACGCACAAACCTGGCATGGTCATACATGACTGCAATCCCAGCACTTGAGTGGAGGAAGTCAGATGATCAGAAGTTCAAGGTCATGTTCATATCCTCCACTACATAGTGAGTTCTAGGCTACTCTGGGATACATGAAACTCTGTCTCAGGAAAAAGGATTGAATGAAATGAAAACGTAAAATTATATTTATAAGCCACTTTAAGCAAAAATTTCTTGTGCTTAAAAACCTGTCTTCATATTGAAAACTATTACCCATCCATAAAGTCTGTGTATAGTCCATATTAGAAATCTATATATGCTATCAAGAAGAAATCACATATGCAGGCTGAAGCGATGACTCCGTTGGTAAAGTGCTTGTCATTTAAACATGGGGATCTGTGTTCCGATCTCCAGCACCCACACTAAAAACCAGTCATGGCAGTGCACACTATAGTGCTGCAGAAACAGATGGGTAGATCCCTGACGTTCTCTGGCTAATTGGTAAGTTCTAGGTTCAGGTGAAAGACCTTGCCTCAAAAAACAAGGAGAGCGATAGCAGAAGTCAACCAACATTAATCTCATTAATCTCTGGCCTCCACAGGCATGCACACATATACCCACAAACATAAACTGTACACATGCATACATTTCACACACACAATGAAGAAGGAGAAGGAAGAGGAGGCGGAGGAGGAGGACGAAGAGAAAAAGGAAGAAGAAGAAGAGGGGGAAGAGGAAGAAGAGGAGGAGAAGAAATCAGATAAAACTTCCAAACATGACTAGATCAATTATTTACAAAGGCATGTGTGAAAATGAATGCCAGCTTAGCAGCTACCGATACCAGACATCGTTATGCATCATACTGAAGAGCTGAGGGCTAAAGGTGCTCCATTTCAGATCCTCTGTCTGGCTCATCTCTTGTTTGAGGTCAGAATTGGGAGTTGGCATTTTCAAACATATACACACTAAAATAACTATCATCCTCAGATTTTCATGCAGAACTAAAATATTAAAATATATTTTCCACAAAGTAGAAAAAGATCAAGATTCTAATGCATTTGTTATAAATACCACAAGTATATCTTTTGTTGAAATGAGGAGCATGTAAAATTCAAGGCAGTGATCCCAGAGAAAATGAGTGTGGAAGAAAATTAAACCACGTCAATCAAGATACTAACACTGTATAGGATGATATGTGCTGGCTTTACACTTTATCAGAAAATAGGAGGAATACAGGTTTAAAAATGTTATAATTGCCTCTAAATTCCAGAAGAAAAGTATTCTACTGAAAGAAGATTTCAGATTTTAAAAAAATGAATGAATGTTTACAGAAAACAGAGAAACAAGATTATGGTAAATAATAATGTCCCTCTGTTGCCATCATTCTCAAATTACTGTTAAGATGTTTAAAAGAGAGTTCTGTAAGCAAAAGCTACAAATGGTTCCTTAGGAAACTACAAAAATATTCATTTTTAATTCCCCCATCACCTGCAAAATCAAGGACAATTGATTTGCAGAAATTCAGTAGCTACACACCTTAGGATAGTCACTCTTCTTTGAATGGACATTAATTTCATTAACAAACCAGAGAATCGTTGAAAGAATTCAATATAGTCATTATTACAATGGTAAATATTCTTAAAACAAACAAACACAGGGATTGGGAGGTCTCTCTGTGAGGAAAGTGTTTCCATGCAAGTATGAGGACCTGAATTCAGTCCCTAGTGCCTATACAAAAGTTGGGTGTGCCAGCACATGCCTGTAATCTCAGCACTGGAAAAACAGACAGGGTGCAGGTGTTGGGGGGGCAGATCCCTAGGGCTTGTACCCAGCCAGTCTAGCCAATTGGTGGGTTCCAAGTGAAACACCCTGTCTCAAAAAATAAGGGAGAGAAATGATTGAAGAAGACACACATCCAAATTTGCTCTTTTTCCTCTCACTGTTGCTGTGATAAAGAATGTGATCAGAAGCAACTTGGGGAGGAATGAGTTTACTTGGCTTAAACTTCCAGGTCACAATCCATTATTGAGGAAAGTGAAGGCAGAAGCCTCAGAAGGAACTGAAACAGAAACCATGGAGAAGGCTGCTTACTGGCTGGCTCTCTGGCTCATGCTCAGCTTCCATTCTTCTACAGCCCAGGCTTACCTACCTATGGACAACACTGCCTACAGTGGACTGGGGCTACCAACAGCAAGCACCAGTCAAGATAATACTCCACAGCCATTTCTACAGGCTAATCTGTGGAGGAAATTCCTCAGTTGAAGTTCCCTCTTCCTAGGATACTCTAGTTTGTGACAAGCTAATGATAAAAACCAACCACTATAACACTTGATATCAACCTCTGGCTTCCACATGCATGTGCAAACCTGTACACACACACACAAATCTTTATAGCCACTTCAGAACATTCATCTTAAATAATGACGGGCCACACATACAAACACACACACATACACACACACACACACACACACACAGCCACTGACAAATGTCGACATGCATGCAATCATGAATGCACACATGTACACACATGCTAATGCACACATGTACACATGTGTGAACTTGTGTACCCTCCCTAAATGAGTTGTTTCTTAGCTATGATCACTAGACATTGAACCCAGGCTATCACCCAAGCTATCAAATCTGAAAACAATTTCTTGGATCAGAAGCCTCTTTTCTGTAAGTGGTGCTACTTTGTATTTATGAAAGTTTTAGAAATTTTGAATCTATCTCCCCTTTTCATTTTTCAGCGACCCTGCATGTATCTGAAGCATACAAATTAGGGTTGGATTTTCTCCATGTTTGAACAATTTGGCAGAATTACATTGTTGTTAATAACAGACCCTGACAAGTCTCTTAGGCCCATGCCATAGTTAGATTTCATCAACTTGACACCAACTTAAACATACTTGGGAAGAAGGAGTCTCAGTTCAGAAATTTCCTCAATCAAACTGGCCTGTGAGCATATTTATGGAGCATTTTCTTGATTGCTAATTGATGTAGAAGGGCCCAACCCATTGTGGGCAGTACCATCCCTAGACATGTGGGCCTAGGCTGTATAAGAAAGGCTGCTGAGACGTTTCTCTGCTTCCCTGGGCTGCACAGCCTGCCAGCCTCTTTCCTGGACTCTGGGGCTGACCTTTCAGCCCAGAACCACAACTCTTTCCTGAACCCTTGCATCCAGAAGAACCCAGGTCCTTCTCAAGGTCATCGGGAGCCAACTGGGCCTGGTCCCGCCCTCACCTCCCTCTGCTTCCCTGGGCAGCACGGCCCACGAGCCTCTTTCCTAGATGCTGACGCTGACCTCTCTGCCGGGTCCACCACTACTTCCTGATCCTTTGCATCCAGGCAGACCCAGTTTCTTCTCAAGGCCCCAGGGAGGCCTCTGGGCCTGGTCCCACCCTCACTTCCCTCTGCTTCCCTAGGCAGCACAACGTGCCAACATCTTTCCTGGACACTGGGGTTGACCTTTCAGCTTCCTGATCCTTTTTATCCAGACCAAACCAGTTATGTAGTGCAGTCCCCAGGAGGCCTTGGGGCCTGTTCCCACCCCCATCTCCCTTTTCATCTCTGGGTGGCATGCCCACCAGCTGCCCAAGACCAGCATCTTTCCTGGGCCCTGCTCCCAGGCCAGTCGAACCCCCAAATTTCTGAGGCCAAAGTCTTTCCTGGAGGGATCCAGACCTTATGTGAAAGCCTGAGAGAATTTGATGCTCATCTGACTTGGACCTCTGTGGGAACTCCTGAAGACAAAAGAATCTGGCCACTCCAATATAAAAATCAAAAGAGAGAACCGGAAGCTTAGACAAACCAGCTTTTCATGCCCAAAAAGTAAATCACAAAGGCACATAAAGTTCACAAAAAGAAGCAGACCTAAACTTGAAGACTTGACTCTCACACAAGAATCAGAAACTGCAAAAGAAATTCACATGTCAAAATTACAGAGAAAAAAAATAATAACATG
>NW_008352891.1:8637568-8643304 GCF_000622305.1 Nannospalax galili
TCAATACTCATCTTTCATTAATAACTTTAAACATTAATGGACTGAACTCCCCAGTCAAAAGACACAGACTATATGAATGGATTAAGAAACAAAACCCATCTTTTTGTTGTCTGCAAGAAACTCATCTCACTTTCAAGGACAGACACTATCTCAAAGTGAAAGGATGGAATAAAATATACCAAGCAAATGGCACTAAGAAAAAAGCAGGCATAGCAATCCTAATATCGGACAAAATAGACTTTACACTGAAACTAACCAGAAAAGACAAAGAGGGCTATTTCATTTTGATCAAAGGAACAATCAATCAGGAAGATATTACAATCATGAACATATAGTCACCAAACTCTGGTGCACCCAACTTCATAAAAAAAATACTACAGGACTTTAAGATCCAGATTAATCGCAAGTCATTAATAGTAGGGGACTTCAATAGCCCACTATCTCCATTAGATAGGTAGACAGGGCAGAGAGTTAACAGAGAGACATCTGAATTAAACAATACCATATATCAAATGGACCTAACAGACATCTACTGAGTATTCTGCCCAAGCACCAACAGACATACTTTCTATTCAGCATGCCATGGAAGCTTAATCTCAATTCATTTATAGTAAGGGACTTCAGTACCCCACTGTCTCCATTAGATAGGTAGACAGGGCAGAGAGTTAACAGAGAGACATCTGAATTAAACAATACCATATATCAAATGGACCTAACAGACATCTACTGAGTATTCTGCCCAAGCACCAACAGACATACTTTCTATTCAGCATCCCATGGAAACTTTTCCAAAATTAACCATATATTGGGGCACAAAAAAACTCTCAACAAATACAAAAAGATTGAAGTAGTTCCATGCATTCGATCAGAACACAATGCAATAAAGCTTGCAATCAACACTGGAAGAAGCCCTAGTCATCACATGAACACATGGAGATAAAACAACACACTCCTGAATGATGAATGGCTCAAAAGAGAAATTAAGAAAGAAATAAAGGTATTCTTGGAACTAAATGAAAGGACAATGCAACACAACAAAACCTCTGGGAAAAACTGAAAGCTATCCTTAGAGGGAAGTTTATAGCTCTAAGTGCCTACATCAAAAAATAATGAAATGGAAACAAAACAATACAAAGAATCAACGAATCCAAGAGCTGGTTCTTTGAAAAGATAAAGAAGATTGACAGACCACTAGCCCAGTTAACCAAAAGAAAGAAAGAGCACCTCCAAATCAACAAAATCAGAGATGAAAGGGGACATCACAACAGACACCGGAAAGATACAGAACATTATAAGGGAGTACTTTAAAAACCTATATGCTACTAAATTTGAAAGTCTAAAAGAAATGATGGATATCTACAGGCATGGGAACCACCAAAACTAAACCAAGAAGAGATTAACAACTTAAACAGAGTCATAACACAAAAAGAAATTGAAACAGTGATACAAAACCTCCCGACTGAAAAAAGCCCAGGACCAGATGGATTTACAGAAGAATTCTATCAGATATTTAAAGATCTACATCCAATACTACTTAATTTATTCAAAGAGATAGAAATAGAGGGAGAACTTCCAAATTCCTTCTATGAAGCCAGCATCACACTAATAGCAAAACCAGGTAAAGACACAACCAAAAAGATAACTATAGACCCATATCCTTAATGAACATAGATTCAAAAATTCTCAACAAGATTCTTGCAAACCGCATACAGACACACATCAAAAATATCATCCTCCATGATCAAGTCAGCTTTATCCCAGACATGCAGAGATGTTTCTACATATGTAAGTCAATAAACATCATAAATCATATAAATGAGCTCAAAGACAAGAACCACATAGTCATCTCAATAGATGTAGAGAAGGCCTTTGACAAAATTCAACATGCATTTATTTTCAAAGTCCTAGAGGGAATTGGACTCAAAGGAACATACCTCAACATAATTAAAGACATATATAACAAACCCACAGGCAATATCATTCTAAATGGAGAAAAACTGGAAGCATTCCCATTGAAATTAGGAACCAGACAAGGCTGTCCATTATCTCCACTTCTGTTTAACACAGTGTTTGAAACTCTTGCAAGAGCAATAAGATAAGAGAAGGAAATTAGTAATAATTGGAAAAGAAGAGATCAAATTATCCCTTTTTTTCAAATGATATGATTATTAACCACATACTTAGAAGAAGCATTTCATTACAACAGCATTGACATATAAAATAACAATTTCCACAACAGCAGGTTATAAAATCAATCTACAAAATCAGTAGCTTTTCTATATACCAATATCAAGCAATTGAAGAAAGAATACAGGGAAATGCTCTCATTCACAATTACTACAAAAAAAAAATCTTGGAATAAATCTGACCAAAGACATCAAAGATCTCTACAACGAAAATTTTAAATCTTTAAAGAAAGAGATTGAGGAAGACACCAGAAGATGGAAGGACCTCCTATGCTCATGGATTGGAAGAATTAATATTGTGAAAATGACCTTTCTACCAAAAGCCTTTTATGCAATTCAATGCAATGCCAATCAAAATCCCCATGACATTTTTCACAGAATTAGAAAAAAAAATCCTAAGATTCATATGGAAGCACAAAAGTCCTGGGATAGCCAAAGCAACCCTGAGCACTAAGAGCAATGCTGGGGGGATTACTATACCAGATCTTAAGCTATATAACAGAGCTAAAGTCATAAAAACAACATGGTACTGACACCAAAATAGACCCATAGATCAATGGAACAAAATTGAAGACCCAAATGGTGCTGGCAAAACTGGATCTCCACCTGTAGAAGAATGAAACTAAACCCCTATCTTCCATCCTGCACAAAAGTCAATTCCAAATGGCTCAAAGAACTCAATGTAAAGCCTGAAACTCTGAAACTGTTAGAAGAAAACTTTGGCAAAAACCTACAAGATATAGGTGTAGGAAAGGATTTTCTAAACTGGTCTTCAATTGCTCAGGAAACAAGGTCAAGAATCAACAAATGGGACCTCATTAAACTAAAATCTTCTGTACATCAAAGGAGGCAACCAGTGAAGTAAAGAGAAAACCCACAGAATGGGAGAAAATCTTCACCAGGAACATATCTAACAGAGGTTTAACATCCAGAATATATAACGAACTCTAAAAACAGAGAATCAAAACAAGAAGTAGCCCAATTAAAAATGGACTAAGGAGCTGAACAGAGAGTTCTCAAAAGAAGAGGTAAAGATGGCTATGAAGCATCTTAAAAAGTATTCAACATCACTAGTAATTAGGGAAATGCAAATTAAAACCACTTTAAGATTTCACCTTACCCCAGTCAGACTGGCTAAGATCAAGAGAACAAATGCTACCAAATGCTGGAGAGGATGTGGGGAAAAGGGAATACTCATCCACTGCTGGTGGGGCTGCAAACATGTTCAAACCCTATGGAAAGCAGTGTGGAGAACTCTTTAAAAACTACAAATGAACCTACTATTTGACCCAGTTATACCACTTCTTGGCATACACCCAAAGAACCCATCCTATTGCAGAGACATTTGTACAATCCATGTTTGTTGTTGCTCTTTTCACAATAGCTAAGAGATGGAAGCAACCTAAGTGTCCCTCAATTGACGAGTGGATAATGAAAATGTGATTCATTTATACGATGGAGTTTTACTCAGCAGTAAAGGAAAATGAAATCATGAAATTTTCAGGTAAATGGGAATGGAACTAGAACCTGTTATACTAAGTGAAGCAACACAGACTCAGAAAAAAAATCGACACACGTTCTCCCTCATATGTGGATCCTAGAACCAAATCTTGATGAGTATGTATCCAGACATAACTACAGGAACCAGGATAATGGAAAGGAACCAGGGAGGTAAAGGAAAAGAAAGAACCTGAAAGAGAAGAACAGTAGGAAGCAGGCCTTAATAAAGGAGATACGAATAAAAATTGAGTTAGTTTAAGGGAGGGGGGAGGGATGGGTATACAAGGAACCTAGGGGATAAAGGGAAAGAAGACACTCAAGAGAGGTGAGACCATAGGAGAAGGGTGTTATTAAAGGAGAAAGGGGGAAGATGGGGGCACCTTAATTGGCGAAACCATGATGGAGAGGTTAGACAATGCAAGAGATAAATAATGCCTAGCTAGTTTTAAGAACCAGAGGGAACCGTATTGGGCCAACAACCTACTGACAAATTATACATACCAGATGAAGAAATATATGTCTAAGTAAGGTTTATCTGAGAACAATTGGTCTTTGCCTAAGATTTATCTACATGACACACAGTAATTAAAAGTACTAGACTGGTAGAACTAACCTTCTTGGATGTTTAACAGACATACTTTGTGGCCTATACTAATTTGGTCAGAGGGACAAGAAGGAGAGTTTTTTTCTCCTTGCCCTCCTAGGTTGACTAGTTCCTGGGGACTATGAGCATCTCTCAAAATGTCCTGTAATTGTGGTGGGTCACCTGTCCTCTTGATCAAGGAGGCCGAGGAGACCCCATGAGATGGACTTGAACCAGTGACCAGTCTACAAAGAGGAGGGTCAACACAGAGGAAACATTTCCTCCATGCTTTGAAACAAAGCCAGCCATGGTTGAGCAGGACTTTTGACTTATCTTCACATAGGCAGAGCTGGTAAAAGAAAGGAGCCAGGGGCTCCTCCCAAGCCATGTGACTCTGAGGAACAGATCCTCAAATGGCCTTAAGAGTAAAAATAAATTGGTTTATCTGGGACAACTGTATGACCTTAAACACACAAAAGGAAAGTATAACCAAAGATTAAAGGGGCCAATATAATTTTTTAAGAGTCCATATGTATAACTAAAGGCTACAAAATAAGCAACAATGCCAGATAGGCAATACTTTCTTTTGTGTTGTTGGCCAGGGTGGCCAAAGGGACTCCCAGATAGGAGTTGTTGGCCGAGGTACCCAAGAGACTCCCAGATAGTAACCCAGCATAGAATTTGGATAATGAACAGCAAACTCCAATCATACCTAAAGGAATATGGACAACTGATTGTTGCTAGATGAGGAACAGCTGATCTTCCTAAAACAAAGACCTCTAGATAGACTGACTAGATTCACCAGATAGACAAGTAGTGGGGAATGGCTGGGGTGCCAACCACCCAGCAGATAGTAGCAGGGATAACAGAGTATAAGGCTCTAGTGGGGGGATGGATCTATGGGAGGGTGCCATCTGGGAAGTGGGTGTATAGTTGAATAAGGTGGTTTGGGATGCTCTGTGTGATATACACACACACACACAAAATCAACAAAAAAATTTAATGTATTATATTTGAGGAGGAAGCATAAAAATTTACATCATGTTAATTAGTAAAGGTGATAAACATTACCACTGAAACCTACCTGATGACTTTAGAGACATACACAGATGCTAAGGATCTGAGCACAACCGATTATGACTAGTAATAATCAGATACATACAGGTTAGAGATGCATGCACCAACGTCTCAGTGTTAGTAGCAAAAACGAGTCTTTCTGTAAGAAAGAGTATATTTTAAAATGAAATGGAGATCTTTTTGAAAGGTTAAAAACTCATTCAACTTTACGTCTTACAGTGTTTATATGAGTTTAATATTGTATAACTACAGTAATTCAAAAGCAAAGTTAAAAATTTTATAGCCAATTTTGGAAGAGCTGTATCTTTTCTCTGGAAACTGTTACTGAGCATATTAAAGCTGTAATGATATGCTTCTTCTGAAAAAAAAATTAAAAAATGGTAGGAAACA
>NW_008352891.1:8643737-8661237 GCF_000622305.1 Nannospalax galili
ATGTCTTATAGGGTTTATACTGAGTACAATATTGTATAACTGTAATAATTCAACTGTAAACCTAAAACTTTACAGCCAATTTTGAAAGAGATGCATCTTTGCTCTGGAAACTGTTATTGACTATGTCAATTCTGTTGTAATGAAATGCTTCTTCTAAGTATGTGGTTATTAAATAAATAATTAAAGAATGTGAAGAAAAAGAAAAAAAAAAGGCAGCTGAGCAAGCAGGAGGAAGCAAGCCAGCAAGCAGTGCTCCTCCATGGTCTTGGCTTCAGTTGCTGCCTCTGGGCTCTGCTTTGCCTTCCCTTGATGTTGGACTATAACCTCTAAGGCAAATAAATTATTTAATTCTTCCCCTAAGCTTTTTAACATTTTATTATTTACTTATTGTGAAGAAAAAGAAAAAAAAAAGGCAGCTGAGCAAGCAGGAGGAAGCAAGCCAGCAAGCAGTGCTCCTCCATGGTCTTGGCTTCAGTTGCTGCCTCTGGGCTCTGCTTTGCCTTCCCTTGATGTTGGACTATAACCTCTAAGGCAAATAAATTATTTAATTCTTCCCCTAAGCTTTTTAACATTTTATTATTTACTTATTATTTTGGCAGGGTCTACCTGTAGCCTGGAACTTACTACATAGACCAGGCTGGTCTTGATTTCACAGAGATCTTCCTGAGTCTGCCTCCTGAATGCTGGGACTAAAGGCATGCACCACCATACCCAACTCCCCAAGTTCCTTTCGAGTAGTATTTTACCACAGAAAACAGAAAAGCAAATAAGACAGGAGTTAATAAATGGGGTATTGCTGTGAAGGACCTGACTATGTTGTTTTGTGGGAGGATTGTGAAAGTGTTTGGAACTTTAAGCTAAAAAAGAAGCCACTGCGTGCTTATACCTTAGCGGGCACGTGGATGGTAGGAACGCTGAAAGAAATTCAGATGATTGCTGGTAAAATTTCAGAAAGAAGCAAATACTGTATTGGGGCTGTTCACGTGATTAAGATTTTGTGGTTCCTTGTAGCTGGGGTTGAAGAATCATTCATGATAAACACAGACAAGAAGCACTAAAATGAAGCCTTTGCTTTTCAGGGACAATGGGTGCTGCTTAGCAGGAGTTGAGAAATGAGCTATCATTAAGAAACCTGTGTCACTGTGGCAAAATCTTATAGGAAACGTTTCCTTGGGGTCAGCACACAGATGCTGTGGTCCAGAGGGGGCCAAGGTTGTGTCTCAAGCTGGCAGCCAAGCTTGATAATGCGCAAGATTCTCCCACATGGTACTAGTTTTGAGGACATGGAGACATCATGGTCAGCAGTTGAAGCTTTGCACCATGTGGCAGGGGTAGAGTCCCTGCAAAGAGGCCCCAGGATTGAAGGGGTCATGAAAAGAAGCTGAGGCTTGGCACTGCGAGTGGCAAAGACAGTCATTGATGAAGGTGCACCTTCACTGTAGTAGAAGCCCCAGAATATTGTCAACGCCAGGACTGTGGGTCAAACACCAAGGGTAGCAGCAGGTGTAGAGTGCAGCTGATCTGAGCCTATAAGTTATGTGCTGCACACACAGCTTATCCAGAGAAGTGGGGCATTCCAAGAACTTTGTACCATGTGGCAGGGGTCTTACACACAGCTTATCCAGAGAAGTGGGGCTTCCCAGCACTTTGGAACCCAGAAGACAGTGAAGACAGTAAGTGATTCTCAGATGCTAGACACTGAGCTACACAAGTTGAGCCACACTGATGGAATCTGGTTTCACTAAGTGCAGTTGTCTTTATGCCTTGTTTCTTCCTTCTCAGAACAAGAAAGTGTATAAGTTACTTTGGGTTTTATAGGAGCCCAGTTTAAGACTTTGGATTTTTAAAGAGAACTTGGCCTGTGGGCATGATTATGGGGCGTTTTCCTGACTGCTAATTGATGTAGAAGGGCCCAACCTACTGTGGACAGTACCATCCCTGGGCAGGTGGGCCTGGGCTATATAAGAAAAATAGCTGAGCAAGTCAGAAAAAGAAAACAAGTAAGCAGCTTTCCTCTGTGATCTCTGCTTTAGTTCCTGCCTTGAGGTCCTGCCTTAGTTTCCCTTGATGATGGACTATGGCCTCTAAGCCAAATAAATTATTTCCTCCACAAATTGATTTTGATCAATATTTTACCACAGTAAGAAAAAGCAAACTAGGACAGTCATTTCCTGAAACAAATTCCAGAATGCATATTTCTTGGTGACTCTGTTTCCATAGTTGAACCCTGATGATACACTGACTAGCCCGTCTTTAATAGGAATCTTTACTGTGCACCCCAACTCTGAAGATGAACCTAAAGGTTTATGTAAACTTTCTTGCCTCTGAACACTTAACAGGTTGCGGTTTTATATTCATATTCTGATATGATGTATGACCATCAGGATAGAGTCTGAAGCAGTCAAAGGAAATGAATATTGCCAGACCCTGGACATTGTTCAGGCAGAAGCCAAATAATCCAAAACTTCTTCTGAAACACAACAAAGTGTTATAGCAGGAATAGTCACATAGGAAGAAAGTAACCATATCTAGTGGGCTTTGGATGTTCTGTGTTGAAGCTTGTTCTTCTGGGAGTCACTGGGAACTCTAGGAAGCAAGGCCAACTGGAGAATACACATTAGTAAGAAGTTGTCCTCGGGGCTGTCTCTTGTGCTGCCCTACTCCTGTATTGCTCTTTCTGATTACCAGCCACCGTGGAGTAAGCCATTTTCCTCTGCCGTGCTGCCCCCACTATAACAGATGAAACGAGGAGTCTAAATAAATATTTCTTACCTTACACTGTTTCAGGTATCCTATCATTATGGCAAAGGTCTTATTACCACGTTATATCTCCCCAAGAAGTGAACAGAAACACTGGGTCCAAGGAAGAATTAGAAACTGCAACAAGGAGAGACCTCCATGAACTTGGGGATCCCCCTATAGCCTCGAGGCATGGAAGATGGGAGGCCCTACTGCAGAAAGACAGAGGCTTTGCTGAGTTGTTTCTATGTTCTTAAATCATCATGGACCTAAAAGCTAAGTATGGTGCCACAAATCCCACTATAGGCAAAACAGAGATGGGCAGAGCCTAGGGGCTTGCTAGTCAGCCAGCCTGGCCTACCTAGTAAACTCCAGACTACTGAGAGTCTTTGACTCAAAAAAAAAAAAATCAAGGCAGATAGCTCCTGAGGAGTTGTAGCAGAGCTGGTCCTCTGGCTTCCATAGGTGCACACAAGTACATCCCCCCATACATATGCACCCCTACCCCACATATACAAATATACACAGAAAATCAGGATTCTGATCAGACCTAAGGAAAGAAAGAATGTTAATTGTAGATGGATAGGGGTCAGAGGATATGGAAGGACTTGCTTTCACTTGCAAAGCATCCATCCATATTAGTTCTGTTGCAATGGTGTCATTAGGATGCAATCAGGAGAAGAAAACGCTTCCAAAAGTTGGAGATGAAGCTGCTTTGGCTCCCATTGCCCCCGGCCCAGGGTGTGTAGGTAGGACATGCTGCCAGCTGTTGCCACCCAGGCTCCCTGTCCTCATTTCAGCTCCTTCTCTTCCTAATGGCAGGGATGTGCTCCCTGACTGCTCCTGATCCTCCCACAGAAAGACACACCATCATTTCACGAAAGTAAATGTTGTACTTTACAAATCAGATAGACATTATCAACATGGGTGTATTTAATGCTTAAAACTACATGCTCTAAAAATGAACAATGCTGTCCCTTTTGATCCAAAATGTATCAACTTCAAGAAAATCTGCAAAGCTCTTCTCTGCAAATGTCTGGAATGTCAGTACTTCTGGGACCTCAGGGACACTGGCAGGTGGAGCTGGGGAAGAAGGCAGGAGCACAGACGGTGACTACGACCCAGCTGTACTGATGGCCTCAAGCCAGTCCACTGAGTCTAAAGGTGAGATATGGTCTCAGGACTCATTGGTATGCAGAGGAAACCATATCATTACAGCAGACACAGCCAAAGGGGTTCAGGTGACAGGCAGACCCTGAAAAGTCTTTAACAAATAGTACACAATCCCTAAAGCCCATGGTTTACATGTAGACATGGAAATGACTTAACCAGTTCTAGCCAGAGCATAGACAACCTGGAGCCAGAGCTAACACTGGAGCACTAGGTAACCACACGAAAGTAAAGCCCAGCATAACAGCTGGTTGATGGGTGATACCAGGAGTTATGGTAGAGTGAACAGTGGGGTCTGAGATTCTGCTCAGGTTCATTGGAGCTCTGGCATGGATCCCAGAGCCTTTCTCCTGGTCAAACAGAAGATGCCATTGAATTGAGTGGTAAAGCATGACTGAAAACAAGCTGTGACTGGACATCTGGGTAGACAACATCACAGAGGAAGGTAAGAATGCACAGTTTAGTGTCAGTATTCTTCTGCTTAGTCGAATCAGAAGGAAGATGTCACCGTTCAGTTGAAGGGGCTTGTTCTGTTGTAGCCCTGACTTCATAAGAACTCTATTAGGTCCCTATGCCTAGAGGCTGTGTCATGGGGAGCCACCTTGTGGATGACCAGATGGGAAGTGAGCAAGGGTATCTGGTGTGGGCGTCCCTTCTCTAGGGCCACAGTGGACTTGGCTCCTCTCTCACTGAAGCCTTCTCCAGGCCCACAGTTAGAAGCCTGAGCTTGGGTCTAGCCAAGTACTGACTGGTGCTAGTCCAAATGAACCCACTGCTGAGCAGGCAAAACCCCTCTCCTGTCAAGCACTCGCATGCTCAGACACACACCCCAGATCACCAGCAGCTCCTCAAAGTCAGAGCCTTATCTTCTGGGAAACCTCCCTACAGGGAGTTTGAGACTTCGGGGATTCTGTGGCCATGATTCTCACCCATTCCCCCACCAACCTCTCCTTACCGCTCCCGGCTTCCCCTGTGGTTTATGCCATAGATCCATTCTCACCATCTCCTGCCCCACCACAAGCCTCCTGCCCCCCTTTGCTCCTTCACTACAGGCCTTGATGGCTCATTCAGCCCAGAGATTAGAGCAGTCACCATCATGAATTTGGCCACTCTTGTCAGACAAGAAACGTTTAATCTTTTAATGTCTCCTAAAGAAGATGCATTTCTACCCCATCATGAAAATGTAGCCAATGACGCAAAGAAAAATCAGCGGGAACCATATTAAAATAATGGTGGCCCTTGCTTCTCAGCCTTTTGGTTAAGAGCAAGGGTAAAGCAGCAGGCTCTACTCTGCCCTGGCTTACATCCCCACTGGATGGTGTGCTGTTGACCAGAGATAAAATCTAGCTGAGGAGGAAACAACAGAAGATGTTCCAAAGGCAACTGTGTGCATGAACAAATCTTCTCAGACCCATGGGTAATTGGTATTTAGTGATCCTTGGAAAAGGAACAGAATTGTGATGCTTTCCTTCAAGAGGTGAAAGGGGAGCTTGGGAACCTTTTGGTTAGTAAAAGAGAGAGTGGTAAAATATAAGAAAAGAGAGGAACAGAAGACTAGTTTATGAGGGATGAAAGAAGGTTTGTCCTATTAGAGGGGACCTGCAGATTAGAGGATGAGGATCTGCCTGGTTCTTTGGGAAGGAAATTCTATAGGGTGTGGAAAACTGCCCAGAGTTCAGATCAGAAGTGTGTGCACAGGCACTTAGAGGACTGAGCAGACTGAGCAGATCTGAGGGCAAGCACTGATGCCAGGAAGACAGGCAGCCACAGTAGAACTCTGCTGCAGAAATCTCAGTGTCAAGGTACAGGCAGAACCTAATAGATGCTCTGAAAACTTAAGAACAAGCAGGTATTTGGCATTAGAGATGTTTGCTTCAGAAAGTTGTGTGGGACGCTAGATGAACTGGCCTTGTTCAGTTCAAGTCCAGAGTAAACCTTACACCCAGCACTCAGCAGCGGTCACCTGTGGGTATGCCAAGGTGCTGGAGTCCTATTCTCCTACCTAGGCCTAGTCTCCAGTCTGAGACTAGCCCAGGGCTCAACAGGCTTCACCTGACCCCTAGCTAAGTAAGGAGCTATTGACAGTTCTGTAAGAGATGGCTCTCCACAGCATAATTCCTTAAGGATATAATATCAGTGGCTTAATTTTCAAACCCAGTCCTCTTCAAAAATTTATTTCTCATAGCACAAAGAAGAGCTGAGAGAGAAGGTGTAGGGCGCAACTGCCAGGTCCATCTGCTCCCTGTTTCCATCCACAGCATGACCTCAAAGCATCTCTCAGGTGTCGCCTCCAGGCTCCACAGGCCCTCCCAAGACTGGAAGATAGGGTATCATCAAACTTTAAAGCATTCTGTTGATCTGATTCAACAAGGACTAAAAAGAATCCACTGGCTCTGAGAACCACTCTGAGCAACATCACCTGGGAAGCTATGGGAGCCTGAGCCTTGGAAGACCACGTTTCAGGGAAGGGGTTGAGCTCCTTGTTCCAGGTAGGCACCTGTGAACACCCTGGGTGGTCAGGAAGGGAAGACAAGGAAAGGCAAGCAGACCAACACACAAAGAACAGTCTGAGATACAAGTCCAATCAACCAGAACCTGGCTGCTCCTGTTCCAGCAGGAACACCAACCAGAACTTGGCTGGAAGCTAGGATGTGTCCCAAGGGACCTTTCCCACCAACCCTATTCACCAGCCTCTCACTCATTTCTCTGACTGCAGCAGTGGGTAGAGTTGTAAAATGTAAAAGCCATTACAACAGTTCCATATCTAAAACCCTATGACCACTCCCTGTGGTTTCCATAGTAGAGTCTGAACCTTGAAGGAGGTGAGAGGGCCCACAGGACTGCACATGTTTGAACCAGAGCCTGGATGGTCGCAGGGGCATGTGTGAACTTCTCAGATGTCACATCTTCTCCCTCTTTCATTCCCTCCCTCACATCCCCCTCTCCCATACATTGGTCCCTATGCATGGCAGCTGTGCCTGCTCTCCAGCTTCTCTTTGGCCCTATAACTCTGTGTCTCTCTAACTTCAGGTTCTTTTCATGGTTGACATGAGTCTATAGCCTCCTCTTCTACTCTCCAACCTCTTTCTGTCCTCACTGAGTCTGGCTCTGAATGCTATATCTCACTAGACCCTTCCTGACTTTTAAAAATGCAAGTCTTTGGTTAATGCAGACATTGTTTTTCCTCACCACATTACAATGCTACAAGTGCAAGGTGAAATGACAGGCCGACAGGAAGCAATGGATACATCATGGAATGGCAAAGAAGGGAAAGGAGAGAGGCAAGACAATGTAGAGGGGCAAAGCAAGGCAGAATTTCAGCAGGACCATGTTCTCCATGGTCTCCTAGGAAAAGTCGGGAGATGTTCTGACTACTTCTAAAGAAATATATATATCTGCACTTGGGAAAATAAAAGCAACTTTGAAATGTTGGCAATATATCGCCTAAGATATGTGTATTTCCATTTAATAGAAAACCTAAGAAAATGGTGGCTTATTTTCAGTGATTAATTTTCTTATGAAAAAGAAGAGTGCAGAGTTGGCAGATGGGTCCTTGGAGTCTCTCAGCACCAGGTGTCCCCAGGTCACTGCTTTGCCATTCTTTGTGTATCACTTTCGTCTTCTTGGTCCAAGCAACATAGTCTCATGTGGGAATAGGGTGGAGGATAGAGAGAAGGGCTTGTCTCCTCCACTGAGGATATAACCCCTAAGTCAATAAGACATACCCTCTTGTGCCTCATTCACCAGAGTCAGGAATATGGCTCTCCTGGGCTGGAGCAAAGACCGGGAAATGGAGTATTCTAGCAACCATGTAATAAGATAATTTCTGCCACCAAGGAACAAGAGACAATAAGTATCAGATGGTCCTTGAATGTTTCCCTGCACAGGGATGTCTTCCACCAATAATCAGTGACTCTTTCCTGTAAGTTTACAGTATAAATAGAATTCTAGAGTCTTAAAATTGACACCAGCCTCAATTGCAAAGCTACAAGGAGCAAAACAAAGCAAAAAATATCAAAAAGAAAAGGGCTCAATAAACAACAGAATGGAGAATAACCACCTGACACACAGAACTATACAAAAATAGGACATGTTTTCGTGCGGAGCCTCCAGTCACCCACAAACACGCCTCCTTTGAATTCAGCAGCATTAAACAAAAACAAAGTTGTGCTTTGCTAAGACTTTTAAGTCAACACATAGCATGCCTGCCAGGATCCCAAAAAGAAACAGGGATTTAATAAATGGCATTGCTGGGTCCACCAGAAACTTCATCAATAGCTATGTATGCAAAAGATTGTTATGCTGGGGAGAGATACTTGCTGAAGTGTTGCTTGCGAGGGCGTGAAACCAGGTCACTGAGGCCACCCAGTGTTTCTCTTTGTTCCCTATGACTACTCTGACAGAATGGGCAGCTGGACTGATTGAGTCCTATCACACATTAAAAGGAATGGATGACAGACTGTCAGCCATGTGAATGTTACATGTCGGGTGCTGCTTGGACCAGAGGTCTGGGAGATGGAGTGTGATGGAGCCATCTGTCACTCAAGGCAAAGATGTTCTTCAACCTGAGGCTGAGCAAGGCACCTAGGTCTCCACCTGATGTCAGACAGCCTGTTTCTTTATTTCAAAGAAAAACAACCAGGGCTGGATGCCAGGGAGGAGGCCTGGGCCCCCCACCATCAGCAGCAGGAAAGCTCATTAGCTTAATTTTCCAGCACTTGCAATCCAAAACAAGCCAGTTCCAGAGAGAATAGCAAAAGAAAGCCAAGGCTAGCCTTCCTCAGCAACTGAGACTCAGAGGCAGAGGATAGGTGCCTCGGGCACATCCAAGAATTGATCTTTCTTGCATTTATTCCTGTCCTGCCCTAAGGATTCCTCCTAGGGCTCACCTTGGGCCTTTCTCTGCCCACTAGAATCCAAAGGCCAAAAGACTGATTCCTCCTTTGACATCTGTAAGCAATGGTTTGAGACAAACATTTAATATTAAAAACACCCTGTTTCACACTGCTTTAATGGCTGTAGGTTTCAGCTTTCATTCAAACATAAGCTTATTCGTTGTGCTCTGAAAACTTAAGAACAAGCAAGTATTTGGCATTAGAGATGTTTGCTTCAGAAAGTTGTGTGGGATGCTAAATAAACTGGCCTTGTTCAGTTCAAGTCCAGAGTAAACCTTACACCCAGCACTCAGCAGTGGTCACCTGTGGGTATGCCAAGGTGCTGGAGTCCTATTCTCCTACCTAGGCCTAGTCTCCAGTCTGAGACTAGCCCAGGGCTCAACAGGCTTCACCTGACCCCTAGCTAAGTAAGGAGCTATTGACAGTTGACAGCTGCTAGGTAGAGGAGAAAGAGTCCGTTTTCTCTAGGCTTGTGGATCCTGCTAGGTTGACCAGGTTCCAGTGGATGGCTCCACACCAGTGTACATATATGGGTGGCACAAATTGGACTCAGTGGGTTATAAAAAAATAAGGACATTAATTGGGATGAGGTGGGAGTAGGGAGTGACAATAAAATTTATGAAATTTCCCACAATACCTTTCAGAAAAGGAAAATTTTGAGATACTCAAAGTCTGTTACTTGGTAGAAAGAAAATTCTGGTTGTCTCTAGAAATTTCTATAAGGACTGATTGAAAAGGTTAACTCATAAAATAGAAATGGACCTTCAATAGTTAAGTTTTGCTTGGTGACATTAACACCACTGGGTTTTCCATGAAGCCCAGGACTGTCTGGAAGGTATTTAAAAGATGCCAGACTATCACCTGCATGGTTCCCTTGAGAGGAAGCCCTTCCCACTAAGTAAAAGGCTAAATTCAAAATCTAGTATATCCTCTTTTCCTCCACAGTCCTGTGTGATCCTGTGGTTATCTAGAGAATAAATGAAAACTGGATGTGGGAACTTGGGTCCTGGTGCCATGGATGGTGTTCAGAACACAGCCCACTAGAACAGCACTTTCACCTTCTCAGGGGCAAGCAAGAGTGATCATGAATAAAGACGTTTCCAACATCAAGTAGAAGCAAAGACCAGGGATACAAATTTGTATGAGAACAGTCCTTTCTTTGGTGAAAACTTGTCAGTCTATAAGAAAAGTCAGAGAGCAACTGTAACAGACCAAATCCAGAAGGGTGGGGGAAATTTAGAGTCTAAGTCTTCCCGTCATCCACCACATATTTTGTATTACCTACTTTAGAGGCAAAACTGAGAGTTGGGCCATCGCAGTGAACTTTGTATCATCCTAACTTAAGCGTGGGCAGAGACTTGAGTTCTGGTCTGCTTTCCTCATATGAACATGAAATATCAGAGCCGTTAGGGAGAGCTGAGGTTGGGAGACTGGGCAGTCCTGAATGGAAACAGCCACTCACTGTCTTGTAGAATCAACCTGGAAACCTGGGTCATTCTTTCTTCCCTTGCACCCTCTGCATGAAGCCAGGATCGTTGGAGTCACGCTGACAACGGAGGGTAGCACTTCTCACAGTCTCCTTCCCAGTGGATCAGCCACTGTCAGCCAGTGCCCTTCGACTTCAGGGCTGTGTGCATCCCAGCTGTCCTCTGCAGGGCCTCACACACTCCTCTGAATGGACTTCCAGTCAGCCGGTTCTAGCCCACCTTCTGTTCACAAGATCAACCACGCATTTGCCAGGAGTCCTCAGAATGGCTGCCTGCTGCCGTCAGCGCATAGGTGCCACTGAGGACTGAGACAGGTGTATTCATAGCCGCTCAGGTTCACTCCCGCATGCTGCGGTTATGAAGAGTTTTCATGGGTGTTACTTCAGCAGACTTCCCAGTGCCTGAGGAGGTGGCTGACCACTGTCATCTCACTTGTGATTGAGGAGATAGTGTGTCGGTGTATTATGGCAAGACTTGTTTAATTAGTTGAAATCAAAAGAAGTTTTTAAAAATTATTTTTCGTTCTTTGAAAACTACTTACATGTATACAATATACATTGTTCATACCCACTCTCTCCAAGTTCCCCTGAACACCCTTCTACAACACATCTCTCTCCCGTCTTCATGTTCTCTTTTTTTCTCTCTCTCTGTTTTTCTTTTATTTTTTCTTCAGTGTATATTTTTTATCGATCTTTTGTGCATGACCATGAGGAAGCAGATATCTCCAGGCTCCTGGGACATATGAACTTACAGCAATGGTAACAGCATGTACAAGACTTACACAAACTCAATCAGATAAAAACCAGCATAGAGCTGGGGAAATGGGCAGAAGGCCCCAACCTTAACTAAGGAACTATTGGCATCTGATCACCGCTGGGTGAGGGAGAGTCTATCTTCTTTAAGGAAGTGATGCTAGATAGGCTGTGCAGGCTCCAGTGGATAAACTCTCACTGAGGGATATCTGGGTACACAAACTTGACTCGATAGGCCTTAACATTATATGACAGAATGAATGAATTCTTGTGGGTGGGCTATCAGGGGGTGCAGATAGGGGAGAGGTTCTAAATAGAATTAAGACGTATGAAACGAAATTAGAAGAACTTTTATCTCACCGTGGTGACTGAAGATGCTGTCTCTAACATTGTCATACTTGAGTCATACCAGATAGTCAGGTTTCCCACAGATAAACAAAACAGCACAGGCTTCATTGCCTGATTTCTGCTGCATCTGAGACGAGGTGTAGTACTGTGTTGCCTGTCACCTCAGTTTGGCCTATCAAGATGAACTCCATAGGGAAAGGGAAAGGAAGCACAGACTCCAATCACTGGAGGTTCTGTCTCCTTTGCTGTGTTGTGTTGAACTATGAGGGCATTAACCTGCTCCTGGTGACTGGCCGAGTATCAGTCTGTGGTGCTACCTCCCGCCGCATGCCTAGTCACCGCCCCTTTCTGTGCCTCATCACTTTCCTTGCTAGCCACCCACAAACAAGCTGTGTCTTCCACTTTCCTGTGGCTATGAGGAGCCACACTGCTTCTTAGATAACCCTCAGGTAGCTCCTTAGCAAGATGTCCAGTACTCTGTGTGTATTCCAATGCCATCCTCATAGACCTTTAGCTCCAAGGAGCTTACTTACTTGAACAAAACCAAGATGGAAAGGAAAAGACCAGAGAGACTTCTATCCCTAAGATGTCTTATTTGAAGTAAGAGCTTGTTCTGACAGGGCAGAGTGAGTCCATAGCCCATTAGAAATGTACAGCTCTCATGCTGTACAGAGTACAGGGACTCTGGCAGGAAGGCTGCTAGTCAAGGGAGGGCCTGGTATGCTATACAAATTAGCATGATATCCTGGGCAAGGAGTGAATCTTAAACCTCTACTAAAAGAAAAGGACACATAGAAAGTAATTCTCGCTTCCTATCAGCAAAATGGAGCTGATAGCTAAGGTATCCAAACAGCTTGCTTGGATGACTGAGTAATTGGGGGAAATTTCACAGAGCAGGTAAGACATCCCTGTGTGTGGTAAACCAAATCAATGGAGTTCTGCGGAGAGCCACTGGGTTTGAAGTCTTCCTAAAGTCGGTTTTATTTAATCCTCCCAGCTTAGTAAGGAGTTCCTTTCCTTCCAGTTTTGCAAGTGAAGAAATAGTTGAGCACAGAAGCAAGGGTTAGTGGGTTTCATCAAAGCTGCATGCCCACCTGCAGGTCTACCTCCACAATCTAAGTGTGAACTCTGTCACACAACAAGAACAAATTTCAAGAAACACCACACAGGGATCAGCATCTAGAAAATGCAGCCAGGAAAACATGATAAATAAAAACAAAATTTCATCAATGATCCTGTCTGTTTCAGATTCTGTGACTTGCAGAAGAAATATAAATATTAATGATCTGCACAGATAAAAATCAAAATCCTCCCTCTGGAGCTCAGGTATGAATATGTCCTTTGCCTTTCTCCAACTGTCCTTGCACACACATATATATGCAAATATCTTTATGTGTCATGAACTGCTAGTAAATGTGAGTATATACTTGTATACATACATCTATACAAATATGTGTGTGTGTGTGCGTGCACACATGCATGTACATGTGTACATAAGACCCAGTGGCTAATATAAAGCCCAGCACAAAGTGAGATAAAAGTTTTGGGTTCCGTTTTGGTTTCTGCATCTGGGACGATGGCAAAAGCGACAATAAAACAAGTAGCAATGTTTGGCTTCTACCTCATGAAATCAATGCATTTTTCCTCTACAGGAGGCTATTTCTGCATGCAGTCAAACACACTAGAAATAGTCTTCTTCAGTCTTTCTTTTGGGGGGAGACATTATTGTACTCTGTGTGTGTGTTTGTGTGTGTGTGTGTGTGTGTGTGTGTGTGTGTGTGCTGTGCACGTGCGTGGGCACCAGAGGAAAACCTCAGGCGTGGTTCCTCGGGGGCCATCCACATTGTTTTTGGAAACAGTCTCTCATTGGCCTGGACCTGGCCTAGTACACTAGGCTGACGGGTCTGCAAGCCCCAGTATCCACCTGTCTCTACCTTTCCAGCACTGAGGTTACAATCATGTGCCAATGCACCCAGCCTTTTACGTGAGTGCTGGGGACCAAACTCAGATCCTACTGCTTACAAGGCAAGCATTTGACCCATTGAGCTGTCTTCTCAGCTGGGCCCCATTGTTATTTAAAGATAAAACCACTTTTGCTGTCCTCATCTGCCTTTATGAAGCAACTGAGGAATGTGAAACGAGCTTCACTGATGTCTCCGAGCTTCTGAATGTCTCCCATCACATCGGCATGCATCAGCAAAGGGACCTGAGTGACACTCATTCTAGTCAAATCCCTCTTGTGTGAATCCTCACTACATTTCTTTGGAAATCCATCTCCAACAAAGCAGGTTCTTTGTCAAGATAACTTCTACCAGCACTGACTCCAACAGAAAATGTGCTGCTTCTAACTTGCAATTAGCTATTGTTAAAATAATCAAGACTTCTAAAATGAAGTCTCACTTCTACCTTAGATGGTGTTGTAGCTTGGGTTCCAGTTCAAACCGTTGTGTGATATACCCTGCTTTACTAGAAACTGTTCCCTCACGTTCTCCTGTGCTACAGATGCTCTTCGGTGGCAGAACTTTTCTAAGAGGTGTGGCTGATCCTCAAGGGGTCCTTCTTTGACTACATGTACTGCATACCACAGAACAAAGAAAAAAAATCATAAAGTTAGGCATTGGCATTTCTTACATAGAGAACCCCATTTTCATATTATTTATTCATCAAGGATCAGCTTATCTCAAGATAAATTCATTCCTTTTCTCTATGTCAGGGGTTAAACACAGTAAAATGTCATTAACTACAAACCAACCGGCAAACAGTTCTTAGCAGTATCACGGTCACCAAACTTTCTTTTTCCCCCCAAGGCAGAAAAGCAAAGCTTGTATTATCTTATTTTTGTGTTGCTATCTTAACTTTCGGGGGAAGGTTAAATTATTCCAAAAGCTCTGAGCCATCTCCATATTTCTTCTTTTTAAAGGTTCTGTGGTGTGTTAGCATCTGTATTGCCAGAAAACAAAATTTTCTTCAAAGTTATTCTTGGGCAGGCCTGGGACGCAACCCATATGTCCCACAGTTAGCTGCAGCTCTAGGCTTTAATTTTATGTGACTTGTTCCAAACTTGTCTGCAGTGTTGCTTGGTTCGGTGAATGTGTGGCGCCACCTATGGGTTGGACCTCAGACGTTCACTTTTCTTTATCGGAAGATGTTTCAAGTGTGTCATAAAAATGATTCTGAGAGTCAAAGATTTCAGATATCTGGGTGAAAATAAATATTTTTGGTCATTTATTTGCCTTAAAGTAATAGAAGGGGGATTATTTCTCTACCTAGGTCCTACGACTGGGTGAATTAGTAGAAAAAGACAATTACTTGCTTAGTCTCTGTAACCTCTTAAAATATGTCCCTGGACTTTTGTCTCTGAGTAGCCTGTTGGGGAGATCAAAGGCACGTCAGCACAGGAGTTCAGAAAGAGAAGAACAACGTGGCTCTTAGGGGAAAACAACAACCTAACTCAAAGCGTGAGAACCAGCTCACCTATTTCCTACCACCTTCGCTGTCCAGATGTATACAAGGTAAATTCCTGGGAACAGAAGGCCAGGGAGAATTTCACAGCACATTATTCTCACTAATAAATACCTTCCAGAAAATACTCACTGCCCTTAGAACTTTGATCTTTCCTCCAGATAGTCTGCCTGTGTATGGTCATTCCTTGTTCTCTAAAAGTAAAGAATCAAGCTTCAGGAAAGTCAACAGTTTTACCCTTTCTGGACTAAAAAGTGGGGAACCCAACAGAAGTAAGAATGATATTCCCCTTGGCATTAAAGCCCTAGAGTCACACTTTTCTTTGCATGTTCACAATCAATATCAAGGCATGTGCCTCTGTCCAAACTCCTCAAAATGCATACATTAAATATATGCAATTTTTATGTACGCATTACATATCAGTAAATCTTTTTTAAAAGTCAAGCATTGGGTGGGAAATGAAAATTAATTTTAATATTTCTGTTAATCATTCTACCCAAATGATGTCCTTTTTTCCACACTTTCTAATCTTCAGTCTAACAAAGAACAGTTGGGCAGCTATGGATGGTAAGAACTCAGCAGTCAACTACCTTGTAAATTAGAAACTGTGGTTGTAAAAATGGATTTGTGCATCACCGGGAGTGGAGAGTGTGTCTGCCTTGTAAATTTAATTAAACAGCAGGTGCAAAAATCAGGTCATATGGCTTTGATGTGCCCCGTGCGAGGATGACAACTAGACAGTGATTCTAATATGAAGAAATTTGCATACATTTGCATTGGATCGCAGGGAGCACTGGAGCTCTTGCCACTTTCTGTATTTTATTTCTAGGAAGTTGAATAAGATTTGAATGAACAATTTCTATTTAGACACTGCGGAAAAATACAAGGGAGATTTCAGCACTCACACAGGCCATGTGGACTGCAGGGAAGGCCTTCTGAGGCACGCTCTGAAAAGCAACCGCCTTCCTGAGCAGTTGAGGATGCCTCAAAATGGAAGGAAACAGACAGTGAGGAGGGAAGAGAGGAAAATGTACTGTACTTTGTTATTTTTTAAACCTTTCCCAGAAGGTGTAACAATGATTAAGCTCTTCCTTTGTGGGATCTATCCTGGGTACATCACACATCACTCTCACTCCTGTAGTCAGGGATGTAAATCTCGAAATATGAAGATTAGAAAGAGTTTTCAGATGAAGCAATTAGCATCTTATATAAATTGTTCCTGCTTTTAAAAAGAATAATATGTTTCCTGCCTTATTGTGTAGACCGCATTTTTTATAACAGCAAGCTGGGATGCTTAGTATAAATAGTATCTTCTGCATTCGTGTCTCCTTGCTCAGGTATGAAAACATTGCAGATATATGACAGATGCCAGCCATGCACATTCTTTCTCAGGTCCTCAGGGGAGAGCACTGAAGACTGCAGAGGTCAAAGTGCTCCTGAGGAGCTGACAGGTTCAGAGATCAAATGCTCCTAGAATTCAGCTGTGTGTCCTGACAACTACTGTCCCTCCTGTGATGCACCCAGTCTCCACAGGTTCCCAGTTCATCAGGCCTTGTTCTATCCATATAGTCCATGTACATCTCTCAGCGCCTGGAGTTTGGGACTCTGAGACTGTCTGATGCAGATTCCAAGCTTTGCAGTCTCCTCAAAAGTGGCTCCTGTTATCCCCCCCCCCCCGGAATAGCTGTATGTCAGTCTTGAATTTTCTGGACGGTGTGATACAATATCTGAAGAAAGGATGTAACTGGATCTCAGCAAATTTATTTCAACCATTCTTTACTGAATCCAAATTCTATCAGAATGTATATTAGAGATACTTAAGGGAAGTCAGCATTTCAATGCATCTTTTTAAATTGTGACTTTATGTAATTTATCGCTTGTCCAAATTAATTTGCTAATGCTTAGTAAATGTGGTGAAACCTCTTAAAAGGTGACATTCAGAAATCAAGGCTTTTATATGTAAATGCAGCTTTCAAATGCTCAAACTATAGTCTTCTGATTGTATGTAGAATTGCTCATCTTCCCCACTATGCTGCAAATTCCAGGAGGGCACAAATTACTTCCCCTTGTCACAATGAAGTCAGCATTTACTCGGGGGTCTGTTGTGGGGCTGGCACTCATAAATACACTTGACTAATAGAATATTTTAGAGAAAGAAACTGAGTTAATACCAAGTATAGATAGCTAGTCTACGAAGGGACAGCACACAGCAGGGAATAACAGGAAAGAACAATGTGGGTGGGTGCGGTTCTGACCTTAGGAATCATACAGCCTTATGGGCACACAGACCCACACAAGAAGAGGAGTCTGCTCAGACCCAGGGCTCTAGAGTCTGGTTCTCATTGGGAGAGAGCCAACATCACTATGATACATAACAAAACCAAGAGAAAATATCCGAGTGCACACGACGAAGCCTTTCCTTAAAAGATGACTGTGGTACAGGCAGCACAGAGCCCACAGTGCTCTGAGTGAGTAACAGAGCTGCATCCCTCACGCCTAGTAAGTCTCTTGATGTCTCCCTGTTGGGGGCGGGGTTGGGGGGGAGGTCCCACTCCCGACATTCCATTTCATACGATAGATTTGAAGCCACACCAAGCAGAGCTCTCTGCACTTGGTGCAATCCAATCTTTGGGGCTGGCCTGCTCCT
>NW_008352891.1:8666237-8675768 GCF_000622305.1 Nannospalax galili
ATATCTCTCCCCCTGTCCCCAGTATCCCATAATCTGGTGTGTCACTCCCTGATAGATCCCCTCATCAAGGCCGCTCGGGTCATCAGACTCTAGGTCCTGGGGCAGATTGGGTTGGCTCTTTTGCAGAAGCATGGGCTGCACTCTCAAGGCAGAAGCCGTGTTCTCTAGGGCAGCCTGTGCTTAGGCCTGGCACTTCCTCTCCTACATATCCATCCATTTTTATTATAGAAAGGTCAGTGGGAGCCGAAGTTCTATGCCTCGACACAGCTAATCTGACCTCAGGGGGCACCCAGCTTGATGGACTGTGCCTGTCTTAGGTCATCCTGACCATCAGGATCTTACCCGTCATTGACTACCAGCCCTTGAAGGGTGTGACCTCTGGCATGACCATGTGAGGGAAGAGGAGGGCAAGAAGTTACACAGCCACTTCTTGGATGTCAGCAAGCCAGGCCTGCTGGACCTCGGTCGGGGGGGAGGGTCGAAGTCTAGATCCTCAAGCATCTTGAGAACCTGATACACTGAGTAATTTACTTGGTTTTGTCTGTGGAAGCATAGAACAAGGCATTTTATAAGCAAGAAAAGAATTAAGATTATAATACCCAAGAGTAAATAAGTAACGATCCATGAAGGGTCAAACAAAGCTTTTAAGTTCGACCAAAGTTTGTCGAGGAACCCAGAGTTTATAGGTAATGTCTGAGCCCATGTATAATTTAGGGAGATGATCTGGTCAGTGAGCAACGTGAAGCAAGGTGGAGTAGTTAAGAAACTTTTGGCTCCAGTAGCCATGGATGTACTGTGAGAGTTCCATCCTGGCCCTAGCAAGGTTATCTACTTTGTAAGCTGTGAGACACAGAGCTTTGAACCATGGGTCACAGGCCATTAGTGTCATCTGTTTGATGATTGCCATCTCCTCTCTGAGGAGGTCTACCTGTTGTTGGATGACAGAAATGGCCTGGAAGAGGTGTTGATTAATAAGAGATTGAGTGTGTAAGGCTGCAGAGGTTTTGGATATGACCTCATTGAGTGTTTCCACAGTAGTGGAAGATTAAGTGATAGCAACAGCAACAGTGGTGGCAGCCCCTAAGGAAAGGATAATGGCAGTGACAATTGCCATGGTAATACCAAAATCTTTCTTGACCCGGGGGAAGGGTTGGAGAGCCATCTGTTCCATGAGGGTAATAACATGGAAGTGAGTGGCATTGGGAATGGGAACCCAGATTGCTGTGGGTATGCGCACAAAGAGAACCAGAGAGGCGGGGAAAATCCAGCATGCCGAGAGAGTGCAGTTAGCAAGGGAGCAGTTAAACGCATCCTCCGGGTCGCTCGTGACATTAGCAAGAAGCAGAGCAAACAGAGGACGAACACAAATGGGAGAGGAGAACGAAAAAGAGATGTTAACAGAGACTTCATTAGGTGTCCAAGTTGGGTCTATAACAGCCAAGGAACCCGTCTCTGAGTTATCACCCGTATATGTACCATTAACGATGGCTCCACCTAATACAAAGAAGAGAGGATGCAAATTCAGGCAAGCTGCTGGCCCACAGAGCTCCCAGGCCCCCTGACACTGTCTTTATGCCTGGGGTCAGGGAGAACATAGGAGTAAGGTTTTGTAGAGACAAGGTGTCTCCAGGCTGCCAGGGAGGAAGCCTGCAGGTGTCCATCATAATGTGTAAAGAGGAGTGTACCTCCAGGAGTGAGCAGGAGGCAGTGTTCCCATGGAATAGGAAAGCACAATGTGGTGGGAAGTTTATGGGTAGGCAGGCACTGGGTCCACAGAGGATGCCTGACCCTTGGTGGGGTGGCCCCAGGGGGCACAAAGGACACTGTAGTCTCAGAAGTGTCTTTTACTAAGGGAGACCAGATTTTGAGGCCCCATAAGGAGCCCTGGCTCTGGTTCCCACTAAAGTCGCCTGTTGTGATGTTAAAGAGGGAGTAACAGTGAGAGATGTTAGGGGAGGATGGGTTAAGGACTGGGCTGAAACAGAGCGATCCTGTAAGGGACCATGTGCCATTTATGGGAATGGACACATGAATCAATTCCATGGTCAGGAGACCGAGGGATTCATTAGTAGTAAAGAGAACCGGGAAAGAGGGTGACTTTTCATCTACAGGGAGGATCAGGGGTGTCAAGGAGACCAGTGCCTAGAGATCTGAAGCCTGGGGAGAAGCACAGCCAAAGGACAAAAGGGTGCCAAACATAATGAAGCTGGAAAAGGATGTCATGGCTTATCAAACTCTCAGTCGGGCCAGTCTCTACATGGGTTTCCATAGCAGGTCAGGTGTCTCTTGATGGAATCCAGGTAGGGGTCATAGTATCCTGTGGAAAAATACAAGCGTATCCTCATGCTCATGTCAGGATGGGGGCTGGTTTCTGCCACAGGGATGAAATAGGATCCCTCCATCTAACTAATGGCAGAGGCGTAGCCCAAGGCAAGAAGGACCAATATTTGTATGCTGGACTGAGACCCTGGTCATCAAATATGAGGAAATTAGGGTGGAACAAAGCCTTAGTAAGAGCCAGGTGAGGGTCGTGTTTGGCCTCAGCCAAGGTGCTTTTAGCCAGGAGGGACTTAAGTGTCCTGTTGGTCCTTTCGACAATGGCTTGTCCTTGCGGGTTATAGGGAATACAAAAGGTATGTTTGATTCCCCAGGAGGAAACTAATTTATTGAATTCTTGAGAGGAATAAGCAGGCCCATTATCAATCTTAAGTGCCCAGGGTACGCCCATGATTAACATGGCGGACTTTATAGCTTTAATGGTGTGTATAGTCTTTTCCCCTGAGAGAGCTAAAGCATAAGTAAGGGAGGAGCATGTGTCAACTATAACATGAACGAATCTCAATTTCCCAAAAGGGGGGTCATGAGTCATGTCCATCTGCCAAATGCCATTGGGTATCAAACCACAGGGATTCACTCCTCCCCTGTTAAGGGGCCCAAGAGGCATGAGCAGGGCACAGGTAGCCCATGAGCAGATAAGGTGCTTGCATTGGGACATGGGGATATCTGGGAGGAGTTTATGAATACTCTGAAGGGACAGGTGGAATTGTTGGTGTAAAGCTCTTGCTTGTTCTAACAGGCTAGACTGGACTGTCATGATCAGGGCATCTGTGGCAGCATTTCCCTGAGTCAGGATTCTTGGAAGGGTGGTATGTGAGCGGATATGTGAGATGTACCATGGGTGGTTTCTATTTTCTAGGCATTCCCGTAGCTTGACCATAGTGAGGTGGAGTGGGGTGGAGGAGTCTTTAACATGAGAAAAGGTGATGACCTTCGTGACCTGAACAGCATAGGTGCTATCAGAAAAGAGATTTAGGGGTTCATCCTGGCACTCTGCTAAAGCCTTAAGCATAGCAAAAAGTTCTCCGAACTGGACAGAGCCAGGATTAGGGATGATGTGGGTGATGTTCTTTTTTCCAGGATGATGTATCAGGACCCCAAAGTTCTTATTAGCCTCCAAAAAGGCAATGGGGAATTGGGGAAGAAGAAGTAGTGCTTAACTTCAAGCAGCAATGTGAGAAGGGCCTGAATTCTTTTATATTGGGGCAGGTGATTGTCAATGGTGCCAGGGAAGCCTAACATCATAGTCCGAAAACTTACAGAATTGGCCCAGAGGGCCTGTAGGTTACGGAGGGGAAAGGAGAGCACAATAGCGTCAGGTTCTCTATTGAAGGTTTTTGGAGCTTGAGTGCGCAGTTTGACTGCCAAGTTAAAGGCCAGATCAAACTTGGAAGAAACCTACTAGAGCTCCAAATATGAGAGATGGACCCAGATAAGTGGCCCAGTCTTTCAAAGGACATCAAGGAAGCCAGAAAAAATCAATAGCACTAAAGCCTGTAGGGATTTTAAGGGTTCATACCTGTCGAGGGTTGTTGATGAGAGTAACTCAATGATCTTTTGTAATAAGGGAATGGCTGGGGGAGTTAAGTTAATCTTTGCTGAAGGGCAGGTGGGGCCCTCCAAGAGAAAAACAGTGACCTCAGTTCCTCTGAGGGAATGGGCAAGAATGGTTTAAGGCAATTTATGGTGCCACAGAGTTGTTGAAAATTGGCTAGTGTATAAACCAGCTTTGAATTAAAGGCAGGGGTCATAGGGCGTACACCAGCCAAAATGGGATGTCCCAAAAAAGCATAAGGAGGAACCTCCTGTAGCTTATCTAAGGCGATAGACAAGCCAAGGGATGATAGGCAAGAGAGTAAGTCTCTGGTTAACTTGCAAAGAAATTGTGGGTTGGGGTGGGACAACAGAATGTCATCCATATAGTGAATAAATTGTACACTATGAGGGATGGTTGAAGTGGCTCGTGAGACAAAAAGCTGACAAATAGTAGGACTGTTTTTCATTCCCTGGGGAAGGACTTTCCATTGATATCTGAGGGCCGGCTTGTGGAAGTTAGGTTCCCAAACCATAAAAGCAAAGTGATCACGATCTTGGGGGGCCAGTGGGATTGAAAAGAAGCAATCTTTAATATCAACTGTTATCATACAATAAGAAAGATGAATAGCACCAGGGTGGCGCAAGCTGGTGTGTGTTGATCTCATTTTTTCCATTTGGTCGTTAATGGCGCCTAAGTCCTGAAGCAATCTAAAATGGCCATTTTTCTTTTTTATAACAAATATTGCAATATTATACTTACTAGTGGATGGTTCCAAATTTCCGAGGTCCAGCTGTTCCTGGGCCAAACTTTTGAGGATAGACAATTTAGGTTCTATAATAGGCCACTGCTCCACCCAGATCACATCTGTTGAGAGCCAGGTTAGCGTGATCAGTGTGGGAGACTTCTTAGGGAATGTCCCAGGGAGGGCAATGGCCCTTAGAATTGGGGGTGCTGGTCAGGGCTCCAATTTCTCCCAGAGAAGCTAAGTTTATCATGGGCATGACATCATCATAAAAGGCCTGAACGTCTGTGGTAAGGACCACACCCATGTCTTCCAGGACATCTCAACCCCACAAGTTGTGGGGGACGTTGGCCATTATGGGAGTGAATGTGCCCTCACTCCTGTCTAAGTCCTTCCAGTGTACTGGGCGGATGACCAGCTTTGTGTCCTGGCTGCCCCCCACTCCCTTAATAGGCGGGCCAGGCCGATATTTCCAATGGGGGAACCGAAGAGACTCGCTCTTATTGATGATGGTAACATCGGCTTCCATGTCCACTAGGCCCTTCACAGCAATCCCATCCAGAAATAAGGTCATTAGGGGGGAGTGATTAAGAATTGGAAGGGTCCATAAAATCTTTCCGGTTCCCCCTCTTACTTGTGGGGCTGAGGGGCACCCCAGGTGGAGTTTAAAGGAGCGAAGTCTGATTGGGGCCGTGACCTACAATCTTTTGCCCAATGAAATCCCTTTTTGCATTTGGGGCAGTGGGACTTGGGACAAGCTCCATTGTTCGGGCAGTCCCTGCGGAGGTGTCCTGTCCTCCCACAGTTCCAGCAGCTATCTTTTGTATTGGAGGGTGTGGGCCTTCCTTGTAATAAGAGCACCTCTAAGGAGGTGGTCAGGGCCTCAATGGGCCCTGTCCTGGGATCTAGGTCTCTAGTGACGAATACCCATTTGTGAATATCATCATTGCGGACAGGCGTGATAGCATTGGGGGTAAGGGTATTTAGGCCCTCCCATGTCAGTTGTTTGATAAGCATATCGTAAGCATATCATGGGTGGGTCCAGACTCCACCCTCTGTTCCACTGCCCAGTTACACGGGTGAAGAAGTCCGTGAAGGGCTCCCCTGGCTGCTGAATCAAATTGCAGAAGAATGCCTGTGGGTCACGGGGGGAGCAACACTTAAGGGCCTTGAAGGCCAGGTCACTAACTTGTTGGTAGTAAGCATGAAGGCCAATAGTGGACTGGGAAATGGGGTCAATATATTGTCCACATCCTGTGAGCATATCCAGAGTAATATTAAGGCCATATTGAAGGTTGAGATGTGCCTGATTTTCAGCATGATCGTTGTAAGCTGAATGCCAGCTCAGGAAGACTGAGGGCTCCAAAACCACCTTTAGTAAGTTATACCAATCATAATGGGTCTGTAACTGCATGGCCCATTGGCGGAGAACTTGCTCAAAATATGGGGAGTCGGGTCCTGATTCATTGGCGGCTTTGCAGATGAGTGCAAGGTCTGTGACAGTGATGGGCACCCATGGCTGTTGTGAAGCGTTTGGGCCAACATTAACCAGAAAGGCAGACAATGGCTGGCAAGGGGCAGCAAGGGGTGGACAGGCCATGAGGGGGTATAATGAGCGGGAGGTGTGTTGGAGCAAGCAGAACATAGTTCCTTCCAGGAGTACTGGGGTGGTGGTGTCTCCAATTGTTATGGCTTTGAAAGTGGGGTCTGAGGTAGAAGCAAGGGGGCCCCTTCCTCATCTGTATCGATCTCAGGGCTGGTTCCCATATCAAGGTCAGCAGGGGTTGAAGTAATGGCAAGGTCTACACTGACCTGATCCTGACAATGCTTATTGTGGGCTGAAATGAGTTCTTCAGGGGAGGAGGACTTAAGGCTGGCAATGATGGCTGAAAGGATTGGGACAAATGAGGCAGGGGAAACGACTCTTGATCCTACTTCCCTTTTTAGGGCCAAGAAAAGGACCTGTATCCAGAGGTCAGGATCCCACATTTTCTCAGGAGAGACCCAAGGGGCCAAGTTAGTGGCTTCATCCCAGAAATTTTCAATATCTTTTGGGTTAACTTTCAGTCCCCAAGTTCTGAGGAGTGATTTGAGCACTGCCGTTTGTGGCTCCTTGCACTGTGGTGGTAAGTTGCCCATTGTGGGAAGGCCCCATGAAGGGAAACTTGCCACAAAAGTAAAAGGCAAGGGTGACTACCAAGAGGGCACAAATGAAGTGAACAAGGACTGTGAGCCACTCAGACATAAACCACTCCGACATGAAAAGGTGTATTAGATCCAAATGTCTTGTGTTTAGTAAGGGACTTCCGAAGGCCATGACACCTTTGGCTGTATGCTCACATGGTGTCTCCAGGCAACAGAATGACCCGAAGCCTGGGCTCTGAGTTCTGGATGGATCAGCCCTTATGTGAACTCACTGGGACGAGCCAAGGAGTAAAAGGTGTCGACGTGGGTTTCAAGACCATGCAGTGGAGTGTGCCTTCCTGATTTAACAACAAATATGACAAAGAGGGTATAGGGGACAGAGGAGGGGGCCACTCACTCACCCTTGAGCAGCCGAAGGGACAGACAAAACCCGAGGCCTACTCACCGAACGAACTGAAGTAGGGGGCATTGCCAACACCAGGGTCCTAGGAACCTTGTTCGGGTGCCAGCTGTTGCAGGTTTCCTCGCAGGTCCAGCCCACGAGGGACTGTAGGGAACAAGGTTCTGGCCAAGGTGGGGGTGAGCAGCTCAGAGTCAACACACAGACACCAGGAGTCGGGTAGAAGCAGGCACTAGGCGAGGTGCTGAAGACTCGTTTATTGCTGGGAAGGGCAGGCCTTATATATCTCTCCCGCTGCCCCCAGTGTCCCATAAGCCGGTGTGTCACTCTCTGATAGATCCCCTCATCCAGGCCGCTTGCATCATTGGTCTCTAGGTCCGGGGGAAGATTAGGTTGGCTCTTTTGCGGAAGCACGGGCTGTGCTCTCAAGGCGGAAGCTGTGTTCTCTAGTGCATCCTGTGCTTAGGCCTGGCACTTCCTCTCCTACACTCCAGGATCCAATGGAGGGCTAGCTCATGCTATTCAGCTATAGCTTCTTAGATGCCGCTCAGCTTTGGCATCAATCTGGATCGCATTGTGTTTGAAACGACCTTCATAGTTTCAAGGAGCACTAATCAAAGACAGAGCCAAATGTCCCCAAGTTGGTGTTTTGGTGGTTTTGTTTCTTCATGATTACACTCTGTCCTTGGGGAGGAAGCAAACAGAGATAAATAGCCATTTTCATCTCATCAGGAAAAGGGTGAGCACTATCAGCAGGACATGCTATATCGTTGGCTTGACCTTGATCTCCAGGCTGAGGGCCTGGTTTTCAGACTTCTGCTCTTCAGAATTCATCTTTGCCAAACTGCTCTTTGGATGGAAGTTACTGTACCAGCCCATGTCCAAACAATGCATTGTGACACCTTACTTTCTGGAGGATGCTCTATCTCCATAAATTGCTTGATGTTATATATAGATAATTCTTCCCTTTCTATTTATTTATATTAATAAGGATGTGTATACCTAATATGCACTCTTGACTCTTGGTTATAACACACTTTATTTGCTTTGTTGCTCAAATGTTTCCAGTCTTCACAACTGAGAATCCATTCACTTAGCTCTGTGTCCCTGTGGGGTTCTCCCATCATTGTGGGGTTCTCCAATCACTGTGGGGATCTTTTGCTTGTTTCCTTTTAGTTATTCCTTGTTTTCTAGCACTACAAGAAAGTCCATCCTCCTCTGAGTCCTCCAATCAGATTTTTTTTCCTCATGGAGCCCTGGGTCCTTTCATTAAAGAATGGGATGAGAAAGCGAGGGTTGCCCACTGCTGTGGTTACACAGTGGAGCTGTCTCTGCTCTTAGACCATCTTAGCTGATAGAACAAGAAGAACAACAGGCTGTGAACTTGTATGCAGTCACCTGTCTGCACACCATTGTGTTCATGACCACCTGCATGTCAAAGCAAAGTTTCTGAATGAAGGTTACATGAGGATATCTTTAAATATTTTATTTATTATTTTTATTTTATGTGTATGCATGTACTGCCTGCATGTTTGTAAGTGCACCCATGTCATGCAATGTCTGAAGCAGACAGAAGAGGGCATTGGATCCCCTGGAGCTGGAGTTAAAAACAGCTAACTGCCATGTGAGTCCTGAAAGTCAAACCCAGGTCTTCTGTAAGAACAGCCAGTGTTCTTAACTGCTGAGCCATCTCTCCAGTCCTTACATGGGGGTATTTTAAAAATTAATCAACAGTAAGAAGAGTAAAATGGAAGGGGCTGGATAGATAGCTCAGCAGTCAAGAACATTTGCTATTCTTCCAAATGACCTGGGTTCGATTCCCAGCATCCACATGGCAGCTAAAAACCATCCACAACTACAATTTCAGGGGATCCAATACCATCTTCTGGCCTCTTCAGGCATTGTACACACATACACAGTGTAGTTATACACATGCTGGCAAAACACTCATACACATAAAATAAAAATAATAAATAAAATATTTTTAAAAGAAAGAATAATAGGGCTTGGAGAGATGACTCAGCAGTTAAGGGCATTGACTGCTCTTGCAGAGGACCCAGGTTCAATTCCCAGCACCCACAGGGTGGCTAACAACCATCTATACCTCTGGTTCCAGGAGATTCAACAACCTTGCCTGACCTCTGTTGGCACTGCAGGACATGGGTGCACTTACATACATGCAGGCAACACATTCAAACACATAAAATAAAAATAATAAGACACTTTTGAAAAAAAAAAAAAAGAAGAGTAGGGGGCTAGAGAGATGGCTCAGTGGTTAAGAACACTGACTGTTCTTGCAGAAGACCCAGGTTCGAATCCCAGCACCCACAGGGCAGCTAACAACTGTCCATAACTCCAGTTCCAGGGTAT
>NW_008352891.1:8676243-8680350 GCF_000622305.1 Nannospalax galili
TATACAAGTAGCACTGTCTGTAACTCCAGTTCCAGGGGATCTGCCTCTTCTGACCTCCACGGGCAGGCACTGCACGATACGGGTGCACTTACATGCAGCCAATACACGCATACACACACATGGGTGCACTTACCTACATGCAGGCAATACATGCATACGCATAAAATAAAAATAATAAATGAAATATTTTTTTAAAAAAATAAAAGTAAGAGGGAAGCGCTGGGGTTTTTTAGTAACAAATTAGAACCAACAAAACAAAGATCAAGAGCCACAAAAAGGCTCTAAGAATACTCCACAGAGGCAGGGCAGGGAAGGGTAAGCCACACAGCATGACTTGCGCTAGAAAGACAGCTCTCTGTGAAAAGACGAGCACAGATTCTGACTTTTTTCAAGGTCAAGAAATACCAGGTCATGAAGTCAGGGGTCTGTTTCACTCAATGGGATGAATCCCTGACCTGCATGTAATAATTCATCATAGATTTTATGTGGCAACACAGATGTGCAAAATATAGAGCATTACAGGGAGGGAACATCCCACCACAGGGCAAAGCTGACATGAAGCGTGGAGGAGTGGCTACATTGGAGACAACTTCTCATAGCAGTGAGGAACACACTGAAGGAAACCACGTGAATCACCCATGACCCAGGACAAGCAAGAGTCCAGCTAACCACAGATCCCAGGCAAGCCCATTCCTCTCAGTCAGAGATAGAAGATATACTGGGAATGTGTTGAGCACAGAGAAATGGCACAGCTCACACTGGAGACACTGTGAGGGAGAGATGAAGATGCATTTGTAACAGTGGAGGTAAAGGTATAGACAGGGATATGAGGAGTAGTAACCCTCACTCAGGGGCTAGAAAGGATCACACAAGATCTCAGAAGGCAGCCTCTGTGGCCAGAGGGTGCATGAGGGCAGCTAGAGCTTTAGTGTATAGCCAGAGGGTCACCTGCAGTTTGAGATGATCCAGAAATGCAGAAAAACAGATAGGAGGAAGAGAAAGCAAAACAGTTTGTAAAAAGGTAACAGTAACAGGTTCTCTAGAAAAATTTTTGGTGTTTTCATTTGTTTGTTTGTTTCTGAGACAAGGTCTCCCTATAGTCCCAGATGGCCTAGAACTCACTATGTACACCAGGCTGGCTTCACTCTCACAGACATCTGCCTGCTTCTGCCTCCTGAGTGCTGGGACTAAAGGTGTGTGGCACCATACCTGGGTCTTTGAAGCATATTTTCATGTACAAATTGGCCACTTAGAAGTAATTTGGTCTTTGCAAATAGAAAACTCAAAATCAATAGACCGTATTTGACAAGGCAGGCAGTGTCGTGTAGTAAGGTATACGTTCACATCCTCAGAATGTCATCATACACAGCTTTTTTTGCCTGTGTATTTGTGTGGGGGGTGCATATATATGTGTACATGTGTTTGCATGTGTGGGGTTCACATATGTGGAGGTACAGGTACACATGTGTGTACATATATGTAAAGGCCCCAAACTGACTTTGGATGTCTTCCTCAATTGTTCACCATTTACCTATTGAGTGCACCAGTTGCAGCTAATCTAGTTATCCCAAGGATCCCCTGTCCTTGTTGGAATACAAGCAGCCACCACACCTGCCTGGTCTTTACATCCATGCTAGGGATCAAAGCTCTAGTCCTCATACCTGCAAAGCAAGCACTCATCCACTGAGCCCTCTCCCTAGCCCCACATTCCTTTGAAATTACAGAGATGGCCTAAAATGTCATTCCTTATCATGGCTCGGACCAACAATCCTGGGTGAGAAACAGTTATGATTAAAAGCACTTATAGCACTATATCCTCCTCAGCTAAACTGTGAGATGCTGGATTATGTACAAGGCACCAGAGTTGGGATATAGGGGGGATCAAGTGGAAAACATGAGTTTAGGACACTATGCATCACTCTTCCTCTACACTATCAAAGTCCCCCATGAATTGCCAGTTTCAATAATAGCTTCATCAAGACTGTTTCTTGAAGTCTCTACGTGGCAAATGCTTTCAGATGCAAGTCTTCTTCTGTATGCTCTTTTTAAATAAAGAACATAATCCATCTGAAAACCACACATCTCAAAAGAAAGCAGAAATGCTGACGTTTGCAGTCCCTGCTGTCCACATCAGCTGCAGGGACATGTATGATTAATATAATAGCAGGAGCCCCAACTGGATGCCTAATCACAGCAGCCTTCCTGGAACACACCCCATATGAAATCACACTTCATTATAATGGCCTCATGTTGGGAGTCCTTTTCCATTTAGCATAGCCAAGGGGGAAACTAGTCCAAGTCATACTGCATCCCTGGGGACAGGGGAAGGATATGTTTGCTGATCACTAGCTGAATCCCACTATGGGCTGCACACATGCCGTTTCTCTGGTCTTTAATACAACCTTGCAAAGTAGCATCATTTTAGACCTCCTTGTCTCCGAGGAGGAGGCTGGGACTTGGAGAAGGTAAACGGCAGAGCAGATATTCAGTTCCAGGTCAATCTGGCACTCAGAATATGTCCTTTTTACATGCTTTGAAATGTCTGAATGCCAGTGTGTTGCTTCCTAAATGTTTTCTCTTAACTCCTATCTTGCTTTTTAATTAGTTTCTGTTAAAGAAAGGAAACTTCAAAACAGGAAACAGAAGGCAGCCTGCACAGGGAAAAGGAGATCCATTTGTGACTCAGACAACCAGGATTCTGATTCTCCCTCCACAAGGACCTTGTGAGCTATGCAAAGTTTCCATCTTCCTCTCTTGGTTCTCATGAGTAGCCTGCATCAGTATCCTACATTTTTTTGAGGAGCCAGAATACACACAAATAAAGTAGATTAGTGGCATTCTCTCTAAATGGTTCACAAACTATTTCTACAGCCAAGAGGCCAAGAAAAAAAAACTTGGATTTTTATAATTTATTTAAAATAGCATGTAATGCATAGATTTATCCCTTCTGGTCTACTTTCAAGCTCTGAACTGACATTTTCTATTTTAAACCAATGGTCAACACAATCCCTCTTGGTAGCCCAAACCAGCTATTGGCTCTAGGACCAGAGCTCTTTTGATATTCAATAGACTGTCTTATACTTGGAAGGCTGAGGCAGGAGGATCAGAAGTTCATGGCCATCCCTGATTACACAGTGAGTTTGAGTTTGAGGCCAGTCTCAAAGATGGCCCTGTCTCAATCTGCTAAATAGTTTTAGTTGTCAACTTGACACACCTAGGAAAAGGGAACCTCAATTAAGGAATTTCTTCTACCTGCTTGGCCTGTGACCATACCTGTGAGGCATTTTCTTGATTGTTGAGTGACATGGGAGGCCAAGCCTAGTGTAAGTAATGCCACCCTTAAGCAGGTGATCCTGCATTGTGTAAGAAAGCAGGCTGAGCACAGGCCAGAGGAGCAAGAAAGTAAGAAGCATTCTTCCATTCTCTGTGCTTCAGACCTGGTTTGAGTTCTTGACTTGATTTCCCCCCAGGACAAACTGTAAAACGTAAGGTGAAAAAAAACCCTTTCCTTCCTGAGTGCTTTTGGTAAGTATATCATCACAGCAACAGAATATTAACTAGGATACTCAAAAAGGGGACGATGGGGTTCTACACCAAACTTTAGCGCAAAGAGCCAAGGTCTTTCTTTCTTAGACTGAAGAAACTTCGATTTAGCTGTTCATGACTGATTAGCCACAGCCTCGCACCTGGGGTCCCTGGCCCTGGATGATTTAGGTGACTTGGCCACAGAACCCCAGTTTCAAAACTTAGGTGAGAGAAATTCCTCTCAACCTGCCCTCAGCTTCTTTGGATCTCTAAGAAAGTAGCTTTCTAGGTCTTCTTTTCTCCAACTCTCAATCCGGGTTTTCTTTCATCACTTCAGGTCGACCTCCAGATGACCTCCACTCATCAAGTAGTACACACAGGCACTCTCTCATACACAGGGTCACGCACACTAATGACATACTCTCACCTCGTCACATACACACCATCACACCTGTGCCCCATGCATGCCCTTATACACCAAATTTGTACATTCTCTCTCTCTCCCTCTCTCTCTCTCTCTCTCTCTCTCTCTCTCTCCATATTCTAGACTGCCTCCAACTCTCTCTGTAGCTGAGGATGACC
>NW_008352891.1:8680483-8699391 GCF_000622305.1 Nannospalax galili
TCTCTCTCTCTCTCTCTCTCTCTCTCTCTCTCTCTCTCTCTCTCTCTCTCTCTCTCTCATTTCTATACAGGGCTCTAGTTGAACTGAATTTAAGAGATTTAAACTAAGATTTAGTGTGATGGGAGTCACACAGAGCAGTGCGGTCTTTGACTCTCAGATTTTTTCCTTTAAAGTCCCCCTTTTTCGTCCCTGCTCTCCCTCCTTTCCCCAGTGAAGCAGTTTTCCAATCTTATCTACCCTCTAGTCATCCCTTGTTCGGTCTGGTAACCTGCCCTCTCTCCAACACCCAGAACAGCTCCTGTATCTGCCTCAGGTGACCTATATTCTCACTGGAAACTTGTGGCTCTGTCAGACAGATGAATTACAGAGCTTTTGACAAAGTGACTGTATTCAAATTTGTGACGAGAGTTTAAAAATTGACAAGAGCTGTGTAGGAACTCAAGACTAGCAGAAACTGCGGTTGTCAGTCCAATTCACCTTGAAGGGAAGTCAGTACAATCCTAGACCCCAATAAAAGACTGCTTTACTGAGTCTCCAGAGGGTGGGCAAAACAAACTCATACTCTTGCAGGTGGATTCAGCAGTGAGAGAACAAACAGGTAACAACACTGTGATCCCACCTGCCCTATCTCTGAGCAGAATATCACACAAGTGACTGCAGCAGGAATCAGGCCACCTGGACAGGGAGGGGGATAGAGACTAACAATCTGTCCCTCAACTCCTTCCTCCACTACCACTGTTCCCTTGTCATCCCTGCCTTCTCCTGCAAGTCTGCCCCATGTTCCCCTGATGTGGTATGGATATGAAGTATCCCAGCAAAGGTTCACTCATTAAAGGCTGTGTCTCCATCTTGAGAGGCAACTGGGTCATAAGGACCCTACCCTTAATGGAGGATTACTCTATGATGGGTTTGTCATTATGTGGTCTATTAACTAAAGGACATAGGTCACTGGAAGCATGCCTTTGAAAGATATACTCTGTCTCTGACTGACCTTTCGTCTGTCTCTCTACTTCCTAGCTGCTATAAAACAAGCAGCTCTTCTCCAGGATGCCCTTCCTCCATGACGTTTTACCTCACTGTAGACCCATGGATGATGGAGTATGCCAATCTTGGACTGAAACTTCTGAACCCATAAGCCGACACAAACCTTCTGCCATTTTAAATTGTTTTCTCAGGTATTTTGTCACAGTAATGAAAAGTGACTAAGGCATTCTTGTTTCAAATTCAGCAAAAACCCATGCTCTCTGTGTACCTGTTTGCATGTATTCATATCTCTGCAAACAGGGCTGCAAAGAATGCTTTTGAGGTGTTAAGTAAAGTTTGTGGAAGGATGCAAATATAGACGGAGCCCCTGAACTGGATCAAAGACCAAACCAAGGCAGAGTTGGATCCAACAGTAGAGCTTTGATTGGTGAGGCGGCTCAGTAGTCAACTAAATACATCAGCTGTAGCCAACTGGCTGGTTGATCAACTAAGCTCTGGCTTAAGTTGGTATCCCAGAGGCTGGATAGATTACTCAGTAAGGTGCTTGCTTTGCAAACATGAGGATCTGAGTTTGAGCCTCAGAACCTACGTAAAACAGGTGTGATGCTGTGCATTTGTATTTCCAGTGCTTGGGAGGTGGAGACAGGTGGATCCCCGGTATTCTCTAGCCAACCAGCCTAGCCTACTTGGTGAGCTCCAGGTCAGTGAGAGAAACTATCCTTAAAAATAAGCTGCATGATGCCTGGGCAACAAAACCTGAGGCTAAGGCTGTCCTCTAGCCTCCAAATGTGCATATACACATTTACACACACGCACACACACAAGTTGATGTCTCCATTTCATGTCCATTTTTCTGTAAGCACCACCAGATCACATATGTAGCAGGGGTTCTCAAAGCCTGCTCTGGTTTTGAGCTGTTCCTTTTGTGACTTGTTTTTGCTTTTACTTAGATAAACTGTTTAATTGTTCTAAGGAGTTTTGTTTTATATGATGATAAGCTATACACTAAGCATAAGATAGTTTTTATGTTTGTCAGAGAATATGAAAATCACTTGTAGCCCTTGTTGTGTCACAACAGACATCTCAACACACCTCCCATCTCCAATCTGCCCTGTTCAATGTGCCCTAGACAGACAGAGCTATCTTATCCTGGAAAGCCACTTACCAAATGTCATGTACTAAAACCATTCTTTTAAAAATTTCTTTATTTTTATTTTATGCATATAAATGTTTTGCCTGCATGTATGTAAGTGTACCCATGTTGTTTAAAGCCCTTGGAGGCCAGAAGAGGACATTGGATCCTCTGGAACTGGAGTTTTAGGCTGTTGTTAGCTACCATGTAGGTGCTGAGAACCAAACCCAGGTCCTCTGCAAGAGCTACCAGTGCTCTTAACCACTGAGCCACCTCTCCAGCCCCTCCAAAACCATTCTTAAAGGGCATCCATGACAAAAGCTCCCTCCTTTACATCCTTCCTGGAGGCATTCTTTTCATTACCTTCCATGGATTTCCTCAATACTTACAAAAAAACCCTATGACTTATGTTATATTCTGAACGTGATGTGTCCCCCACGGGTTCTCAGTCCCCAGCTGTTTTGGAAAGTTTCAGAACCCTTGGACGTGGGGCCTGGTAGAAGTAGAAGCTTTGAAGATTATACCCACTCCTGTTCCCGCCTGCATTCACTGCTTCCTGCCTGCCATCATGGGAGCAGCAACCACCTCACTGTCCCACTGTCAGATCAAGCTACTATTGCCATCTTACCTTCCCATCATGATGGATAAAACTCCCCTGAAATCATGAGCCAAAGTAAACCCTTCCCACTTTAAGTTGTTTCTGCCAAATACTTTTTCACTGTGATGAGAAGGTATCAAGATAAGGCCCAACGTAATTGGCTAAAATGTGAAAGTCTTTTTCCCATGACTCCCACTCATAAATTCTTGGTACCTATAAACAGCTAGCTGCATTAGTCAGCTTTTTATTACTGTAACGAAGTACCTGGGGCAACTGGCCTATTTGGCTCACAGTTCTGAAGGTTCCAGTTCAAAGTCAAGTCACCTAGGTGCTTTGGGCCTTCAGCAAGAGGATGCCTTCTGGAGTCAGGAAACAGAGGTTGGGAACAGGCAAGTCCCATAGTGTCCACTGGGGACATTTCCCTAGTGACAAAGGATCCTGGATTAGGCCTCACCTCCTAGAGTTCCCACAGCTTCCCAAAAGCACTATTTGGGGAACCAACCCTTTCCAACATGTCTGCTAAGGGATGTTCATCTGCACTGCACTACTCTTCCTGCCCCACTTCCATGCAGTGCATTCTCCCCCTCCCTGCTCCCGACCCAAGCAGTAAGGTTGACCTCACCAACTCCAACATCTTCTATGAAACTCTCCAAGACCATACCTCAGATCCAGTGCCCATTTCCCTGGTCTGAAGGCACTGTGCCAATATTTGAATCATTGCCCTTAATGAGAGAAATTAGGGATACACACACCAAAAAATAATTAATTAAATTTCCCTGTTTAAGGTCATAACCAAGATGGAAATCTAGGTCTGTCTTACTCTTAATCATCATTCTCCATGTCAGACTGTCTGAAACCACTAGTAGAAAATCTCTCCACTACCTCCTTGCTTGATCAGTTCTTAGCCCTTGAGATCTAGCTTAGGTCCTGCACCACTGGAAATATGACCCTTTGAGATGCCTGCAGACGTACATAGGGGCCCCATCCAGCTTCTTGCATTGCCCTGCTCACTCTGTGTTGTGTCTCAGCATGTGAACTAGCAATCAGCCATGTTTCCACCGATGTCACAGTCTTCCCTCCATGCACCCTGGAAGTTTTTTCTATAGGCAAATTAGACAGGGCTCAGGGCAGGAGTCTTTCTCCTAATTGCCTCAAGTGACCCACTTTCAATTGTCTGTTCCCCACCTACTTGGTTCTGGTCTACAATGAATAGGTTTCATACAAGTCAGAGACCTAATGACTGGGGGTGCAATGACTATACTACAGCTTTAGCAAGTCCTCTCCAAAATTCAGACACTGCCAATTTGACAGTATCCATAAGTGCAGCCCTTAAGAGAAGAGTGGTCCAGGACTGGGATGAAGACCATTGAATAAGAGGCTCTGTTCAGCGTTCAGCTGACTTGCCCTTCCTTCTATGGGAAAGGATCTTCACCAGATTGCAACTTCCTTCACCTTGTCCTTGGGTTTTCCAGGCCTTTATAATTTTAGTCTCAGGTCTTCTGCTATGGAGCACATATGGACTAGGAAACTTCACCAAACTGAAACCTCAGACAGTCACAGACTATTTGGGGATCCTTCTGCCCCTAGAAAGTTAGTCTAATGAAAACAGAGCTCTTACTGTTGCTTGGGGCAACTGATTCTGTCATCCAGTCTGCTGTACTATGGAAGACTGAATAAAGAGGAGGATGCCTATGGCATCCCTGCCACACTTAGCAGCATATGCATGTTCATGTCACTGTAACTTTTAATGCTAGGACCCGAGAATGTGAATGAGGATCTAGGTCACCTACTGGGAGACAACAGCATGGTCATACATAAACACCAAGCCTACAAGGAAGGATTAAGGCATAAAACCCCAAGTACAGGACTTGGCCACTGCCTGGATCTCTTTGCTGTATCATAGTCAAAAATAGTGCCTCATGGGACTCAGGAGACGGCTCAGCATGTAAAAACACTTGCGTATTAAGTGGAAGCACCTGAATTGGAATCTCCAGCACTCACATAGATGCTAGGCAGGTGTGGTAGCCTGTCTGCGATTCCCCACACTGAGGAAATAGAGAGATGGGGGATCCCCTGAGCAAACTAGCTAGTTAACTAGCTGAATGGGCAAGCTCTAGGTTCAAGTGAGAGCTTGCCTTGATATATAAGGTGTAGAGCAATTAAGGAAGGCATGTGATGTCAATATCTGACCTTCACATGCATGTGCATACATGTGGACATGTACTTTTACACACATGTGCCCACATATATGCAAATGTGCATGCATGCATACATACATATATACCACATACATATAGTCATACTGAGTTGATGCAATGGTCTACCTGGAATCCTTGGCTTGCTTTCTTAGCTTTTCAAACTCCTTCTCAGAGGAAAGCTTCCATTTCTGAAAGGCTCCAGAGAGGGAGGGAAAAAAGGAAAAGAGACTGTGCCAGATGAACTCTAACTCATGTTACTACGGTCCTTCAGCTTTTCTTTCAAGATTCTTTATTCTAAGATTTTAAGTGAAAATACGCAGATTTCTCAGGTGCATGTACAAAAACAATCCTCAGACTCAGCAGGTTGAATGGAAGATACCCAACTCCTTATACATAGAATATTTTGTGCAATTTCACATGCACTCTGATCCTGAATGCCGATATTTGGGATTATAAAAATATGTTCCAATAAGAGGATTCGATTCACTCCAACCCAAATGAATGCAACCAAAGCAAGCTAGCACTGTCGGTTTTTATTTAAAAGCCCACTTCTTTAAAGTGAAAGGTAGTATGGATAAAATAAGCCCCAAATAGAGATACTAATTAGGCAAAATAGAGAATTAAATTCTGTAATGTTCAGAACTGTATGGCACTGGATTGTTCCTGGGTGATGATGCTCTTAAGACTTGTACAGTGTACAATCTACACAGATGAATGGGGAAAGGAAGGGGCTGCCATTTTCCACCTCAATATTCAGCAGAATTAAAAGGAATTTTTGCATGCCTTAAATAGATTCTGACAGGCAATTTGATACACTAGAAGGGAAAACCAGTTTGTGAGTATCCAGACCAAGTGCAAAGCCTAGCAGAATACTCTTGTGTAAATTAATTCAACTGTCTGAGCATTTGTCTTAAAAAAACAAGGATTATAAAAACAAACCCAAAGATAAATGACCAGCATTTAATAACTTATTCCATATGTGCAATATGGATGCATCCAATTAGTGCTGTGAATGACCACTGTTAAACATGTTGCAATGATTTTTTTTATTCATTTGCTTTAAGTAATTTGAAATCTACAAGGGAAATTTTAACTCTCACAGACTTCTGTCCTGCCATGGCTACGAAGCTCAAAGCTTCTTTTCCAAGACTATTCTGTAGCTAAGATGCTGGCAGTCAGCTAGTTCTGAGCAAGGTTGGCAGCCAGAGACCTTGAAGTCCATCCACCCTCTTTCTATTCACCTGCAACTCTCTGTAATGGTGGGCATGCCCTGGAGGCCTGTGAATTTGCTTTAGGACTGAATTAGCACTCTACCACTAGTTCACATGATTTGAACAACTGTGTGTGGGAGCAGGGCAGCAGGGGTAGGAAAGCTGGTCAAGTTTTGTGAACTCTTGGCTAGAATTCTGTTTTCTAACTCACCAGTCTCAGAATTAGCCAGCCTCAGAGAATGGTGGAAAGGTTTACAAATGGCTCAACTATGGCAACCTGGTACCCTTTAGCCTGATCAAAGGGACATGAAGAATTTGCTGTCATTTCTAGAAATTTAGCTTGAGAAACTGAATTTCTCTGCTTATAAGGCTGCCGTTACTTATTTTCCTGAAGGTCGTTTACTGCTGTGACTGACATGATATGTAGTTCACTAAGGGATGGTGAGATGTCTGCACTACCTGTGAATCTGATCTTCTTTATAGAATAAAATCACTTTAAACATTCAGACACACACACCCTCTCCATCTGGATACCAAACACGTTGGTGAAAGAGATGGAAACAGAAAGAAGAGGCAAGACTTTAAACCCCTTTGGATGATCATTTATTTTAAATGTATGCAAATTCTCAGGATGGAAGATGTATTTGGTTTTCATGACTGACAAAAATGCCCAAGAAAATCAATCTGAAGGAGGAAAAAATTATTTTGGCTCATGATTTCAGAGGTGTCAGTGCATGGTCACTGGCTGCATTTTTTTCTGGGCCTTTAAAGAGGCAGAACATCATCAGGGTAAATGTGTAAAAAAACAAAAATGGTCCCCTCTGTGGATGACCAGGAAGGGAGGGAGGAAAGGGAGGGGAGGAGAGGGACAGAGAGAAGGAGAGGGAGGTAAAAGGGGAGATGGAGCAGGGTAGAAGAAGTTGAGAGAGGAAGATGAGGGGGAAGGGGAGAGGCAGAGGCAAAGGCAGAGTACTGGGAAAGAGAGTAAGAGAGAAAATGAGGGAGAGGGAAGGTGCCACGGAATAGGCCGCTCAGGGCCTTGCTCCTCAGTGACGACTGTCCCCTTCACTGAAGTTCCACCCATAATGTTCCATCATCTCCCAGTACTCCACCAAACTATGAATCTATCAAGAGATTTAATCCACCAAAGAGATCAGTGACCTCATGATCCAATCACTTTCCCTAAGCCCCACATCTCAATAGCTTGCATTAGAAAACAAGACTTTAACACATGAGTCTTTGAAAGATTCAAAGTCAACCAGAAGACAAGATGGTTTTACAACTATAAAGAATATAGGTGTCATTTCTTAAGATGTCTTTACTTGAAATGTCACATTCTTCGAGTAGACATAGAAATAAAATGATTTTGTATTGCAGTGACTTGACTTCTATCCTATCTCAGCTCCTGAAAACTTGGAGAACTTCAGTGAGTTATTTAGCTCTTGGATTCTTGAATGCCTCAAAAGATACCTGGAAGTGATTTACCAGGCCATCTGGGAGCAATGGGTGAGGCAACACAGCAGACCCTGCTTCCCAGGTGAGGCTGATTCTCACCAAATCTTGCCTTGCACATCACACTCCACACAGTTGAGTTCAGAATACTCAAATCAGGTTCACTTAAGAGTCAGTTATTGACTTGGCTGTTTAATTTCCATTTTCCTTGTTTAATTACCTGGAGGGCATAACTTAATGCTGATGGAAATATCATTTAATTAAATAGGTACTTGCTGAGGCCACTAATCACAATGAACCAGATAAGATGCAGAATGAAAATGTACAATCACAATAGAATCTCCCCTTAGAATCTCATTGCAGAGGAGATCAAGCTCCTGTCTATGTATAGGTAGATGGAAAATTAGCCTCGAGAAAAGGAACTGGAGGGTGAGTGCAAGACAGATACAGGTGAAAAACTTCATACTTAGATGACTAGAATTTGAATCGGGCTTTAATATTTTAGAACTTAAACTTTTATTCCTATCAATGTTCAAGAACAGCATCCCTACCTTTATTTAGCTAGTATCTTTCAGGCTCCCTAACAACAAAGAAACTTTTGGTGTCCCAGGTGTTTAGTGTGCTGGGTCTAAGCAAAGCATTAAATGAGAGACTGGGTCAACCTGAAGCTCTGGTCAGTTAAGTTCTGTAATGTTGTGGTACCTATCATTCCTCAGCACCTATAAACATGCTTTCCAGCCAAGATTTCATAGTGGCAAAAAGAGCATCAAACCCACCATGATAATGATCCCATTCCTTCCAGGCCAGACTGCTTGGTGTGAGAAGGGATGCTAAAAAAGGAGCTGACAGATGTGGTGAATCTAAGCATGGCTCAAAGACATCACTCATTTAGAAAACACATATAGAGCACCTGCTTGCCAGGCATTGGCCTGAGTACAAAGGACATGGCAAAGAAAGAGAACAAATCTTTAACTTTGTAAATCTTTTATTTTTGTGAGTAAAAGCCAATAATAGAAAATAAGGGAAAACATATCATAAACTGGTCTGTGATCATTGCTGCTTAGGAAAACCAGCAAGGGGCAGGGTGAGTTCTGTGGGAGGGGAGAGCGAATATTGCAGCCACCCTAGCAATCTTTATGGAAGAGGTGGTGTCTACAGAAAGTCCTAAGCAGGGCGAAGGAGCAAGCTATGAAGCTAGAATAAACTGTGTTGACCCAAGAAAGATGAGGATCATACTAAGACCAAGCAAAACTCCTATGGTAGGGCCTGGGGAGATGGCTCAGTAGGTTAAGTGCTTTCAATGCATGCAAGAGGATCTGAGTTTAATGACCCAGAACACACGTAAAATAGCCAGGCATGGTAGTGCATAACTGTAATCCCGGCACTGAGGAAGCAAAGACAGGAAGATTCCCAGGGCTTGCTAGCCACCTGGTCTAGATGAAGCGGCAAGCTCCAGGTTCAGTGAAAGACCTACTTGAAACACGCTAAAGTAGAAAGTAACTAAAGAAGAAGACCAGTATCGGGCTCTGCCTCCCCCACATGTATGTGCACATGCTCATGAACAGGCATGTACACATGAGAGTTCCTATAATAATCCAAATGAACGACAAGATAGTAAGTTCAAGACTTTTGGGCAGAAGAACAAGTGTAATACAATTACTAGTAATCCCAAAATGAAGAAATGAAGGTTATGTAAACAGTAAGGTTAGGGGCTGAAAGACTCTGGCTGGGTGTGGTAACTCACACTTATAATTTCAGGATTTAGGTAGCCGAAGCCAGAGGTTTACTATGAGTTTGAGGCCTCCCTGGGCTAAATAGTGAGTCCCAAGCCAACTTAAGCTGCATAGCGTATGAAACCCTGTCTCAATGAAGCAAAACAAATAGAAAATAATCAGAATTTGGATTTTGGACACCTTTGACTTCCTAGGATTATCATAACAAAATGCCACAGCCTGGGTGTCTTCAAGTTTCCATACATTATCACTTCCCAGTTCTGGACACTGGAAGTTTGAAATCCAGATGCCCACAAGGCCAAGTCCCCTTTGAAGGTGCCAGGCGAGAAGCCTTCCTGACTCTTCCAGTTGCTGGTGGCCAGGACGCTTGGTATCTCTTGGCTTGTAGATGGATCACTCCAGGTTCTGCCTTGACACCACGTGCTGCTTCTTGTGTCTCTATTCTGTGTGTCTTTCTTATGAGGTCACCAGTCATTGAAGTAGAAAGCATCTTAATCCAATGTGAACCCATCTTAACTTTATTATAGCTACAAAGACCTTATTTGGTACTGATAGAATTCCAACATGTACTCTTGAAAATCATAATAAGACCCACAGTGGGCATGATGTGAAATAGGCAATTAAATGCAGAACTATGGAGATTAGATAGAAACACAAGTAGGAAATGTTAATTGGAGGTCATTATAACTAGGCGGTAATTAACGCTGTGGGTGGCATGAGATCATGAAGATAGTGACAGAAGTCATGAATGAAAAGTACAAGAGCTGAGGCTGAGGGCCTTCTAGCTTTTGGAGGCCAGGAAAATGAGGAGGATCCAGCCACAGAGAATTAGGGAGAGCTGTCAAAGAGAGAGGCAGTAGCCATAAGAGATGGCATCCTGGGAGCCAGGTGAAGAAAGTATTTACAGGAGAAAGGAGCAAGCAGCAAGTCACTGAGAAGGTACCACATATAGCCAGAGGCAAACTGAAGAGTAGAACTCGTGTCCCAGCAAAGCCAGTGTTACATGGCTTGTAGGAAATGTGGGAATTCTAGGCAGGAACAGAGAACCCTCCTCCCCTCAGGACTGAGTCCTAGCTCATCTGTCCAGGACATCATCAGTGCATTGTGGATGCCTCACAGTCCCAGGCAGTTTCACCGGTACATCTCCTCCTATTCCCCTCCCTCCTTGAGATGTCATTAGGCCACCCATGAAAAGACAAGTCAGAAGCATTCCTTCCAGCCAACTACAGCAAAGGTCTGCTCTACACAGTAGGCATTATTTCCAGAAAGCAGGGAGCAATACAGGGACCTGGTCACCCACCAATGCATATGGATTAGAAAAACACTTGTGGTGTAAAATCAAAGTCATAAAAAGCAAATGCAGCTGAGTTGCGTGAAGACAGAAGACTGAGGTAGCACTGAGGACCTCACTGGGCAGTGACTGTGGTTGGCAGCAAATAGTGAGGAAGGAACTGGGCTTTTGCTGTGTTTCAATAGCAGCTTCAGGCAGTTCCAAGTGGGGTAGTCTGACGATCAGTGTTATACCAGTGATGGCTCTAACTGCTCACAGTAAATAACAGCCAGATAAACAGGGATTTTACAGTTCTCCCTGTTTGCCTATTTTGAGGATAGAATTGGAAGCCATTAAATATTAAGTAAAGGCAGTAATAGGCTCTCAATTAAAATGTAAGAATTTTCATGTCACCAAAAAAGTTCTTTCTTTAGTATTAGTCAAAACAATGTTTTTGATTCATTTATATTTATTTTATGTGTATGAGTGTTATGCCTGCATGTGTGTGAGTATGCCCATATCGTACAGTGCCCACAGAGGATAGAAAAGGGTGCTCAATCCCCTGGAACTGGAGTTACAGTGGCTCCTAGTTGCCCTGTGGGTCTTGGAATTCAAATCCAAGTCTCCTACAACAGCCAGTGCTCTTAACCACTGAGTCATCTCTCCAGCCCCACATCATGTATTTTTAAGAAGATAGCCTATCTAAACTGTGTAGGAACTCTCTGTGTGCTGTGAAATGTGTGGCAGCACATGGTCTTATATTCCTGGTAAATATGCCAGGATTCTATCACCATGACAACAGAAGCCTGTGCCCAGTGTTTAATGATGAACTTTGGCTTCAGCAACACGGAACTCTGTGCCGTGCTCTTACCAGTCAGGCTTTCTCAGCTCATTTTAGGAAAAAATGGATTGCAACTTCCTAAAAGTGATATGGAAGTGAGTTTATATGGAAGTGCACTCAGCCCAGGAGTTGATGGTGCATTGACTTAAATCCTTTCCGTCAAAGACGGCAGAGGAGGGGAGGGGATGAGTCATACTTGGCCACTGTGCAAAGAGTCTTTGAGCCAATGGTGCTTCCTGGATTCACAGTTGATCCAGATGACCTTCACAGACTTCTGAAAATTGCTTTTGGATTAAGCATTCAACTCCCTCACTCCATGTGGACTCTTGATTGGGTGTTACTTTTCACACCATCCATGTCCCACAAGCAAATAACTATCTTCACCACTAATAACTGTATCTTTTTTAAAAATAAATAATTTATTAAGATTTAGAGACAGTTTAAATGTTTACTTTTCTCCTTGCCTGACATGTGGAAAATGCTAGATTCCAGTTGCCTGGGTACCTGGACACCTTTCCTTTCTCAGCCTTCATTCAGGCCTTTCTCCTGACCTTCCCCTCATCCAGGGTCTTGGGATCATTTTGCCACAACTATCAAGTTCTAGTGTAGAACACATCATGTGTCCCAATGTGGACAGAGCTCACATCCTAGTTTGCCCTGGAACCCTTCAGGGTTGAAAATGGAATCTCCTTCTGCAGACCATCTTCCTTTGCTTAGGAAGCAATGCTTCCCCCTGCACAGCATCGCTGCACTATGAAAAAAAGGTCCCATGCCAGAGGTGTGGCTTGACGATAGAGTGCTTGATCACACATGAGGCCCTGGAAGAAGGGGGAAGACAGAGGGAAAGGAGGAAAGGAGAGGGGAGGGGGAGGGGAGAGAGGGGAGGGGAGGGGAGGAGGGGGAGAGGGAGAGAGGAAGGAAGGGGAGGGGCCCGAGAGAGGGCAGAAGAGGAAGGAGGGTACACAGTGAGTTCTGTGTGAAGCAGGACTACATAGTGAGACCCTATTTCAGAGAGGGGGGGAGGGGAGGGGAGGGGAGGAGAGGAGAGGAGAGGAGAGGAGAGGAGGAAAAAGATGTGAAAGGTGAAGAAGGAAACAAGGAAAGAGAGAGGAAGGGATGGAGGGAGAAAAAGGTGGAGGGAAGGAAAGAGGGAAGAAATTCAACCCATCAATGGCAAAAGTAGAGAGAAAATAATCTCAAAGTGATACACTACCTTCTGAAGTTTGTCTCCCAATCAGGCATATTTATGTTTCTGGCCTCAAACTTCTCCCCAGTAAAGTGAAGACATCAACTACGGTGTTTCCCTGGCTCCTCACTTCCCCCCAGCATCTTTGTCCTTGGTCTTGTTATATCTCAGCCCCCCTCTGCAGGGTCTGCTCTGCCCTGCCCTCTCCACCACCAGCTGCATAATAACTGTGGAGCCTGAGCTCATAAAGGAAAGGACCCACAGTGGTAGGCTGGAGATAGAAAGAGGCACTGATGCAGAAATGCCCTGAAAACCACACAAGCTGAGACAGGTTAAACCCATAATGAAAGTGAACTCCAAATTATCACAAAGTTGGCATGATTAAATAAAAAAGACTAAAATACACCCCAGATCTCCTAGAAGTCAGTAGCAAATTGAAGCTGAACTCAGAATTCCTCCTGAAATCTTTACTTGTAGATGTCAATTTCAGCATTTCAGCCTTGGGTATCACGGTCTTTTTTATTTAATCATGCCAACTTTGTGATAATTTGGAGTTCACTTTCATTATGGGTTTAACCTGTCTCAGCTTGTGTGGTTTTCAGGGCATTTCTGCATCAGTGCCTCTTGAGTGTGGCGTCCAGAGGACAACCTCATGTATCATTCTGCAGGAACTGTCCACCTTGTTTTTTGAGACAGGGTCTCTCACTGGCATAGTGATGGCCAAGTAGGCTAGGGTGACTGGTCACCAAGCTCTAGAAATCCACCTGTCTCTTCCTCCCTAGTGCTTAGATTACAAGTGTGCACCACCAAATCCAGCTTTTATAAATGGGTTCTGGGTCTCGAACTCACATCCTCCTGTTTACAAGGCAGGCACTTCACCAAGGGGGCTATCTCTCCCACCCTACACTTTCTTTTCTTTACCATCTTATTTTAGCAGTTAGCATCAGATGTCAGATGTCATACACATGCCCACCCCTTCTTAGCTTTTCCAAGTGAAGGCTAGCCCCAAGTACCTTGTAACTGAATATTTTCCTCTTTCCCATTCACACTGAAGAACTCACACAAAGGTAGACAGGGAAAATGAATATCTTCCACCAATCAATAACAGTCACCTCAGCCTCATTCTTCTTCACAGTCGGGACAAGGGTGACAGTCACTGGAACAGCCTCCCCTGGAGGGCAGGAGAGGCCCCTGCAGGCCCAGTTGCAGTCACCTTACTTCAACAAACCTCCCGATGTTCTGTAATGCTGGGCGACTGCTTCCACTGTGTTTCCACTTCGGGCGCAGCAAACATGTGTAAATACTTTATTAAAATTAAAAAAAGAGAAGCCCAACACATGAAGTGAAATCTGTTCCCCTCTGATTGACTTTTCAAAAGCTCCCTAGACTGTTTCTGTGCAGATGTTTGCAAGATGATTGGATGCAAAGAGGGTTTAATTCATAAAAGCAATAAAATGTCGCTTATTGACTGAACAGATGAACTAGCTGAGGGGGGATAATTTGGAGTGTTCTTATTGGAAATGCTGTGAAGAAATGTAATGATAGTGGAGAGATGGAATCTATTAGCTGTGGTAAATATATTTTCCTACAGAATGCTTAAGAAATTCTGAAATAACTAGAAAATCAGCCTCAGATTTCCAGTTCTGTTGACTTTTGGTCTAAACGTGTAACTTTCAGTATCATGAATCCATAAAATACTTGATCTGCAAAACTTAAAATCTGTAGATGAATTTGTACTGAGGTTAAAACAAAACGTCTGAGGTAGGAGGGAATCAGATAACCAGATTCCAGCCAGGCGGGAAGTCAAAGCTGAGCCTGGCCCCTTACCAGGGGAGGCAGGGTGGTAACTGGTTCCTGGCTACAGATGAGAGAAGTTGGGCAGACTAAGATGGGTCAGCATTGTGTCTTTGTTGTGGAGCTCAGAGTCCAGTGGCCAACGTGGGCAGCTGAGTTGTTCAGGAACTCCATCTATCCCAAGAAGGAACACAGGAAGAGCAGAACAACAGAAAGACAGGCCCCTCCCTGAACTTGGGGAAACAGCTCTGCTTTTCTGGGTCTTAGGACTCCAGGGGAAGATTTTAAAGAATAATTTGCTTTTAAAAATCTCTGAGAGTCTATGCTTGCATGGCAAACCGATCAGCCCTACCTAGCATGAGAATGCACCTTAAAAATGGATCCAGTAGTAAGTGTGCAGTCCTGTCCAGTGAGAATGTCAACCACAAAGAAGCTGCCCTTGTTTGTGTCACTGCCCCCTTCATTCCAGCCTCATGATCTTCTTGGGTTCAATGACTATTCAGATTATTTTTAACTCTTGCTATGTGATAAACTTAGGTAGACAGAATTTTACTAGATAAATAAATGTGATAGATGTTGATAAAATGATGGCTAGACAACATGAGGCAAGATGTGTTCTGATACAGTTATAAGGCTGTAATTGCAGGTACCTGACCAGGAAGCGTCCATCCTGACCTGGAGGGCTCATTCCTGGATTCCAGCCCCCAGCCACAAGATCCATCTCTATTTCATTTGTAGTGGCAGATATGTGGCAGAGAGTTTTGACCTCTTTAACATAGAGAGAACAAGTATCTGAGAGATGTCCAGCCCTAAGTGATACATCTACAGTGGAAGCTCTACAGCTTAAGCTCATGGAACCCAGTGGAATGGGAGTAGAGAGAAAACTAATACATTCCTCAACTCTCACTAGCGAAGCTTCCTCATACAACAGGGTACAATGTACATAGAAGGCAACAACTGGCCAAAGTATAGATAATAAGAGACTGCAGAGTATGTGTCCTGTGGCCACCAGGGGCAGCCACGGGACCTGAATGGATTACCACAGAGCTGAAAATAAACCAGGAGGCCAAGGCTTCCATGCATCTGAGTGCTGATTGTACCAGCAGCTCTGCTTTTATTCTTGCATTCATACTCATTAGCACTATAGCTGAATGTCTACAGAACAGTGAACAATAATAAAGTGGTCAGAATATAGCAGTTCAGAAAAATATAATGAGCAAGATAACATTACCATCATAGTATGCCTTCTTGGGAGAGCAAAGTGTCTCCTGAGAAACTAGGGTAGCACCAGCATTCCAGAGATAACTCCCCAGCAAGCATTCTTACATAAACTTTCTCACGAGATACAAGGTTCTCCAGACATACATGCTCAAGGCTCAGCCTAATTCACCAAGCATATTTTTAAAGTCATAGGAACACTATTTCACAGTCCCTTCATGTCCCTGGATGGAACTCCTATATCAAACCTCATCTACTCAGGGCTCAAGGACCATTGGGGAAGAAGGGGCAGAAAGATTGTAAGAGCCAAAGTTGGCGCATGAACACAAGGAAACAGTCTTCCAGGCCTCTGGGAATTTACTCATGTGAACTTGAAACAACGGTGACAGTATACACAAGACCCATGCAGACTCAATCAGGCAGAAAGCCAGCACAGACCTGGGGGAAGGGGCAGCAGACCGAACCGAGCCAAGGAACTATTGGCAACTGATTACTGCGGGGTGAAGGAGAGTAGATCTTCTTTAATGGAGTGAGTCTAGATAGGCTGACCAGACTCCAGTGACTGAACTTGCACAGAGGGACACCTGGGCACAAAAGCTTGATTTGATAGGCCTTAACATATATGAAAATGCATAAATCTGGTGGGGGGGTATGAGGGGTGCAGATGAGGGAAAGGGTCTAAATATGATTAAGATGTATGAAATGCAGAAAAATTCAGTAAAAATATACACTGATGAATGTGTCATCTACTGGTAACTAGATGACCTCTGCTAAGGGGACACCTTCCCACACTGCTTTGCTTATCGTTGGCTATCACTGTTTGCCAAATATGAGTCAACCCAAACCCTACTCCTTCCAGTGTTGGGTCTTAGATTTGGTTGTTGTTAGTTTTAGTGGTTGCATTAAATGGTGTAATTCAAACGTAAGTAAATGGTTGTTGTCTTAGTTTCTTTTCCTGTTGCTGAGATGTGGTACTCTGACTTTATAAAGCAACATGAGGGAGAAAGGGTTTTTTGGGCTCATGAGCCTGGTGTATCATGACAGGGAAGCCGCAGCGGCAGGAGCTTCAAGAGCTGTTCACATTGCATCCACAATCAAGAAACAGAATGATGGATGAAAGCACGCTAGCACTCAGCTCACTTTCTCTACTTTATTCGGTCCAGGAAACCCTGCCTAGAGATTGGTCCCACCTACAGTTAAAATGGGTCTTTCCATATAAATTAATGTATCAAGATAACCTCTCACAGGCATGCTCAGAGGCTCCTCTCCCAGCTGATTCTAAATTTTGTCAAGTTGACAGTTAACATTAACCATCATATTACCTTAAGTGTCAATGACATATTCTCATAGCCATGGGAGATGGTCTCCTACATTATTATGAAGATTTGTATTAGCTCTAGAATCCTACTTTCTTACATGATAGTTATCTAAAATTTATCTATGATGGATGAGCTATTGTTTATACAAACCAAGTCTTTTGTTTCTAATTCCACCAAAGGTCTGGCAAGATTAGTCACTTTGGATCATGGTAGTGCATCTTGTTCTTCACGATCTCAGAGAAACACCACAGTCCTGGTTGCTCACAATGCCATCTGAAGCACACTGGATTTTATTTGTGCAGCTACTGCTGAAATAGCTATCTTAGTGGCCACCATGTCAGCCATTTGTGGAGATGCTTTCAGAAATCTGTGAGCCTCTGCCAACATGGTCCTGTCTTTCAATGCTTTTTTTTATCATTGCTGATCATAACTTTTTTATTTTTTATTTCTTAAAATTATTTATTTAGCCAGGTGTGGTGGCACACGCCTGTAGTCCCAGCGCTTGGGAGGCAGAGGCAGGCGGATCTTTGTGAGTTCGAGGCCAGCCTGGTCTACATAGTGAGTTCCAGGACAGCTGGGGCTACAGGGAGACCCTGTCTCAAAAAGACAAAAAAAAATTATTTATTTAATAACCACATGTTTAGAAGAAGCATTCCATTACAACATTAACATATTCAATAACAGTTTCCAGAGCAAAGATGAATCTCTTTCAAAATTGGCTGTAAACTTTTAGGTTCACAGTTGAATTAATTCAGTTATACAATTTTGAACTCAGTATAAACCCCGTAGGACACAAAATTGAATAAGGTTTTAACCTTTAAAAAAGATCTCAATTTCTTCTTTAAAATACACTGTTTCATACAGAAAAACTCATGTTTAATGCTACTAATACTTAGATGTTTGCACATGCATCTCTAATCTCTATGTATCTGATTATTACTAGTCACAGTTGGTTACTTTCTGAGATCCTTGACACCTGAGCATGGATACAAAATCATAATGTAGATTTCAATGGTAATGTTTTTCACCTCTACTAAATAACATGAAGCAAATTTTTATGCTTCTTCCTCAAAAATAAATCATTTTTATGTGTTGATTTTTTGTATTTCATACAGAACATCCCAAACAATCTTATTCACCGATATACCCACATCCCAAATGGCACCCTCCCATAGCCGCCTCCCGCTGGGGAGCCCATATATTCTGTCATCCCTACTGCTGTCCACTGTATTGTCAGCATCCCCAGCTGTTCCCCAGTGCTTATCCATCTGCTGAATCTAGTCAGCCTGTCTATAGTTTCTTGTTTTGGGAAGATCAGCCCTTCCTCATCTAGCAGCAATATTGGCAACTGCCAATATTCCTTTAGATAGGATTTAGGTCTGTGGTTCATTTTCCCAATTCTATGCTGGGTTACTGTCTGGGAGTCTCATGGGCCACCCTGGCCAACAACTCAAAGGAAGTTATCTTCTGTCTAGCATTGTTTCTTGTTATGTAGCCTTTAGCTATACACATGGACTCTTAAAGAATTATATTGACGCCTTTAATCTTCAAACTACCTAAAGAGTAAAAATAAATAGGTTTATCTGGGCCAACTGTATGGTCTTAAGCACCCAAAAGGAAAGTATAGCTAAAGTATAATCAATGCCTTTTTATAGAGGGAATTTACATGCCACCAGCAGCTTCAAAGTTTCCAAGGACGTCAACAGGAATTGGGTTTGAAGCCTCACCCTAGTGAGTTAGAAAGACAGCAAGCACTCTACCCTAGAGAGGGAACTCATCGGTCAATCTGTCTTCCTTCTTAACTTCCTTCCTTCCCTCTTTCCTACTTTTCTCTCTCAGTCTTTTCTTCCTTCCTTCTTCCATTACTGTAAAGTCTCTTCTTTCATTTTCCTGCTTACCTATCATCTATCTATAATATATCCATCTATACCTATACCTATCTACATATCTATCTGATCTTTCTACTCTGTGT
>NW_008352891.1:8699409-8754938 GCF_000622305.1 Nannospalax galili
ACATCTTGGGTTATCTACCTACATAAACTGCTAGCTAGCTAGCCATCCTTTATCAACATGTGATGTGTCTAGCCCAGGAAAAGCCTTCTCCCTTCTCTTCTCTCATTGTTTAGCTTATTTCTGCATGCCTTGTCTTTCTCAGAGATCTTAATTAGTTGAGAATGCACAACAGAAGATTGGAGAGATTAGTTCTGTTTTCATCCATACAACGCAAACCTTATTACCTCCAATTGAAAGACTGTAAAGTGTCAAGCTAGAAGAAGGAAGCATGCTTCACTCTGCGCCCATGTTTCTGTTGGGCTAAGAAGCAAAGGCACAGTAGGGCCAATTTAACACATAGACAATTTCAGGGTCACTCAGAGATGGAGCTGATCTCCAAACCAGAACTGCTCAGATATTAAGGTTTCTGATTTTGTTTCATTTTGCCATTAGTGTGTTGTACATTGCTTGAGAAGCAGTTTTGGAATTTGAATCACATCTGTGTCATCTGTGTCTTGCACACAGGGTGTAATTTTGGGTAGGACACACAAATTCTTTGGGTCCTTGTTTCCTCTGCCCTTCCTATAAGAAGGTCAGAAAAGACCAGAAGCCCTCCATTCATAGTTCCCATCCTCTCTTAATAAATATTAGCTATTGTCCTTAAGTTACAGCTTCCCAATATAACAAAGCGTTTCATACATTTTAACTTGTAAAAATAAATTTCTGCACATATGCCATTAACTTTTCCTGGGGAGACATGAACAGATGTGTGTTCTCTCCAGATAGAGAACCACTAACAAACCAAAGGAATGAGTTTACTCAACTCTAGCACAGGAAACCAGTGAGATTACTGAACTTACTCACAGGAGCATGAGCAATTCATGGGCACTGTCAAAAATGGGTTTCTAACAATTGTCAAAAACTTAAATGTCCTCTTGGGGAGGGACAGAGCCTAATGCACTCATGAGCTTCTCATGCACCTCTTGTGAACATCAGGAGCCCTTCTTCCTGAGATGGAAAAACTAACTCCATTTTGTTCTAGCTGACTTTTGCTTTACCCTGTGTTTTTGCCCAGCCATCCCCACTGTCATCAGCCAGGTAGAACATCTCATGCAGGCAGTTTCAGGGAATAGACTGTTTCTATAACACTGGAAAACTTACAGGTGGCCAGGTAGCATGTCCTCCCATCCAGCCTAACCAAAACTTTTTGTTAATTGATAACCTCTTTATTAACTGACCTGCCCCTGGTCTGGTGTAACTGTGGTGATATGTGGTTTTAAGCTTTATAAACCCTGCCCTACTTCTCCTCTAGGTTGAGTTACTTTGGGGCATTAGTCCATCCCCCCCCCCACTGGCTATTAATAAAGAACTCCTGATATGACCCAAAACTGCATGGCATTTCTCAGTATTACACGTCCTTCCATGAGGCACTGTCAATGGACTAGACCTTGGGAGGTAATTACAACTGCTCTTATGTCAAGACAGCAACAGCCACGTTAAGCTTGGAAAATAGAGTCACAGACAGTACACTTGGCTGGAAAGTAACAGTGTGAATTTGGATTATGTTCCTCAAGGTCTTGGGCATAGAAGCGTGCTCCCTTCCTTTCTCTGCCACCTTCAGAACAATCTTCTCACGAAGGATACTCTACATTCACTCTACATTGATGCCTGTTCTCCGTAGAGCCAAGGACCTGTGTTGGCTCATGCAATAGGATAAGTAGTTGATAAGTAAAGGGGAAAATGCTGTTAGCATTAAATGTGTCAGTGTGGCATATAGAAGTAGATCCATAAGAAAAGTAAGTAGTGAAAAAAGATGAAATACCAAAATGAATGGAAAGAACATTGACAGCAATGAGAAACCCAGGTTTCTCCTTTTGCTTAGAATTAGCATACTGGGTTTCTGGGATGCTGATGCTTCAGTAACTTTCAATATATAACAAGCACCCTGGTGCACAAGGCACAGGTCTCTATGGTCCAATCTACAAGGTAGATTAGCCAGACATGCTTGACTACTTCCTAAGATTCCCCAGTCAACTCTGTATGGGGACATGAGGCAGATTACAAGAGGCAAAGAAGCTTGGAGCAGCATCTCCTTTCACACCCTGGTCTATTTGTGATGGAGGCTCTGTCATTCATAGCTCATAAGAAAGAGCAACTTTCCTTATATGGCATTTATCTCTGGGATCCTGAGTATATAACAAGCCAACCCCAGACTAGGGAATGGAAATAGTACTGGACTGGTTTGTAATTTATCCTATCTCTATCTCAGTCACCGACCTCTGCTGTAACAGAGCAGAGTGTCCTGCCGTGCCTTGGTTTCCCCACACTAGAGTGGAAGAGTCAAATGACCCAGACCCAGAACTGCAGTGCAAATAAAAATGCAGCAGTAGAGCTGACGTCAGTTTGTTTCTAACATCTCTGGTCCTTCGGACCTTCTGTGAGCTGGGGAGAGCTGTGCGTGAAAGAGCTAAAGGAAAAGATGGGCACTTATTACTTGCCCCCATATCCTTTGAAGATGAACAAAGAAGGAAAGGGAGCTCTGAAATGGAGTGCTAGTCACAGCCAGAAAGCAAATGACAGCTCCTTCCATCCTCTTCCCCAATTTTAAACAAGAAAAATGAAGCGCACGGGGCATGTTTAAATATTTTTTTAAAAAGTGTTTTTCTGCATTTTGTATTGTGCAGAAGTCTCCCTCAGGTCAAGCACCCTTCTGTTAAATTCCACATGGTTATGCTGTTAAACTATGAATATTCATCTGATTAATACTTCTGGAACCATGATTTTTTTAAAAAAAACCTATTCAAACACAATAGAATAGTTACATTGTGAAATGATAGCATTGTGGGGCCTAAGTGGTCCATAGACAGGGCTCTGCTCTTATCTGCTCTCTAAAAAGGGACAAGAAAAAAAAAAAGAAAATCAGAGGTCAGCTTCTCAAAAATGCAGCTATGAACATTTAAAACATGGCAACCAGCAGGGAAACAAAACGGAGAGAATAATACACCTTCTGTGAACAAAGAGATGGATGGGGAATTTTAAAATATCCTTGACTCTGAAGGAGAAAATTGTTTTAAAAAATGAGGACTGAGACGACAACTTATCTCAGTTGTAGCTACTGGGAGAATGCAGTGTGCATTTATATAACCTTTCACATACTGTTAGAAAATTAGATACAGAGAGAGGGGCAGGCAGAGAGAGTTATATAACGATAAGACAAGGGACAGGATAAAGAACATAGGACTTTTGAGGCTGGAGAGATGGCTCAGCAGTTAAGAACACAGACTGCTCTTGCAGAGGACCCGCATCGCAACTATGAACTGTCCTTAACTCCAGTTCCAAGGGAATCTGAAGCCCTCTTCTGACCTCCACAGCACTGCATGACACGGGTATACTCACATTCAGGCAATACACTCATACACATAAAATAAAAATAATAAATAAAATATTTTTTTAAAAAAGAACATGACTTTTAAAAGTGGGTTCCTTTGTTAAAAGTATATTTTTAAATTAATGCTTTGGTGTAGAAATATATGGTAGATTGAATGAGAAGGTTCCCCATAGGCTCCTGTATTTGAACACTTGGTCCCTGTTGGTGGTACTTGCTGTTTGGGGAGGTTTAGGGGGTATGGCCTTGCAGGAAGAAGCATGTCACTGGGAGTGTGGCTTGAGAGTTCATAGCCTCAGGCCATTTCCAGTTCTCTCTCTTTGCTCCCTGTGTGCAGTTGAAGACCTGAGCTCTCAGTTTTCAGAAAGCTCCTGTTGCCTCCTGCCATGCCTTCCTGCCATGATGGACTCATCCCTCTGGAACATTGTACTAGTTGCTTTTCTGTTGCTGCAATAAAACATCATGACCAAGCAACTTATAGAAGGAAGAGTTTATTTGAGCTTATAGTTCCATGAGTAAGAGTCCATCACGGCAGGGGAGGCATGGCAACAAAAGTGACCAGAGCAGAAAGTCAAGAAATCACATCTTTGGTTTCTAAGAACTGGTCTCTTACAAAAGGAACCATGACTCCTTGGACAAACATCTGACTCCAGAACAGACAAGGAGCATACAAGTTAAGCCTGGAGCATGTCACAGTTCTAGGAGGTGCACATGTTTGGAAAATGAAAGGATAGGGGAGGAGGAAAGGGGTTCACAAGCTGATCTGGAAGAGCTCTTATTACTGAGGCTAGAATCTTTTAAGCAAAATGAATAACATGGTATTGAATTGTCATGGTATCATAAAGTCAGTCCACAGCAATATAAATAGAAGGACAAGCCAACAAAGGAGAGGAGGCAAATCTTCCTCAAACAAGAACCTCAAATAGCACACCTCTCCAGCAAAGGACAGCCTGGTCCACCTGCAAGCCCTTGGCATCAATATCAGCATGATGACTTACTCCCAAGATCAGAATGTGGAGCAGGAGTGTGACAGCAGGCTCCTGAGCCAAGACCAGCTGAGTCTCCCTGCATGTTGTGTGCAAACAGAGTAACCCTTGATCAGATGTGATAAGACCAAGTCAAACCATGAGAAATGCATCTGCATTCCATAAAATATCTGACCAGAGCTTCTGAAACCATCAGGGTCATCAAAAACAAGAACCATCTAGAAACTGTCAGAGAGCAGAGCTGTAAAACAGAAGGAGTCATGACAACCATATGGCATGTAGAATCCTCACTAATAAACCTTGGGACAGATAATGGCCTTAGTAGAAAACTGGTGAGATTTAAGGCCCACTTCCCAGGACAGAACCCACACTTGAGACTATAAATCTGACCAAGAACCTGTAGCTAGGAGGTCATAGGGGAGAGCCACTACTGTTACTTTGCTAAATGGACATAGCATCAAACTGCTTTCTAAGTACTTATCTCTATACCCAGAGATTAAAGCAGCACTCATCCCTCACCAGAGAAGGTTCTTTTTGCAGTAGATGGTGATTAATACACACAATTGGTCAAAGTGCAGAGAAGAAGGTCTAGTAGAGTGCTCTGTCCTAAATATAACATCTGTATCACACTCCCGCCCCCATAAGGAGAAGAAAGGGGCAGAAGAAGGGGTAGAAAGTTTGTAAAGAGCCAGAGGATTGGGAAGACTGAAGCAAAGCAGTGTCTTCTGGACAAGACATGGCTACTGCACTCATGAACTCACAGCAGCTGTGGTGACCTGCACAAGACCTGTGCAAGATCAAGCCAGTGAAAACGCCAAGAAAAGTAGACAATATCACAAGGACCCAGCCCTAGCTAAGGAGATATTGGCAGTTGATGGTTGCTAGGGGAGGGAGAGTCAGTTTTCATCTGGAGGTGGTTCCTGATAGGTTGCCTAGGTTGCAGGGATGTCCCTAAGCCCATGTGCATACAGGCAGCAGTAACTGGACTCAGTGAGTTCAGTGAGTTTTTGTTTTTTTAAAGAGCCTGCCTGGTATGGTGATGCACACTTGTAATCTCAGCACTCAGGAAGAAGAGGCAAGTGAATCACTGTGAGATCAAAACAAGCCTTGGAGGGTCTACATAGCACGTTTCAGGCCAGATGGGGCTCAGGGAGGCCCTTTTTCAAAAGAAGAAAGAGAAGAGGGAGGAGGAGGAGGAGGAGGAGGACGGAGGACTTGAAGGTGGAGAGAGATGAGTCATCTGGGAGGAGTTGGAAGTCCAGTTGTCAGGGTTATGATCAAAATGTATACATGTGTGAAATTCTTGAAAAATAAATAAAAATATATTTAAAGAAAACAAAGCTTACTTACCAGTAAATGGCCAATACTGATTTCTTCATTTGGAAGAAAGTATTGTGGTACTGTAAAATGAATAAATTAGGGGAAAATTAAACCTGAATGATTGTACTAGGGGAACTTTTTAAACTAGATTTGAACTCTCTTATAATTTTCTAAAAATTGAAATCATTCAGATTAAAATTTCACTTAAAATTTCCCATTTTTCATGATCTAGCCTGAATAACAATATAATAAACAACTTCTTAGAATGAAAGAATTCTACATATAAAAGGTTACTACAATACAACTCTTGATAGTTAAGTAATCAAGAACATAGTAGTTTGGACTGGAGGTATGCTCAGTGGTTAAGAGCCTGTATGCTCAGAGGACCTGAGTTCAGTTCCCAGCACCCACATTAGGCAGCTCACCACTGCCTGGACTTCTACCTCTAGGGGATCTGACATCCTCTTTTCTGTGAGTACCTGTACTCATGTGGATATATCCCCACACAGACATAATTAAAATTATTTTTAAGATAATGAAAATAGAATACAATATTTTAAGGGAATAATTAAAAAGTGATAATAACATGCCCTTTGTTAGAGGATCACACCAACATCTCCACAGTAGATGTATTCAAGATAAGGCCCTTTGTTGATTTTAGGCAGCTCACAGGTCATTAGTAGTTGAAACCTGCTTAGTTTTCTTCCCACAAGCAGGCAATACATTCATACACATAAAATAAAAATAATAAATAAAATACTTTTTAAAAGATACTCATTCTTAGATTTGTAGGGCTAATGAAAAATCCAATATTCCCATTTTATTTTATTTTTTGTTTCTGTGTTAAAATTAGTCTTTGGTAGTTACTGCTTATTTTCTGTCCTGTACTTATGAATATCAATGAACACAGTTTTGAAAAAATATTATTGAATTTAGTTTTTCCTATTCTGTTACACAGTAGAACAAGTATAATTTCAACATTACATTATTCATTGACCAAAGTTAGAGTCATTCTTGCATATTAAGTTGAAAAAAAACAGAAAGCTCAATTTAAATTCTGATATTACACAGCATCTGAGACGCAAATTTGTAAAATTGTTGGGAGGTACCAACAAAATTTTAGAATGCATTTTTTTCCTTCCTTCCAACTTTTTGCCACAGATGAAGCCTCTGTAAACATCCTGTGGGAGTGAAGGATATCTTGTTTCTTAGCTGCAATACAATTTCACAGAATGTGGAAATGAGAGACAGAAAAGAACTATTAAATCATCATGTCTGCTCCCTGCCGGCACAAGATTGCTCCCCGCAGTACATTTTCCGTTGCTTTGTCGATTTTGAAACGGCTCAAGCAAGGAGGCTTCCATCGCTTCCCTCGGGAGACTTTTCAATGGTTTAATAGCCCTTGCTGCTAAGATGGCTTTGATTTCCCTTCGCTCAATTTTCCTCTGCTTCGTTTTATTTTGTCTTTCCCAGTTGTGCTCCTCTGGCTGTGTTCCCTGCACACACACACACCCCGATACTTAGAGGAACATCATCTGCGAGTCATCACAAGAACGAGCCCAGTCCTTTGAACCCTGACTCTGAAATCCAGCACTCTGGGCCCCTTCAGTTATGAAACATCTTTGGAGATAGTGCCGTTTACTCTCAGTTAACACTAGGGCAGTTTGAGCAAAACCTAACTCTATACCATATGTTTCATATAATCTTGGGTGAAAGCAGGCCCTTTTGTGATCCTTTTCAACATTTATTTTGACCCAGGACCGTCCTAAAGATCTGTGCAAGAGAGAACTGTGTTGTTGTTGTTGTTGTTGTTGTTTTCCTGAATTTAAACTCCTAAACCAGCATGCCTCACTCTGGCTGAAAGGAAGTAGTCTACAGATGGAAAGTTGGCCTGAAGAGAGAAGGACCAACACTGTAGTCAGACACAGGCTTCCAGAACTTCTACAGAGGATGTATGCTATGATTTATTTTAAATAAAGTGCATGGTGGCAGATGATGCAAATTTAAAGAAGAGCCAATGATTTTAGACTGTTGTTTGATATTAGAGATTTAGTTTTTCTGTTTATATTTATTTGCTCCATGGGAATTAGTCCTTGTCCTTGGCCCTCTAGGAAGGAGTGTGAGGTCAGGGGAATCAGCCCAGGAACATAAGCCTGACACAGCCAAAGCCCACATGCTCAGTGTTACTCCCTCAGTCCATTGGTGCTCAGAGCCGCTGGGAATATTTTCAGTTGTTTATTCTAAGGGGTATAATTTGCAATGAAAGAGTATTTCTATGTAAGCATATGTAGTTAAGTGACAAAACACAGCTTCAAAAAGCCCGAAACATATTTCTGATGTTTAAGGCCATTGTTATTACTTAAATTTTCATTCTGCACAAATACTTCATTTCTTACCTTATTTGTTTCTTGTTCTTGTTTCATAGGTGGGAGGATTTATTTGTTGTGGTTGTTGCTTGTGTATGTGTGGTGTGTGTGTATATGTATGCCTGTTCCTGTGAATGTTGGCACACACGTGTACGCAAGATGCATATGCATATTTGTGTCCTTGCATGTGGAGGCATGAGATTGACAATGGGCATATTTCTCAATCACTCTCCACCTTATTCATTGAGTCATGGTCTCTCAGTTGAACCCTGAGTTTGCCAGTTGGGTTAGTCTGGCTGGGCAGCTCACTCTGAGGATCCTGTCTCTACCTTCTGAGTACTAGAATTATAAGCAGGCTGCCACACCCACTTAGCACTTACTTGAGTTCTGGGGATCTGAACTCTGGTCCTCAGACTTGTGTGGCAAACACTTTAGCATCTCTCGAGCTCCAAGGAGGGAGGAGTGAATTTTGAGAGAAGGTCTTGCTGTGTAGCTCTAGCTGACCTGGAACTCACTGTGTGGTCCCAGGCTGTCTTTAAATTCATGGTCTTCAAATTCTGCCTCCTGAATGCTGGGATTACAGACATGTACCACCATGCTTGGCCCTCTCCTCTTATTTGGTGTTTACAATGGGGAGGGGTGATTTTTCTCTGTAGTACAGGCAACCCTTGAATCTGTAATCCTCCTGCCTCAACCTCCAGAGTCATCAGAATTGCAGACCTGTATCAGCAAGCCCAGAAAAAAATTTCTCAAGAAAAATGACTGAAATTTTCTGTGTTCTAGATCACTTACTTGGAATCCAACCTTCTTTGAGCAGTTATGATGAGGGAAAGATGTCTTGAAGCAAAGTGGCAGCCGTAGCGGAGATGCCAGGCCTTGACCAATGTCGACTGGATGCTTTGTGTGTGATGTGCTAGTCCTGCCTTCTGACACGCCCCACAAAATTCAAGTGACAAAATCAACTCTCCCTGAGGGATGCTCAACATTGAAAAAGTGTGAAATTATAAGAAAATAAAACCTAAGTGATCTTCTTTAACCAGTTTTTCCCAATCTACAAACCCACCTTTCTGTTGCTGTTTAACACATTACTCCAGCTGTCTTGTAAATCAGAATCTGGGATATACCCTGCCCCATGAGTCTAGACAAGTTCTCTTTCCATAGTAGAACTTAAATCATACATTTAACTTATTTTATTACTGGTATAAACAGAGGCTAAATAAAACATATAGAAAGCTACACGAAGCTTGAATAATGAGAACAACTATTCCTCCACTATTAAAGTGAACAAACACACCATGTCAGAGACAAGAGGGGTTGGAGTTGAGGACTGCCACATTACTTAAAGACTTGATGTGCTGCCTTCTGCTTGGCCTTGAGTCTTTTGTCCTTGGGTATACTTTTCCACCTGAAGTGTACTGGGCTAAGCCTCTCACGTCCCACCTGGGCAATAAATCATGCAGAATTACTGTCGGCCTCCAGCCTCACCAGAGGTTCCATGAAGTGCCATCTGGACAACTGTTATTTATCCAGATGTATTTCTTAAATCTTTAATTAGCAACAGGTTTTGTGTGAGGACAGAATGCAACCCCTGGGCTGTTTCACATACTAGTGAACCCCTCATGCTCCTGGGGAGACTTGGATCCAAATATACTGCCCTTGTTTTCTCCCTCCATAAACACTGTGTTGGAATCAAGCAAGGAAACAAATGGTTCTGGTGCATATTGAAGCCTGTGAATACAAAGCCAGTAGATCTGCATAATATTCAGAGATTTTTTTTTTTTTACACAAAGACAGGTTTAGAAAGACAAATGCATGACTATGGATGGCATGCTAACTTGGGTCAGCTTTTGAAGGAGGGAAAACTGAATTCCAAGTATAACCTTGTTTCTTCCTACAGCTCCTTCAGGATTTCTGCACACTTTTGAAGCTTTGCTCTTAGGTAGGCAAATTAACACTCGAGATTATTCCATTCTCTTAGTGATTTTGCCCCTTCTTTGCTATGAAAAGATCTTATCAATCCCTAGTCATTCTATTTCCTCTGAAATATAATTTGAATAAAAAGACAACCACTCTATTTTTCTTCTATAACTGTTTCTAACTTTGTCACTCTGATATATTTGTCTTTCTGTTTCAAGTGTATTGAAAAATTGACAGGATATATTTGGATCTTGATTTCAATCCAGTTGGACAATCTCTGTCTTTTAATTGCCTATTTAGACCATTTACACTTAGTGGGATGTGTACTACCATTTGGTAAACTCTATAGTGTTGTTTCTTTTACTATTCTGTCTATTCTTTCTTCCTCTTCTTCCATCTCTTTTGAACTAACTATATTTTTACATGATTTTCTTCAATATACTTTATGAGCATAAATTTTAGTATATAGTAATTCATTTTAATTCTTCATTTATATGATCACAAATAGCACAATCTAACTTTAAGCAATGTATATCATAGCAGCAAACAAACATGTAATGATATCTTCCTATTTACTCCTCTGTGCCCTGTTTGTTGAGGGAAATGGGGAGAGAAAGGGGGTACATGAAAGTGCATGGAGGACAAAGAAAACCCTTGCATGTTATTCCCCCTGGGGCACTGCTTGCTTTGTTTTCTGAGACAGCATCTCTCAGTTTGACTTGGAGCTTGCACAGCAGGCGGGCCTGACTACCCACAAGCCCAAGAGATCCTCTTGTCTCCACATCCATAGCAGCCACCCGTCAACATGCCTGGCTTTTTCCAAGCATGCTGGGGAGTGAACTCAGGTCTTTATTCTTCTGTGGCAAGTACTTTATCAATGGAATGATCTCCCCAGCCCACCACCTTGTTTTTGTTGTTGAACATTTCATTAATATGCCATAACCCTAAGATACATATTTTATTGAAATAGTCAAGAAGACTTCAGAAACATCTCAAAAAATAACAAAATATCTTCACATCTTCACCTATGTTGTTACCATTCCTGGTGCTCTTCTTTCCTTTGGGTAGATCCAACTTCACCAACCAAGCCATCTACTTCTCCATTTCCTCAGTACACACTTCTTGAGGGCCTACTGTGCACAAATCTCTAGGTCAAGCACAGAGATCCATTCCGGCACATTATTTTTCATCTAGCATGCTTACACAAAGTCTGAGACATTGTCAACAGACACTCATTTCTTCCCCTACACTTCGCTCTCTGTATTTCAGGCTGGTAACTCTAAGACTCTGCAGCCAGCGTCTCCTTGTTTATTGCCGATGGCACCCTCTGTGGGTCCCCATGGAGTGACTGTGGGGGGAATTAAATGTTTTCATGCTGGGTACAATCTTTCAAAGTCCTTGCCTGTGACAAATTCTCTGCAGAGGTTGTGCTCAGTAATTCGCTTCCTGTTAATAATTCCACACACATTGATCTCACAGCAGCTGGGGGTTGTTTGCCATGAAATCTTCTAGATTTATTTTAAATTTCTAAAAAGAATTGCTCCAGTACCTGTTTCCTTCTTGGGCATTTCTCTGGGATGCCAGAATATGCTGAATAGCTTGATGAAAATGACAAGTGTTGTTGACAACAAAGCCACAAACTTTTTATCCAGCTGTCCACAGGAACAAGAGGGGAGGAAATCTATTGAACTGAATTCCTTCAAGCAGTTTTACAAATAAAGCCATTTATAGCTTCATCCAGGCTCACCCAGGAATAAATTGCTCAAACAAGGCATTTGCTTTCCAAGACCAGATTCTCTGTTCTACCATTCCCCGTAAGAGAATGGCAGCTTGTCACAAAGTGCAAGATATCCATATTGGAAGCACATTTCATACTAGAACAGTTGCTCCATTAGTGTGGCTCTAGGTAGGTTATTGTGGCACTGTTGTCAGCTGGAGCACTGGGAGTTGAGGGTTACTGTCCTACCTTCATGTCTGCCACTGATAAACACACTCTGACAAAAAGCAACTCAGGGGAAAGACAAGGTTTATTTCAACTCAAGATTCCAGGTCATAGTCTATCATTGTGGGGAAGTCGAGCATCTGGAGTCAAGAGCAGAGAGAAATGAACATATTCCTGCTGCTTGCTTGCACACTGTGCTCAGCACCATTTCTCCACTCTTAGACAGTTTGGAACCCCGCCTAGGGGATAACAGGGGGGGGATCTCCCTATATCAGTCAATTAAGACAATCCCCCAGAGACCTGCCCACAGGCCAACCCAAGGCAGACAGTCCTTCATTGAGGATCTCTTCCCCAGTGATTCTAGGTTGTGTCAAGCTGACAACAGAGCTAACCATCACAATCACTATCCAAATGTTACTTGTTATAACTTACCAAGCAGAATAAAACATATTTTTGAACAATATTATTATCTCCTGTCAAATGTCAAAGGGAATTCAGATGTTTTTGGATAGGATATAACTGCTGCTTTTCTTAATACAATTTTAATACCAGTGCAGTCTAGTAGGACATTAGGGACAATGTGAATATATGCAGATTTCCTGTCTGGTGCTGTTTTCTCCAACAACTTATGACATTTGTCCCAGTTAAGAAGACCTTCAGTTTTAGAAACCTCTGATATAAAACATTCATCATTTTGTTTTGGTCTTCTAAAGGTCATTAATACTTTCCTGTTTTCAGGACCTGGGAGAAGACTCAGTTGGTAAAGTGCTTGCTAGAAAACACAAGGTCCTGGGTTCAGATCCCCAGCACCCACATAAAAATCCAAGCAGGGGGCACATGCTTGTACTCACAATACCAAGGAGGTTCAGATACTAGAATCCTTGAGGCTCACTGACCAAACAGCCCAGCCAAATGAGTGAGCCTCAGGTTCTAGGGAGAGACCTTGCCTCAAAAAAACAGTTGAATGGGTCCTGAAAAATGACAACCAAGGTTAATTCTAGCTTCCAAAAATTGGCACATGCCCCTGCGCGCGCTCACACGCACGCGCACACACACACACACACACCCACGCACACACACGCACACACTCACACACTCACTCGTGTTTACTAATGAACTTAAACTCTAATGGGCACTTGACATATTCTGAAATTACTCACAGAAACTGTGTCCTCTTCCTTCTCTTATTCTCTTTGTCAATATAACACTCGTATTTATGCTCTGAGCATTTCGTGTGTGTATAAAATGTATCTTGATTATAGTCATCCCACTTGCATCCTCCAGTTCCTCTTGGAACCCAGACACACGTCACCCTCTCAACTTCATGTCCTCTGTTTAAACTGTTTCTCATTTTTACCTCATGGGTCAACTAAGATTATCTCAAGTTGTGGACTCTCTGTGAAGACTTCACCATCCACTGAAGCAAGCACTGTCTCCTCAGAAACCATCACAGAAATCTCTTTCCTCATTCACTTTGGTCAAAGGTAGAATGAGAAGGAAGAAAGATGCTCAGAGTTAGGAACAGGAATGCCAAAGTTTACTTACTAATTGTGATGACTAAACAGTTATTATGGCACCATGAAAGAGCCTCCCAATGCATCTGTATGTCTGAGCCCTCATTTGTGCAGAGGTGAAAATCATGTCACCACATCAGACTTTGTGAAAATCCAGGAAGATGCTGTTTGTAGCCTGCAAGGTGCTATACAAAGGTTTATATTTATTCTGGACCAGACCTCAGTCTATTTTTATGTGGAAGTGTCACTTTATCTATTAAAGTCTTACTGAAGTACAGGAACAGGTTCTGTTCATCCTCCACAGCATCCAATTCTACAAAGACCGACCCTTGTTTTAAGTTGAGTGAAACTGACAAGCTTTAAAATAAAAATGGACTTTTATGGTCTTTGATGCCCACTTGCAGTGAGTGGTATTCTCACATGCCAGTGGAAAGGCCAGGTGAGGGGTAGACAGGAGAGGAACACGGTAAGGGTTTGAGTTTTGAAGATGGATGTACAGAGGGGAGGGATCATTGCTTCACAGACAGGACACCCTTCAAATTCCAGTCTAAAATGGTGTCAGACAGGACAAAGCATGAATGAGGTAACCTGCACTGAGACCAAGGACGACCTCAGCGCATCCATGGCAGGGGGTTGAGATGCTGAGTGAAGCCAAAGGGGACAACTGTCCACAAAGAAGTGTTTGTCCATTTGGGAAGGAGGAGAAGGAAAGCCCAGCAGTGAGGAGAACCATGACAAGCTGAAAGGGGAGGGTCTTGGTTAGTTTTTATTGTTAACTGGACACAATCTAGAGTCAGCTTGGAAGACAAAACTTCAATTAAAGAATTTCCTAGATCAGACTGGTCTGTGTGATTGATATGGGGGGGGCAGTCCACTGTGCACAGTACAAAGCAAGTGGGTCTGGGCTATGTAAGAAGGTTAGCTAAGCATGAGCCTGTGAGTGAGAGAACCAGCAAGCAGCCTTCCTCCATGATTTCTGCCTTGATTTCCTGCCAACTTTCCTCAATGATGAACTGTGACCTGAAAGTATAAACTGAAATAAACTCTCTTTCTCTACAATTTGCTTTTGATCATAGTGTTTTATCACAGCAACATAAAGGCAACCGATACAGGTATCATGCCCTCCTGGTCTACCTTGCTAGTCCATTTGACTGCCCTTCCTCACTCACCCCACCCTCAGGCTCGCTTTACTACCCTTACACTTGACATTACCTAATAGCCCCTGCAGTTTGATCTAGTTGCCAACTAATCCCTGCAAACATTGGACTGTTCAGATCTTATTTAGCCCAGAATTCTCTTATAGAAAAAATCACCATCAAAAGTGGCATGCAAAGTCCTCGATGCCTGTCTTCCTGGTACAACCTGGTTGGCAGTTAATGGCTTATCTAGCACCAAGAGTGAAGAGTTGTGGGTTTGGGGCACTTTTTCTAGTATAGAGCCTAGGCTGTAGAAATCTTACTAGTGGATGGTGTGTGCTAACTTTTGTTTCAGTGTCTTACAAGTCTTGCTCAATGCTATATCATTGGTGTTCAGATATGTGAAATTATTCACTACACATATTCCCAGTTCTTGATTTCTCATGCCTCATCTAAGAAAATGGGAAGTGATAGAGAACATTGTTTATGGCATGAAAATAGAAACTAGTGACCTGATTGTTTTTATTTTTATATTTTATCTATTTTTAATTTTATGTATTTGCCTTTATTGCCTGCATGTATGTAAGTGCACCCCTGTCATGCAGTGCCTATGGAGATCAACAGAGGGCATCAGATTCCTTGGAAATGGAGTTGCAGACAGAGGTTAGCTGCCATGTGGGTGCTAGAATATGAATCTGGGTCCTCTGTAAGAGCAGCCAGTATTTTCTTAACCTAACTGCTGAGCCATCTTTCCAGCCCCAGTGATCTGATGTTTTTATAAAAAAAAAAAAAAAAAAAAAGTGGTGGAGGGGTGTACGAGGAGGGATGAAGCCTTGAGAATGTTCTGTCCAGAGATTCTTCCAAATCTAAAATTTCCAGGTTGTTTCACAGTCGATGACGGTGGCACAAGGTGTCTTTATCTGCCCATGTGGGGGATGTTAACCCTTTGTTTACTTCAGTATCCATGACATAATTTTGACTATTGAGAAGACTAACTGGGTCTTGTTTAAATTTAGTATTTGGCTAAAATAATAAGCTTACCTTTGAAGCTACACATTTCCTTTTTAATTCAACTAAAACATTGTAATGTCATATATACCTACCTGTGTGCTGTGCCCATGCAAAGCCAGTTAGTCTCACCTATGTATGTATCTTTCCTGCTGTGTTGGCCAGCATTCAATACCTGTTGCTGCGTTGTCTACTGTCACTGTGGAGCTGCTAAGCCTACAACCTCTGGTGTGAAAATACCTCTCTTTATTTCCAATAGTGCATTGTCATATCATTTAAAGGCACACAGGGATACAAGTTTACATTAATTCAGTGACCTGCTACAATTTCAGTGCATGTAAGCAACTCAGGATAATAATCCAAAGTCCAGATACTGTTTACAGATGGCTGAGCTTGTGCAAAGGCAAACTCAATTATATGACATCCCTTTTCTTGGCAAGGCAGCTGACAATGGCAACTTCAGCTTTTCACAACAGCTTAGGACACAACTCAGTTGCCCAACTTCTTCAACCATCAGTAGAATAGAAGAAAAAGAAATGCAGGCACATTCTAGGGTGGGTACTCCCCTTCACTTTAACCATCCTGACTGGCTTTATTTCCAACATGTTTCTTGTGAATAGAACACATTTCCCTATGTAAACATAGTTTCAGCACCACTGAGATAAATGGTAAAGATGTTTGCCATCAAGCTTTGAAACCTCAGTTTGATCCCAGGACTCACATGATGGAAGGAGTGAACTGTCTGCCAAAAGTTGTCCTCTGTCCTACACACACACACACACACACACACACACACACACACACAAATTAAGTAGATTAAACATTTTTTAAAATTTTGTAAAATCAATTCTAATAAACTTTGTCTTTTAACTGAGTGTTTTAGCTAACTTACAGCTATGCTATTATAAGCCACACAGGCATATGTGCACATGTTTCATGTAGATTCGTTTCTACCAGGTGACACTGGGCTTTCGCTGGCCCACTTCACCTTCTGTCTGGTTGCTTAAGGCTCTCATTTTTCATTTTTCTCCACCATCCACTTGGAAGCTACACACTCTACCCTTTCAGCAGTGACCACAGAGATGCACACATGCATACTTAAATTACTCCAAGACAAAAATAAACTTAGCAAAGTAGAGATCTCTGCTTTTATAGTACTTCATCTGTACTATATTTTATGGGGTTAAATTAGTCTATAGCATATTGGAAATTTTACAATAAAATTTTTAGTAATACCTTCCGTGGGGGCTTAATGATAAGAAGGGGTACATTAGGAGGGGGGGAGAGGATAAAAGGGGATAATGAGAGGAAACATGCACTCCTATGTATATATGAAATTGTGAAAGAATAAAGAAAGTTTTTAATTTAGTGTCTACTGCCCCTCTCCTGACTTAAGCTTCTGTCACTCCTTCAGGCTTTGTTTTTGAACCATCACAGTCTTTGTTCTTGCAATAGGACCATGCATGTCATTGTCGTGCTCTTTCTGCCCCCTCCCTACCCTCTTTGACTTAACCCTTTGTGAGTCTTAGTCTTCCATTGCTGGCAATTTTTCTTCTGCCCATAGTCTGTCATTTAGAAATTTCTCTTTCTGCTGGACAAAAACGTCCAAGTTCTATTTATATTGAATCTTTGTTTTATAATCATCACTCCTTGTTCCTTAGTTTCTCTTGATACCCTGAAAATCTTCTTCTACAGCCTTTAAGAAGCCACACATAAAATCACCATTTTTGTAAACACAACTTTTTCTTTGGGTTTTAAAGATCTCTTTGCTTCTTTCTTTAGTTTCCCAGTTTCAGTGGGATGGATCTACGTAAGGAGTTATTTTTTATGTTTCCTGATTGGGTGGGGTGTCTTGGGATTTCTGAATCTAAAGATTGATTTCTTATAAGAAATATGGAGAAATGAAGACATTCTATCATCGAACTTTGCTTCTTTTTCCGTTCTGTCTGTTACCTCCCTCGTGAACCGGGACAAAAGTTAATTCTTTGATGCGTTCAGCCAGGGTTTCTCTCTTACTCCCTTCTGCGCACCCTCTTATCTGCCTCTGCACCATTCGGCAGGTCCTCCTTTCACTGTGTCCAACCCTTTCCCTACTCCATCCAGCAAGACTTAATTTTAATCATTGTATTGCTTTTATTTTTCACTTATCTCTCAAATTAACCTTTATTTTTTACTGTCTTATTTTTGTACGTATTATCAGACTTTTTAAATCCCTTAATGCCACGTGACAGAAAGTTATGACCCCATAACAAAATGACTATGCCCTAGAGTCTGTAATATGTTGCAGAAAATGCAAAAGGGATCTGCAGGTACAATTACGGTTGTAGCTAGAAAAGCCTGAATTATCCACAGGGATCCAGTATATTCACAGGATGCCTTAAAAGGAAAGAAGCTTCTATAGGAAATGGAAAAGAAATGCCACAGACAGGAAAGAGATAAAGACATTGCATAGGTGAAAATTCATCTTCCTCCTGCTCTCTTAGAGATGCTGGAGTCCCCAAGGCAGTGATTACAATGAGCAACTTGGACTTAGCAGCAGTCCTGGAGCTGTTATCCAGGAAGGCAATGTGACCTTACCCACAAGGAACCAGATTCTACCACAGTCTGAGTGTGTTTGGAAGTAGAAACTTCTACAAGCTTCTTGTAATGCCTTAACCAATGGATGGCTACATTTGGAATTTTTGAGCCAGGACAAAGAACTCTGAGCCAACTTGGATTTCCAAACCAGAGACCTGTAGAATAACACATCTACAGTGTGGCTATGAAATTGGTCGTGTTCACAGCAACAAGAGAAAATAAGTGCCACAAAAGTTCCCTCTTGCTGTTTGGTCCATAGATCAGCCGCAGTGGTAACAGCTTGGACTGAGGAGGTTGTGGACCTCTTGAGTTAAAATTTCATTGTAATAAGATCAGGATATCTCCTATTATTCCCACACTTTCAGACAGTAAGTCAACCCGCATCTAATATTTCAACACTGGCTATCTTTGCGGTAGTATCACATTGTGTCTTAGGTCTGCTCATTCTTGCCCATGGTGTCAGATTCCATTCTGTCTTAATGACTTTTGTGTGTGAGTTCCTTCACATTGAAGCATTATCTCTGCAATTCCTGGATATGCCTGTATTTATAGTTCTTAATTGAGTAGATTTGAGGTGGGTCCTAAGGATCCAAATTCCTAATAGAGTAGATTCCTTCAGAAAGGAATTGCACTTGATTTTCCCAGTGGCTGGGAAGACCCAGTCCTGATGTGACTTTTTAAATTCAGGAAGAGGATGAAGTCCAAGCACATGTATGGGTGTGAATTCTCCAGGAAGATATCTTTTTACCTCTAACTTGGAACAAATATTTAGGCAGTAACTTTCCTTGTAGTCACCTAAAGAGTTCAATGTGACCTAGCTTTCCTTCATACTGAAGGTTTAATTGAAACTATGGGGCTCAGTGGGTGGATCTACTGGACTTCCCTACACAGGTAGGACCTCATAATTTTTCCAATATTCAGTGTGACCTTGAAAAGTGAACTTTATTTAGTCAGCAGGCCAATGTCCTTAGGCAATGGCTCACTTTATTACTTTGATAATATTTGGCCTCTGACTGGTCTTAATGTCCTCAGGGAAATTAACACCTGACTCCCATGTCTTTCTAGAAAATATCTTTTAAAGACAGAAAATGATAGCACCTGTTGTGGTTATTTAGAGAACACATTTCACCACGATGCTAGAAATGAATCTCGGGCAGCAGGTCAGTGGTAAGCTGGAGATAGGAAAGAAGGGAAGTGGTCTCCCACCATCTCTGTATGGGTGCCACAAAACATATCAGGTTATTGACAAGACAGATCCAGAAGAGAGAACAGGACGTGGTCGGCCACCATTCCTGAATCAGATGCCAGGTAACATGGCAGGTTCTGTTTATTACTGAACCAGTCAAGTTAAACTCTGCCTAATGTGCTTGCAGTCTGTATCTGGTTTTGATGTCATTTTCAAGTTTCAAAAGTTGCTAACCCAAATAAGCTATTCCAGGAAGGACCCTGGTGCCACTTACTGAGATAAACCAGCTTGAAGTTTAACATGGTTTCCTTTGAGGTATCCAGGTATAGATGTCAACATGTCTGTTTGTCAGGCTCAGAATAGAAACCTGGGCCAGAAAGATAAATGTGCAACAAGTTTAGGCAACAATAGTAAGGGTAAATGGTTCACATTGTCTTCTAGAGAGCGTTTGTGCTCTCAGAGCAAATGTTCACTGAAATTCACAAAGGTTTCTGAGAGGCATGAGCTGCAGGATCCACTGAGATCCTCCACCAATATTTGTATATGGAAATATATGTGTGCTCAGTTGCAAGGTGGTTGGAACAGGAGAATTCTGACAGCAGGCGCACCTGAGAGGTGGGCAGAAGGCAGAGGTGTTTGTTTACCTCATTATCTTCTTGCAAAAGAAAAAAAAAACCTCAAGATTCATTTTAATTTCAAGTGCTATGATATTGTGTGAGGTTATTTAATCGTCCTTTAAACAAACAAACAAACAAAAAGAACAGGAGGTATATACCATAAACAGAAGCCGGAGAAAGCTCCAGAAAGGTATTCTGCTATGTTGTGACATGTTACCCTGCCTGCCTTCCTTGGGGCTACAGGGGCTGCCTGGTGCACCTGCAGAGTTTCAGCCCCGGGGGAGGAAACCACTGGAGTAGACTCCACCTTACCAAGAGAGGAGATGGACTGGGCAACAGGATCTGATCCGTTGGAGCAAATGCTCAAGCTGTGAAATGTGACCTTGAGACTTTATGTGCACACATATTCCTGGAACTCAGGCTTTCTGCATCTCTCGGCTCTGGCTGTGTCAGGGCTTGGCCCAAGCGCTGGCCACCTCTTCTCACCCTCTAAACTATAGTCACACTCTTCCTTCTGCTCCAAAGAGACAGGAATTTATATTTCCTATCTCCTTAGAAAATATCTTCTCCTACATCCCACTGTTCAGACTGGGTCAGCCTGGATATTGATCTTGGCAGAGATCAAGAGAAAATGTGCCACCATCCCTAACAGCCAGAAACACCCCTGCAAATATAAATGTTATCTAGACTCCTACCTAGTTCCTAAGATCAGGAACTGACTCACCAGCAGAGTCTCATCTATGCTGAAATCCCCTCCCTTAGGCCGTAGCCCTTGTCATACCTGTGTCCTTGTTCTAAGCCTTGTGACTTAAGACCACTTATGGATCTCTGTCCTACGAATGGAAATTTCTAATCATTTGATCAACAGATGTTTATTGTCTGACAGGTATGGGTACTATACGTTTTGCAGTAATAGCAAAAGCAAAATCCCTGTCTTGTTCTCTATAGGATTCTAGTAGGGAGTGGAGTAGGAGGGAGTGCACAGGGCACACCCAAAATGATGGTGCGGAGTGGTAGTAACTGTCAGGAAGAACAAAAGAGCAAGGCAGGGCTGGGGCGATGGCTCCCTCAGTGAGGACCTAAGTTCAGTTTACTCCACAGTACCCACACTAAAAAGTCGGGTAGGGTGGCACATGCTTCTAATCCCAGCAATGGTGAGATCAAAGTGGAGGCTGGTGCATCCTTGGAGCTCACTGGTTGGCAGGCCTAGTCTTCTTGGTGAAGAGCCAGGCCAATGCAAGACCAAGTCTCAAACAAAGAGGGGAAAGCACCCACAGAACCACACCTAAGGTTGTTCTCTGACCCCACACACATAAATACATGTACACTCACATGTGAACATGTGTGTGCAGGGATGTGGAGAGAGAGAGAGAGAGAGAGAGAGAGAGAGAGAGAGAGAGAGAAGGAGGCGGGCATCTCCAGGAGCAGGAAGGAGGGAGGCAGTGATTTTCAGCATGTCCAGGGAAAGGCCTCTGTAGTACTCAGATTTAAGCAGAGCTTTGGAGGGAGGATGTTTACCTGGGGAATGAACCCAGGGAAGGAACTGAGGGAGAGGCCCCAACAGGACTCTCCCCTGGCAAGGGAAGGACATCAGAGAGGTATGTGGGGTAGGCAGAAAACAAAGTGGCTCACAGAGCAGCAAAGAGCTTGTCCAGGGGTGAGTGATGTGGGATGGGACCCACCCAGAGCTGGAGGATACCAAGCCTCGTACTGTGCAAAGTCCACTCTCTGGACTGTAGGTCAGAAAGGCACTATATTGCTTAAAGTAAGAAGGAATGATCAGGCAGAGTGGGAAGCAGCTGCCATGATGCAAGGTAGCAAAGAGCAGCTTGGGTCAGGATGGCCAACAGAAGTGGTGAGGGTTTCACGTGGTGGATATATTCTGAAGATAGATTTCATTGGATTCTACCTGAGTTTAGAAAGTTCCCCTAGAAACTTTCTGGAAGAGGGCGTGGGAGAGAGCGAGGATGGACTATCACTGAAATGCAAAAGGCTTCTCCATGCTGGAGGGAGTTGGTATGGAGACATTAGGGGATCTGACTTCTAAATAGCCAGCAAGAGCTATAAAACAGACAGATATAAAAGACTAAAATTCAGGGCTGGGTATGGAGCTCAGTTGCTAGAGTGCTTACCTAGCATGCCTAGCATGCAGGAAGCCCTGCATTTGATCCCCAGCACCACATAAAAGCTGGGTGTGGTAGTATGTATGTGAGTGTAATCCCGTCAGTGGAAAAGTGAAGGCAGGAAGATCAAAAGTTCAAAGTCATCCTTGGCTACTTAGCTAAGGGCTACATAGGACCCTGTCTTTTAAAAATGTGTTAAGTATCTGTTGTCCAAGTATGAAGACCTTTTTGACCCTCAACCCCCCATAAACACCAGTCAAGGCAGTACCTGCCTGAACTCCAGCTCTAGAGAGGTGGAAACAGGTGGCTCCTAGGAGTCCACTCACCAGCCATCTAGGTTCAGAGAGACACTCTGCCTCAAAAAATGAGGGCAATAGAAGACACTGGACATCCACCTCAGGCCTCCACTGGGCAGGCACAGGGAGTACAGTCTGACACGAATGCACACCAGATCAAGAGAGAAAAAGGGAACGGGAAAGGGGAAAGGGAAGGCGAGGCAAGGAGAGAGGAGGAAAGGGACAAAAGAGACAGAGGGCGGGGGAGGGCGGAGAAAGAGAGAAAGTCCAGAGCACAGTGCCAGGTGCAGAGGTTCATGCAGAAGTACTAATTTATTTATACCCATGAGATTTAGACAACCCCAAGGGAGTAAGAACCATAGCTAGAGAAAGAGAAGAGGCTGAGCCACTTCGATGGTGTTAAAGAAGAGTGTTAAGTGAAAACGTTGGGGGTCTTGGTCCCCAGGTCTATTTTAACTGAAAGCCCTCCATCATTTATGGAAAGCCATGCTGTGTGATGGCTCTGCACGCATTAGACCCAGAATGCTCTGTTTAGTTGCACCTCCCACCATTGACAAGCTTCTTGATCTTGAGCAAGATAGTGACCTTTGGCCTTATTTCTTCCATGTCTGAACGTGGGGGTGATAACCCTACCCTCTCAAACCTGTGGGTTTGTCATTAGTATTAAATAACTATCTTAACATAAGGTCAGACTCAAAATGCACATGATGTAAATATTTTACCATGATCTGTTTTCTGCCTTGGGATTATAAACCCAATGAACCTTCTTAGAACAGAGAGCTTAATGCCTAAAAGGAAGTACTTTTGTGGAAAAAAGCAGTATCCCTCTAGAATCTTATTTACAGGCGGAGACAAGTTATTTGTTATGCATACAGATGCATTAATCTTTGGAGGTAAAAGAGAGTGCCTTAATTTTAGGTATGACAAAAGATTGCAGAAAGTGTCACAGAATATAAATATCTCAATTGAAAATTTTTTACTATAGCTAAAAATGGAGCAAATGTATATCACCTGTAAGTGTATTCAGCAGAAGACTAGCCCACCGGCAAACTCACAGTTGAGTTTCTTTCTGTAAATTCTAATCAGCATGTAAATGAGCCCAGTTAGAATACGCTGGCTCCAAGTCTGACAAGCTTTTGCACAGAAGAATCTGAAGCTATTTACTCTTTGTCCTGTTGTTATTGAACAGAGTTTTCCAGTGCACACTTAGGCCTGGGCAGGTTCAGCTTCCTAAACTACAGGGTTAGGGATCAGGGTGGGGATCACACCAAGGACCGGCAGAGGAACAACCTCACAGAGAGGAGGTGTGCCTCACACTGGGCAGAACTGAGGCAGTACCAAGGGTCCAGCCTCTTCCAACAGGCTAATTAACAGCATGGTATTGCTGCTGCCCAGACATGTACACTACCTAAAACATGTCTCCTTGAATGAGCACCTCTGTTTTCAGTAGGCTTCTAGTGAGCATATTATATAGCTATAAGTCTCTTTAAATATTTGTATTGAATGAAAATTAAGAATTAGGAGAGAACTGATACATGAGCCATTTTCTCTTTTCTAATCCTATTTACTTAACAGATATCTATATGAAATGGGGTGTCCCAAAATGCCACGTTTTCATATCTATCAACCTTGTAAGGCAGAAAAAAATTATTTGCATTTCATCTGTTTGGACCAAGGCCCCAGGCTCAGTCTGAAACAGAAATCAGTTTCAGGATGTGCTGAATTCAAATCCTTGTTCAACACATTTCCCATCAGGCTCACCCTATTGGCCTGCCCTCCTTTCATATGGAAATACCAAAGAATCTCTCAGACCTTCTAATAATGGAGTCAATGGGTTTACCTTCAAGACAGAACAAGTCAGAAAATGTCTACACAAAATTCAGATGTAAATTTATGTTCTGGCAACCTTCTCTCAAGTTCATAATAAGCAAATTTGGAAGGGGGGAAGTGAGTTTTTAAATGTGCAAAGGTAAGAGTATACCTGTGGGAGGACTCCGTTGACTACACAGGCACCAACTTGAACTCCAAAGCAAAACTCACCAAAGTAGCACATTTTTTGCAGAACTGAAAAAGCTTGATTTAGTCAGTGAGAATTTTGCTTTCACACAGATTTTCGTCATCTCTCTCAGCTCCAGGGGCCCATGGATGACAAATTAGCAAGGTGCTACTGTCTTGAAACCAGAGACATGTTAGCACATTGGCATTCAGCATTGTGACCTGCTTCTGGCTAGACTGCTAATTAATATTTGCACTGGCTACAGAATTAGCTTGCTCCTTAGACTCACATTCTAAGACTGCCCCTAAATACAGGTTTCTATTTGAAAGACTTTAACTTTGTTTATTAATATGTATAACAAGAACTCCTAAAAACTGTGTATTTTTGCTTAGACCAACAATAACCTTGAATTCTTTATATTACCTCAAGGACACAATGATTGAGTAAAATAAATAACACTGCTCCTAGTTTGTAGTTCAGTGGACTAAATTTTTTTTTATGTGTCTGAGTGTATTGCCTGCATGTGTGTAAGTTCACTCGTGTCGTTCAGAAGAAGGCATTGGATCCCCTGCAACTGGAGTTATGGATGGTTGTTACCCATCGTGTGGGTGCTGGGAATTGAACGCGGGTCCTCTGCAAGAGCAGCCAGTGCCTGTGAGCCATCTCTCCATTCCCAGAAGACTAAGTTTAAAAGGTAAATAATTTCTCCAAAAACCTGCAGTTGCTAAGGGCTATATGTCAGATTCAAATCTTCTGTCATAATTCAAAGATGCTCTTAAAGTGACTAGGTTATGATCACTGAGTTAAAGCCACTAGAAAGGAGAATAGAGATCAGCTCAAAATTCCAAATTACAGAAAGGGGTGTGGTGGTGTACACTTGTAATCACAGCGCTCTGAGACTGAGGCAGGAGAACCAAGACCTGCAGGGCAGCCTGGGTTACACAGTGATATTTTCCCAGGAAACAAACATTCAGGTAATACATTGCTTCTGTGGACTGTTTATGTCCCCCACAAAGTCCCAGTGTAACAGCATGTGGAGATGAGACTTTAGGGTAACTAGCTCATGAGGGTAGAGTCCAGTGAATAGGATAAGTGCTGTTATAAGAGTGAAGAGACAGGGCTGGAGGGATGACTCAGCTCTTGCAGATGATTTGGGTTTGGTTCCCAGGAACCACATAGTAGCTCACAACCGTCTGTAACTCCAGCTCCACGGGATCTAAAAGACATTGTTTTCTGGCTGCTTTGGGCATCCTCACTCATGTGCACATATTCCCACACAGACATACACACAGACACATAACTAAAATAAAGCAAATCCTTAAAACACAAAAAGAAACGAAGAGAGAGCTTGCTCCTCTCTCCCTCCTTCTTCCACCCTTCCACCCTTCCTCCTTCTTGCTCCCCTCTCTACTTTCTCTCTCTCGCTCGCTCTCTCTCTCCCTCACTCACTCTCTCTCTTTTTCATCCCAGAGAGAATACAGAATAGTCATCTGCAAGTGAGAAAGATACATTCACAAGACAATCAGACACTAGCTCTCTAAGGCCTTGACTGTGAACTTTGCTCCAGGCAGGACAGCAACCTGCAGCTTGCAGCCCTGTCTGTGGCATTCTGCTGCGCTGGCTGTAGCAGATGTCCTGCATTACTATAGCTTTCCAGTGCCAAAAATATAAAACATTCTTTAGGGACAGAGAGGTGGCTCAGCACTTATGAGCACTTGCTGCTCTTCCAGAGGATCCAAGTTCAGTTCCCAGCTCCTACATGGAGCAATTCATAACCATGTGTAACTCCAACTCCAGGAGATCGTATGCCCTCTTCTGGATTCTGGATTCTGGAAGCACTTGCACATGGGTGGTGTGCACGCACACACACACACACACACACACACACCCATCAAATGGTTTACCCAGAAGACATGTTAATACAGCAGAGCTCTCCTGATATTCCACAAGCAAATATGACTGAAAAGAGCTTTTTATTTTTTATTTTTTAATTATTTATTTAATAACCACATAATTAGAAGAAGCATTTCATTACAACAGCATTGACATATTCAGTAACAATTTCCAGAGCTAAGATGTATCTCTTTCAAAATTGGCTGTAAGTTTTTAGGTTTACAGTTGAATGAATAGTTATATAATATTGTACTCAGTATAAATCCTATAAGACATAAAATTGAATGAGGTTTTAACCTTTAAAAAAGATCTCCATTTCATTATTAAAACATACTGTTTCATACAGAAAAACTCATTTTTAACGCAACTAACACTTAGATGTTTGCACATGCGTCTCTAATCTCTATATCTGATTATTACTAGTCACAGTCGGTTACTTTCTGAGATCTTGGCAGCTGAGCACTTGGGATGTGGGTATATAGATGAATAAGATTGTTTGGGAAGTTCTGTATGAAATACACAAAAAAATTCAATAAATTAAAAAATTAGTTATATTTGAGGAAGAAGCATAAAAATTTGCTTCATGTTAATTTATAGATATGAAAAACATTACCATTGAAATCTACCTGATGGCTTTTTAAATTTTTTTATTCATGAACAGCAGTCATTCTGACAAGTTATCACTCTGGGATGAGCCAGTTATCAGATGTTTTGAAGAGCGCTGAAATAGAAAGCACTGCTTTGTAAGTGTTTCTTGGAGACAAGACAGTTTCCTTAATATCTGTAGGATGTATGCAAGACCTATGAACATATTCTATTTTCCCAACTGCATTGAAGGAACTACAAAGTAAAATCATGTGGTGGTGTGAATTTGTACTAATTCTAAAAACTTCTCACTACCACCAGAATGTCAGAAAGTTTTCAGGCTGGTGTACACCAGTCCATTAGGGAGCCTGTGACTACAGAAGTAAAACAGAAACCTCCGTACTGTCTTAAGAAATGGGAAATCCGTAAAGTGGGTTTTCATGGACAATCCCCCAGCTCAGGGCTTAGTCTCTTGCCTGTCTTTGTTTCCTCGTGCCAAGCACTAAACAGACTGCATGCTCGTTCAGCTGAAGATAGAAAATTAGCATATGGGAGCTGAGGCTACCTCAGCTCTATGAATGCAGACACGGGGAGGACAGTGTCGGTGTGCCACAGACTCTGAAACCAGCACAGCCAAAGGTCTTGTCAGTTTTGTCCACTAAAATACATGAAGATCCAGGCACAGCACCTGGCATGCAGGAGCTCAATAGACCTGGGTTTGGTAGATAGTAGCAAAGTGAAAACCTAGTGCCCAGAAGCCCCAAACACAGGTGCCTCCAATGGTTCCAGGGTATCTCTCAGGAAGAGTCATTTATTTGGGACTTTTATTATATTTTAATTTTCATACTTTTCTTCTGCATTTTTCCTAAGTGGAATTTTACTTTCACAATGAATTGGGCAAATAACTTGAGCAGCTTGCATTTCCAAACTTTGCCGTGGAAAGAATTTATAGGAGAAAGACTCAAAAAGGTCTAAACTGGAAAGCCTTAAGTTTATAATGAAGTAACTTTTATGATAAGTCAAACAAATAAAAGTTCTCGTTTTAAGAAAATATGTCCAAGTTCAGGTTGATGTTTTATTTATTTGACTTTCATGACTGGCTTTTAGTATGCTATTAATGCATGCTTGTTTGGGGAAAATATAAAACACAGAAAAATAAGGGTCGTGAGATGATATTTAGTTCCTCCTTAGATAATGGGGGTATGCACGTAAATTGACTTTGCTTTATTTTACATAACAATTTTTAGAGCTTGTCTGTATCAGTTTCTTACAGATTAACAATATCCACGCATGGGTTGACAATGTACTAATACTGAGCATACGATCTGTAATTTGTCAGGTTTTCAGAAGCTAGTAAATAACATTCCATTGTTATTTCAATAGCTGTGTTTTCCCCTCCCCAGCCCCTCACCAAGAGTTTAGCACCATCCCCTACTACACAGCCTCCAGCTAGCAGGCAGACAATGGAGGGTCTTGAGTTAACTTTGAAAATCATTTTTGATGAGTATTTCCATATTTATATTTGGATGCTTGATTATTTCCTTTTGATAAATCCTTAGAAGCAGGTCAAAACCATGAACATTTTCAAAACTTTTCACGCATTTCTAGAAAAGTACACGTCATAAAAAAAGACAGTACATTTTAATAATGAAATGGAGATCTTTTTTAAAGGTTAAAAACCTCACTCAATTTTATGTCTTATAGGGTTTATAGTAAGTACAATATTGTATAACTGTATTAATTCAACTATAAACCCAAAAATTTACAATCAATTCTGAAAGAGATGCATTTAGATTCTGGAAATTGTTATTGAATATGTCAATGCTGTTGTAATGAAATTTTTCTTCTAATTATGTGGTTATTAAATAAATAATTTTTTAAAAAAAGAAAACGGGATCACAATGTTGTCTTATTTAACCTATTTCTTTCGATCTGTGCTCAACACGCATGCAAAGCAGAACACAAAACTTTAACATGTTTGTGTTTTAGCTGGATTTTTTCATGGTATTTTCTTTTTTTCTCTCACTAAGTTTGTCGTTGAGTTCGGGTCCCCCCTTCTGTTGTAAATGTTCAACCTCTCCTTCAGAAAGATCCCAAAGAAAATACCCCATGCCTGCCCATGTGATGGCTGCCTCTCTTCCTCAGAAGCACAGGAGCTCCTGTCTCTTGGCATCTAAAATTGTCCAAGCCAAACAACACACAGGGAAATGCAAGATGAGATAGCTGCTAGCTCCCGGGAAGTCTGCTGTGTGGTCTGCCTGCTGGCTTCTGCCCTTTGGAATGACTCAGTCCACTAGTTCAAAGTGCCATCTTCACCGGGCTCTCAGACCCTGGGATGATGTTCTAGCCTCATTCTGTTCCTGCACCAAAACACTCTGAGCAAAAATAACTTAGGAAAGGAACGGGTTTATGTGGCTTACCCTTCCAAGTCACAATCCATCGTTAAAGGAGATCAGGACAGGAACTCAAGGCGGGAACCTAGAGGCAGGGACCAGGGAGGAATGATTCTTTCTGGCTTGCTCCCTGTATCATTTATAGGCTCGTGCTCAGCTATCTTTCTTATACAGCCCAGGTCCTGCCTGGGTATGGTACCTATTACAGTGCACTGGACCCTGGTACATCAATTCATAAACAAGACAATCTCCCACAGATATCCCCACAGGCCAATCTGATCTACACAGTTCCTCAATCCAGTCTTCCTCTTAGATGACTCTAGGCTGTGTCAAGTTGACAATTAAAGCTAACTAGGAGATATGTGTTACTTGAAACTTGAAACCAGAAAGTCTCCAATGTAGTCCATTTTTCAGGCTGCTCTAAACCACATGGTTGGGGCCACTCAACAAGACATTATAGTGGAGATCAGAAGTACTCGGTACTCATGCCCATGTGCTGTGGAGCTCTCTCTAAAGCAGGTTTCATTTGTATATAGAAAGCTGCCTTACCCACTGAGAAGAAAAGTTGTCCCAAGCATGAAGGGTCATATCCAGCTCTTTCCATCTTGTTTAGAGCACTGATCCCTCATGTGTTGATTATAGATATAGTTTCTCCTCCCAGGGCAAGGCTCAGACTCGTTCTCTACCTGCTTTGGGTTAGTATTTGGGGTACATGTAAGCTAAAGCTATTATCCACAGTCTAGGCAAGATATATATATAAGGATTCTGTCCAACCACATACTGATATGGGACTAGAGATTATGCCACCTGCTGAAACTCACCAGTAAAATTCAGGTAAAAGAACAAAAGAAATCCAGAAGAGGGATCTCAGCTGTGTGTTAGTCAGGGTGGTCTAGAGGAATAGAACTGATAAAATGAATATACATACACGTATGTGTGTGTGTGTGTGTGTATGTATGTATGTATATGAGATGTCTTACGTTGGCTTATGTGGCACAATCTAGGTGGTCCAACAATGTCTGTGTTACACTGGAGAAACCAAGAATCATAGCTGCCCAGTCCAGAAGGCTTGAATGCTTCAGCAATTCCAGTCTGGCTCTGAAGTCCTGGAGGATTCCTGGAGAGTCACTGGTCATCAGTTCACATTGAAAGGCTGAAGAAACTGGGTTCCAATGTCAGTGAATGATGCAGCAGCAGCAGCAGCAGCAACAGAGTAGATGCACTCACCACAAGATGCAAACAGGGTAGACGGACTTGCTGGCACAATGGGAAGGGGGCATCAAAGCAAGCAGACGCAAAGCAAAGCTTTGTTCCCTCAGACCTTCTTTGACCTGGACTGCCACAGAAGGATGTCACCCACATTTACAGCAGGTCCTCCCACTTCAAATAATCAGATCAAGAAAATCTCTTACAGATGTACTAGAGACTTAATCTGCAAGTGATTCTAGATCCAGCCCAGTTAGCAACCAAGACTAATCATCTCAAGATGCTTATTTTAGTTCACACTTGACTGTGGAAGTCAGTACGAGAACCCCACCATCAAAGTAGAGCTCACAGCTACTTGGGAAGAGTCCTGATGAAATGTGCAGGCTCCCTACTCCAGCACGTGGGTGTGGCCCTTGCCAACAGTCTCTCATCATTTTTAGTGAGTTTCTAATTGCTAAAAAAAAAAAATCATGTCTCGGTCTATCCTGGGAGCCTAGATGAGGGGACTATAGACATCTCACTGTGAGTAAAAGAAGGCAATGACCTCCAGCCAAAACCACGAATCAGTTTGAGACTTAACCCTCATGCTATCCTCTTGAGGTAATGGTTTCTCTCTAGTAGAGGTGATGCCATCATACAGAGTAAAAGATGGAGGCAGCAACAGAGTCTGATGGGGGAGATTCTCATGGAGAAAAGTCTCAGGGAAACTTAGAGACTGAGATTTGGACCATGTCTGCCAGAGAATCAACGCATGACCCAAGGAGGCTATGGCTTCCCACTTCTCCAAAGATAAGGTCACCACACACAACTGGGGGTGGCTCAGGCACATACCTCTTATAGCAAGACACACCCCAGCCCCCACCTAGTCCATTAACAGACACTAATAAATTCTTTCCTGTTTGTGTTTGGACTTCAAGATTCTGCAGCAAACAGCCCTCCGCAGCATCCTTAATGTGGACTGTGGTGTCTCAGGAGATGGTACAACCTTGTTGCCTCTGACTGTAAGGGCCAGTCATGCAATTCTGTGCAGCTGGAAGTAGGGTCAAGGAGTAATCCACTTATCTATTATTAACAAGTACCTACTTAACATGTCAACAATGTTTGCTCTGTGTGAGGATGCATATTCATTTTCTCCCTTAACCTCTGTGCCAACCCAATCAAATAGAGAGTTATAAATTCTCTCACAGCTGGAAAGTTGTCCCCTGGAAAGACCAGATGACTAACCTCAGATTACATATTTACATAGGTCCAGATCAAGTGGTCAGACACAATCTTCAGGAATTCTGCGGTCGGTCTGGGTAATATACAACATTGCTACCATCTCCTGGGAAAGCTGCATCTAGTCTCACTGAGAAATCCTTAGCGCATGGCACTTTTTAGTGAACAAATAGTGTGGTTTCTCTTCCATGGATAACAAATGTCCTTCTTTTCGGCACACTGCATGGTGCACCCTCGGAAAGAGTGGCATACGTCAGGAGCAATCCACTTATATTAGCTACTTTTCTCCTTCATAGGACAAAATGCCTGACAGAAGCAACTTCAGGAACTGGGGTTCTGTGGCCTCATTATTTGAGGGTATGTTCCATCATGGTGTAGGAAGCATGGAAACAGGAGCTTGAGGCAGCTGGCCACATTGTATCTGTAAGCAGGAAGCAGGGTGAGATGACCCCAGTGCTCAGCTCACTTTCACTTTTTATTTACTCCAGGACCCCAGCCTGTGGGGTGGTACAGCCACATTCAGGGTGGGTCTTCCCATCTCAACCAATGCAATGTAGAAATTCCTTTACAGCCATGCCCAGGTTTGTTTCCCTAGTGATTCTAAATCTCATTAAGTTGGCAATCAAGACTAATGATCACAATACTCTACCAAATAGTCTTTGCCAGTCTGCAACCCACCCTTAGAACTAGTCTTTCTAGGGATTTGAGATGCCCTGTCACACTCTGCCTATCTGGTCCACAGCTTTGGTCTCTTCCAGTTTCCTTTCTGTTGATGTGATAAAACACTGATCAAAATCAACTTGAGGGAGGAAAGGATTTATTTCAGCTTACAACTCCAGACGATATTCCATCATTAAGGAAGTCAAGGCTGGAACTCAAGGCAGGAACCTGAAGGCAGACTTGCTTGCTGTTCCATACAGCATTACCTCTGAACAAGTTTACTCCACAAAGTACAGAAGGAACCATGGAGGATGCTGCTTGCTGGCAGGGAATTCAGCTATCCTCAGACAGCTTTCTTACATGGTTCAGGATCACTTGTCTAGGTATGGTATCACCCACAGTGGACAGGGCCCTCTTATATCAATTGACAGTTTCACATAGACATGCCCATCTGATGTAGGAAAATCATCAATTGAAGCTCTCCTCTCAGATGACAGTAAGCTGAGCCAAGTTGACAGTTAAAGCTAACCAAGACAGTCCCTCCCAAATTTTCTTTCTTTTTCTTTCTCTGTTGATGATATGATACATAACGTGCTTAAATTCTATGGTTGCATGTTGCTCTTCATGGCAGCATTTCAACTGACATAGGCAGTTTTCCCATGTGCCTAAAGATATGCACACTTTGACTCCGTTTCTATTTCCTGATGTTTGAACTTTCCATGAAGGACCACATCAGCATGGACGAGAACATTTCACAGTAAGGTCATAGAGTCGAACTGCACTGGCTTCACTCTGCTTCAGAGGTCTTGGCACTGCTGCCCCCAGTGGCCCAGTCACAAGATACACTGACTTAAAGGTTCAGTCTCTGGAGCTGGGAAAGTGGCTCGGTCAGTAAAATGCTTACTCTGCAAGCATGAGGACCTCAGTTCAATCCCCAGAACCCAGCTAAAAAACATGGGTATGACCAGGCATGTGGGGCATGTTTGCAATCACAGCAGTAAGAGGAGACAGGCAGTTCCTGAGAGCTCACCAGTCAGCTTCCTTGGAGAGCTCCAGACCAGTGAGAGGTTGTATCTTAAAAAACAAAGGGGAAGGGCTAAAGAGATGACTCAGTGGTTAAGAGCACTGCCTGCTCTTGCAGAAGACCCAGGTTCAGTTCCCAGCACACACATGGTAGCTAACAACTGTCCATATCTCCAGTTCCAGAGGATATGATGCCCTCTTCTGGCCTCTGTGGGCATTTCACGCATCTGGCACACTTAACATGTACTCGGGCAAAACCCTTAAACACTTGAAATAAATAAATGCATAAACTTTAAATAAAACAAAATGGATGGTACCTAATGAACACCACCCTAGGTTGATCTCAATCTATACTTTACTGAACTTTGGAAGCATCTGTGTAGTCCAGTAAATGACAACTTTGCTTCTTGGCCCCATTGCTCCCACCCAAATGCCCCTGGACCCAGTTGCTAACTCTGCAAGCTTCAGTACACAATTTTCTTGCTGGTTACCCTTAGAAAATCTGAGCCAGGAGTGCTGGTCAAGAGCTTATGAACAGCAAAATCCCTTTTGTACCTCTGAGGCCCGTGGTCCAGGAGAGAAGAGGGCATTTGGTCTCAGATCCTTCATATCCTGGGTGGGAACAGCATCCTGGGCCTGGGGGGCTGGAATGGTGTTGCCGGGGTGGAGAGGCCATTAGCAGTTATGGATTGCCCAGGTCCTCTGCCTCTTCTAAAGAGATGAGGGTGAAAAGATGGGGCTCAGTGCTTAAAGACGGGCTAGTAACGGTCTTTCAGCAGCTTTGCATTCTTCTCTGAATTTCCTTTGCCAAGTTTTTGTTTCACATTGGGCCTTTTCTCTTTTGAGTAAAAATATCTCAGCGCTGGCCCAGGCCCTGGAAGCTGTGGGGTTTCCTGTGACAACAGCGACACCTGCTGTCAAGAATAAAGCTGGTGATTCCGCCAAGAAAATTCCCTGTGGTGGACAAAGCTTTCAGATTTCCAACATCTGGAAGGAGAAGTAGATTCATTTCCCAAGGAATAAACACTGCTGCGCTGAACAAGCAAAGCCAAATTAGAGGCCGGGGATAGGCAGAAAAGCGAGAGATGGACACTGTTTGAAAAGCAGAGAGCTTTAAGGGGTGGCATGACCCAAAGCAGTGGGCCTTGTCCCTGCTCTGCCAGAAAGGAACACAGGCAATCCTTCCTAAGTGAAAGTCAGGGGAGCCCAGGAACTGGGGAGTCCCAACTCTCTGTCTGTCCTTGGAAGACAAGATCAGGCTGTTTGGGGGACCATGCTCCACTAGGGAGCTGTTCCTGCAGGCACAATTTCCCAGCTTGGACCTCTGAGCTTGGCTTGTCTGGCCTGGCCACATAGGGTTGGTGAGCACTGGTCTTGTTCTTCTGGCTGCTAATACTGTGAGAAAGCACTGGAAGTTACTGTGTCTGTCGTGTTACATTGCCAGTGAAGTCAAAGACAGGGTCCTCTGGTTTCCTAAAACCCTGGCAATCAAAGAGGAAGAATGAGGCGCCAAGGCTCCATTCCACGTGTTTTCTATCTCAGGAGAGAACCTATCATTTATCTTTTAGTTCACCTTAACCTTTAATGAGGGAAGGATTTGAAACATTCGTGATTGATCAGGTTCTTACCTTGGTGATTACAGAACAAGATGAACAGTAAAATGATCTGCTTTACGGGTGGTGATCATTTCTGTGTTCCAAGTTTTTTTTTTTTCTCACTGTGATGGTAAGAATTAATTTTGACCTTGACAAGATCTGGAATAATCTATGGAACAAGCCTCCAGGCACACCAGGGAGGGATTATTTAGCCTCTGGTATGGCTGTGAGGGATCATACTGGTTAGATTAATTTAATGTGAGAAGACCCACTTTTAGTCATACCTTTCCCATGGCTGGGGTCTTGGACTGTAGGAGACAGCAGAACACAAGCATTCATCTTCCCTGCTTCCTAACTGTGGATACAAGAAGTTCTCAAGCACCTGCTACCTTGACCCTCCCTCCATCAGGGACTGCAAACCTTGAGCTGCTTTTGTAAGTGTTTTTTATGACCGCATCAGGAAAAGAAAGGAAGCTCAGTTTTTATTTAGAATCCCATGGGAAGTCCATCCAGTATCTAATCCCTAAAGACAAGAGTGTGAGAACAGAGCTGGTCTAGGGCTTTTGAGAGGGAGAAATCCTCACCGTTTTTGAGTTAATGAAGAACTTGGAGTAGAAACCAAGGGTTTTCAAACTTGTGAAGAAATCTATTGAATACTTTTTACATATACAAACAAATCCTGCAAGAAGTCTAATTTTAATATTGGAAAAAAGAAAGTTCCTGCTTTCCCATGAAAAGATGCCTGGGCCACCTCAGATCCCCACTGCACGGTAAGCATCTATCTGCAGGAGTCTGCCATCCGTGGGAACCTGCCCTCCTCTTACAATCTTGGGCACTTCACATTTTCCTCTGTAGGATGCAGCAACTCTGCCCTACATGGTAAGAATCGGGGTGACCACTCATCAAAAAGACATTAATGCTCACAGAGAGCTAAAGAAGAAAAACTCCAAAGGGAAAAGAAAATTATTGTTTTCCTTCCCTCATGTCTGCCCTTGCTCAGTAAAAGATTCCCATCAAGTTATGGCTGGAATCTGGAATGTTTCCCCACAGACTCATGTCTTAACATTTTGTCTCTAGCTGGTGGCGCTGTTCTGTTTTGAAAGCTGGTGGGGCCTAGCTAGTGGAAACAGGTCACCTGGGTCAGGCCTTCGGTGGTTACCTGGTTCCAGCCGTACTCTCTGCCCCCTTCTACTATGTAAGGATCCACTCCCTCACACTCCTGCCACTAGGGACAGAGCTGCGCCATGCCTTCCTTTCCAACCATGATGGACTAAAACTCCTCTGAAAACATGAGCCAAAGGAAATCTCCTCTCTTAGGGTGTTTCTGTCAGGAATTTTGTCACAGTGAGATGAGAAAAAGTGACTAAGAGAACAATGTTAGAACTTTTTACCTCGCACAATTTGCCAAACGGAACCACTACCTCAGTCACTACAGTAGGTTTTGTTCACTGGAGCCCAACTCCACTCTCTAACTGAAGAAGCAGGTTGAGGAAGATTCTGGACATCAGTGAGCTACAGGAACCTGGATAGTCCTAAGTATGTTCCTGCAATGCCTAGTCAATGCTCATTTCATCACATTAAGATCCCCCATCCCTAATCCTGATGGCTTCATACCCTGGAATTCTGCAACTGTCCTCGCTTTCCTACACAGGAGCACCATAGCTTTCCTTGCTCATGGGTGAGGAAGCAGGGGTCTGCCGGCTCCAACACATTGTGTGTTATGGTTGAGCTCTCTTCTCAGTCTGTCATACAGGAAACATGAGCACGGGAATAAACAGCAGTGGTCCCGTGGTGAGGGCTGCATCTGCCAACAGTCTGTTCGAGGTGTTTCTGCTGTGTCTTCCAGGGTCATCCTGACCCCTCGCACAGCCATGAGGCCAGAGCGCAGTGTCTGTCGCAGTCTCTCAAGCACACCTGGGCTGCCTATCACAGAGACTTGATGTGCCACCTTCCTATTTTTTTACCATGGTCATGTTCATGTCACTGATTCCCTGATTACGGCTTAATACAGTTCCTCATTATTGGCATCTGGGCTGAAGGCTGCAACACAAACACCAAAAGACCAAACCAAGATTTAGAGGGAAAAAAAGAGCAAAATAATTCCCATTTCAGATGGAAGAGCAGATGGGGTTCTTGGCTCATCCGAGAATTTAAACTGACCCTGGGCACCAAGCTAGGGAAGACAGACTGTCACTGCTGACAAGCAGCACTGAAGAGACCTGCTTCCCTCACACTTGTGCTGAGATCTGGGGTGCTTTTCTCTGTGCTGCGTGCCATCAGGAGGAAATGGAAGAGTTCTGCAGATGCCATTAGAACCTGCACAGGCAGCTGTGGGATGCAGAGAGCCTTGGATGTTCCCCACTACCCCCGCCCAGGATTCTTCCAGTTTTGGGAGCTCCACCCTGAGCCTCTGTTTCACCACTGGTGAGCAGGAAAGAAGCCACCTGCCCCCCCAACACTACTGCATGAAATAAGACAAATGCCCTATCCGGGGCCTGCCCGGTGCCTTGCACATAATAGATACTCAATAAACCTGGCTTCCTTTCCTTTCTCACTGCTCAGCCAAAGCCGTGAATCTCTTGGAAGCTCTCTGTTCACAACTTTGTCTTTCACAGCTGGTGACGATCAGAACCAGGTGGGCAGCATTGACCTTCCCTTGGACGACATTTAGAAAATAAACTCTCTCTACACATGGGACAAGTACAGGCAGCACTTGAGACAGGAGTGCCTTATTTTAAACAGGTTTTAGAGCTTCCTGCAAATCTGTAAAATATGGCTATCTTGGACAAACTTTTGCCACAAATCTTGAAGCTGTCCTCCTGTTCAGTTATCAGCATATGCTCCAAACCTCTCTATTCATTTGCAGCTATTCCAAGCACTGACTTCTTTTGATTAGGGTGAAATGTTCATTTTAATAATTTAAGATAAAAACTGCTTCAAACAAATCAAACTCTTTGTGCTTGTTACTAAAAATGGCATAAACCAAGTGATGCTCAATGAAATTTGTGCTGTAATGGGAAAAGAATAGAAATCTATTGGGGTTTACAAATAAAAGCATTGGTTTTCAGGAGGATTGTGACAGGAGAATGGGAAGGAGAGAAGGGATACAAAGAGCCAGCAATAGGAGATGGCGGATGTGCTGAGCCCTCTGATTGTTTTTCTAGGTGCGGTTCCATCCTGTGGTAAGAATTTCATTACCACAAGAGGTGTTCCCTGGGTACTTTCCTGGTTGGTTTTATCTTGACCTTGCTGCACTCATTCCTGACCAATCCTGAGGTGCTAACCCTTGGAATCTGTGACTCACCAACCAGTGGCACATGTGCCACAACACCCCTGCTGTCACACAGCGTGGGCTCCAAGTCTGTGGGTTATTGGATCAGATACTTTTCCAGTTGCTGGGATAAAAGCAACTTAAGAAAGGGTGTATTTTGCCTCACAGTTTGAGGGTCCATCACAGCAGGGAAGACATGGGGGCAAGAACTGGCCTAGCTATGGTGACAGGAGTGTGAGGCAGCTGCTCACACTGAGCCCACAGCCAGGAAGCAGAGAGAAAGACACGCTTGGTAGCTGTGATGGGCAATCTTTATTGACAAATTGACTGGATTTAGAATCAACACACATTTGATTCTAATGCTCAGCTGGTTTTCTCCATTTTACTTAGTTCAGGACACCAGTGCATGGATAGTGCCACCACGTTCAGGACAGGTCCTCCCTCCTCAGTTAAATCTCTCTGGAAATACCCTCTTTGACACACCCAAATGCATGTTGATTCTAAATCCAGTCAATTTGACAATGAAGATTGCCCATCACAGCTACCAAGCAAAATATTTAATCTTTATATTTAAAAGTCAACTATTTATTAAGGACATGGAACCACTGAAAATATCAGAAATTCAAGACTTCATGCCAATAGAGGCCTGAGTTAAGGGCACAGGCTAGAAACAAAAGAACTAACTAGGCATTCATGCAGAGAAAGCCCTAGAGCAGGGTTCACCTTGAAGAGAGAGACTACACTCCTCCATCAGCATGGGAGGCTACATATTGAACTTGAATCTGTCCATAGACTTAGATATTGCTAGTGAAGAGGCCTTGCCAGTACTTCCAGTCAGCTAGAAAGCACTTGACTTTTTAATCGAATACTCCAGAAGTCTTGGACATTTGAGAAAAGTCACCAGTGTGAAAGAGGAATCGAAGTGTAAGAGCAGGGGAAGGGGAAAGTGTTCTGCCTTAGATATGAAGCATCCGCAAAGGCTCATGTGTTGTAGACTTGTCCCCCAGCTGGGGATCCCATCACTAATAGGCTGGAGAATATTCCGACCTGGTCAGTGGATTAATCCCTTGATGGAGTTATAATTGAGTTACATTATTGGGAGGTGGTAGAAACTAAGAGATGGAGTCTGGCTAGAGGAAGTAGATCACTGGGAGTATACCATGGAATGATATACTCTATCCTTAGCCTTTCCTGTCTCTCTCTCTCTCTCTCTCTGCTTCTTGGCTGTTATGTAGTAAGCAGCTATGCTCCTCTATGTCCAACTGCCTAGATGCACTACCTCACCACAGCCCAGAGGCAAAGGAGCCAGTCAACCATGGATTGAAAGCTCTGAAGCCATGAGCCAAAATAAATCTTCCTTTCAAACTGTGTCTCTCAAGTATTTGCAACAGTGGCAAAAAAAAAAAAAAAAAAAAAAAAAAGCTTACTAGCTCACTGAAGCAATAAAATGAGCAGAAGAAAATGTTTTGAAATCTGTTTGATTCAGGACTGGGAATGTGGCTCAGTGGTAGACTACTTCTGAGCATGCTCAATTCCCAGAACCACAATATATATGCACACATATTTGTATATTTGTGTGTATGTTTATGTGTTGTATGTTTATATTTACTATCGCCAAAAGAATGTGAGCCTCAAATTTTTTCAAAAATAATTAATTTTCAGTACATTTAAGAAGTCATATTTTATATGAAAGATGTATACAAGGAATACATGGTCTGACCTCTAAACCCTACCTAGCCTTCTGCCACAGAATACACATATTGTTTAGAAATCAAAAGTTGCAAACCAGAAGAAATTATAAAAAGCATTTGAAGTACTTGACTCTGAGACCTAAGGGGTGTATGACAAGAGTCAGTAGTTTTTGTTTTTTGTTTTTTGTTTTTTTGTCTATTTGAGACAGGGTCTCCCTATAGCCCCAGCTGTCCTGGAACTCACTATGTAGACCAGGCTGGCCTTGAACTCACAGAGATCCACCTGCCTCTGCTTCCCAAGTGCTGCATCAGTAGTTTTTTATTAAGCCTTTCCTTACTCTTTTTTTTTTTTTTTTTTTGGCTTTTTGAAGCAGGGTCTCCCTGTAGCCGCAGCTGTCCTGGAACTCACTAGGTAGACCAGGCTGGCCTTGAAATCACAGAGATCACCTGCCTCTGCCTCCCAAGTGCTGGGACTACAGGCATGCGCCACCACAGCCAGCTTTCCTTAGTCTTTTAAAATTTTATTACACTTTGTATTTATTTATTTATTTGTGTGGGCATGTGTGTGCTCCCCCTTAACCACAGGAGATGTGTTCTAAGACCCCTGGGGGGTTGTCAGCAACCATGAACAATACCAACCCCAAGAGTGTATAAGCCATTATTTTTCCTACATATACATACCTATGACAAATTTCACTTTTCAAATTAGGTACAGTAAGAGATCAGCAAAGTAATGAGAAAGAACAATTGTTAAAATATACAGTAACAAACTTGCCAGCACACCATTGTGTGCCTTAGGCCCATTATTCAGTAAAACAGGGATTGTTTGTAGTTAGTGCTTATAGTCAGTATCTTCACAACCAGTATGATCACTAACATGCTGTCTTTGTGATGCCCAGTCACAGCATGGAAACACTGGGAGCAGGGCTAGCCAGAGAGTCACAGTCTAGCACAGATGGTATGGATTTCAACATGTTTCTCAGAATGGTACAAAATTTAAAGCTTCTATATCATTTATTTTTGGCATTTTTCCATTTAATAATCTTAGACTGAAGTTGACTAAAACCTGAGGATATAAAACCACAGATGGGGCAGGGGCTCATCGTTCACCCATGAAGCCCAGGAACCATGACTACTGTATTTTGCATAGTGATCCAGGCCTGCTCAATCTTTGTTCCATTTACTTACCAAGACAGTCTTGACTCACTGGGTTCCTGTTAGTACAGTCATTTGTTTTAGCACTCTCTTTCCTTCCCCACTCAACTGGGTTGAGAGGAAGAATGTTTGTAAATGCAGATGGAAGACCTGCCTTCAGTCTGTCAGACCAACCTGAAGCTCGCCAGGCCAGTGGAGGTCAAAGGCTCCCAGGGCTTGCAAGGAACTCTAGAGAGGCCACTCTTTGTCCAGTTGTTTATTCTAGCTAAGAAGCCACACACATATGGATGTGACTGCTCTGCTGTGTATATATGAGATGTAACACATCCTGTTGCTGCCCTCAAAGCATCTAAAGGACATATTTAAAATCCCTTAGGAAACAATAAATAGAAATAAATTAAAATACTGGAGCCCAAAGGAAGAGCACACTTCTTTTGGAGATTCCTCAAAAAGGGCTTCAGGGAGACAGTAGCTTCAGTCTTTCCTGACAACCCTCCCACATCCCCAACCAGCCAAACTCCATGCCACTCCCCACAAAGCTTTGCCAGTAACACCATTGTGTATAGCTCCATTTCTGTCTTTGTAAGTCCTGAACCACTTCTGGGCCTGGAAGATTTACAAGAAAAGCCTTGTACATGCTGGCCCTGGCTGTGCAGCCCAGCTCCTGTCAGGGTCTCTGTGCTGGTGACTGAGGCCTGTGACTTCCTATGTCCACAGAGGCATCCCAGCCTGTTCCGTGGCCTGCTGTCTGGGAGCCTGAATAAGGACCGTCTGGCTGGTGCACAAACTCTCCATCCCTTCAAATGCTGCCCCGCTGGTCCCACAACATGCAGCACTGTCAACAGCTGATGTAATATCTTTTGCCATCTGTCATTTCAAAGAGAGGTTTTCAAACTGAAATCCAGACTCAATGGAAATGAAGAATTGTCTCTTAACTCAAGGCCAACCCTTTCTTTAGGGACTCTCTCTCACCTCTATGGGCCACAAATGTCAGTCTATCCTTGCCACACCACAGGGCTAGCCAACTCCAGTCATAAAAACTGCAAGCCTGTAGCTCACAGCACAGACCGATGATCACAACCAAGATAGCAGAGGCGAGGTGAGTGTTTGTTTATTTGTCTTTGGGAGCATTTTTACTAATGCTGGGGAAGAGAAGAGTTTATTTTTCCACTCCTATTCACACCAGCTGCCGCAAAGCCGCAATAAAGGCTCCGGGCACAGCTCTCTGGCCGTAGATCACCAAGAGGCCCAGCTGCAGATGGATGCGGCAGCTGGTCCAGAGAGGAGCTGCGGCCTCCTCCCTCACACACACCCAGGCTTGGGACATAGGGAGCAGCTCGCAAGCTCTCTCGCATCCCTCTCCAGATTTATGAAGCAGGAAGCAGCCAGCCAAAACCACAAAACAGGAAAGGTCCAACTGCTCCTCTTGCTTTTTTTCTTAAAGCCAACACACACCTAGCGATTCCTTAGCCCCGAGACAAAGGCAACAATTTGTCTGCTACAGCTGTCGGAAAGCTGACTTCTTGAACCCAAAAGACACTTTGTGAAACTGTCCTTAGGGATGGCCAGTGCTTGGAGTCTCCCAGCACTGTAGATTATGAAAAAGATCGGGAGATATACTCGCACTGGAACACACACTGGGAGCTGGACATGTGGCATGGGTTTCTCTGATTTACAACTACTCTATGACTATAGTCAGGAGAGCTGGGGATCCTGCTTGGCTTGACATGATAACAAAGCCTCATCGATGGGTACCAGCCTGTGTGTGGAGATGGCTGTGACCTTGAGACCTTCTAGATGCACCATTTGACCTCTGTGTTCCCATGTTCTTTAACCAGGATCAATGGGCTCCTTCCTTTGTTCCATGTTGTAGCCTGTGTAGATCTGAAATCTCAAATGAAGTTTGTAATTGACCCCCAGCCTCCTGTCTTACATGTAAGAAAACAAAGGCTCTGAAGTCCCAACAACTATGGCACACAGCAGCCTTGAGGATAAGCTGATAGCAGAGCTCACCCTCCATTGTGTCTTCACACATTCTGCAAATATACCTCTTGCTGCTGCCCAGTAACCAAGTCCCAAAGGAGAGTGGGATGTGCCATGTATGCAGCCCTATTCTCCACTGCCCTGCTCTGATCCTGTGGACCAAAGGCCATAAGACATGCCTAGCTTAACTATTCATTGGCTGAAACAAAGAAGAAGTGATTGTGGAAATAAACCAAATGCCAATTTTTTTAAGAATAAAGAGGAGCTGGGGAGAAGGCTTGAGCAGTGAAGTGCTCACCTTGCAAGCATGAGGACGGGAGTTTGATCGTCCAAACCCACATATAAAAAGCCTGGCATAGTGCTTAGTACTTGCAATCCCAGCACTGGAGAGAAGGAGACAGGAGGATCCTTGGGGCTCAGTGGCTAGTCAGGCTAGCCTACTTGGTGATTTCCAAGACAGTGAGAGACTCTGCCTCAGAAAAACAAGAATGGACAGATTGTGCTGAAGAACAACACCAAGGTTGTCCTCTCTCCTCCATTCATACATGGACACACACACACACACACACACACACACACACACACGCACACGCACACACTGCACATACACAAAAAATTAACGAATTTTACAAAATCTGACTGAGGCTTTAAAATTGTTAAATAAGCATGCGACTGCAGGGAGCAAAAATGGAGTGTCCAAGGGGAAGCAAGAACTACTGGTGAATATTCTGCCTTCTGTACCCACGGGATTCAACTAACCTCAATCAGAAAATACTCAAAAACTTGTATCTACATCGAACATGTAAGACTTCTATTTGTGCTGCCATTCCTTGCATCATACTATAGGACAATGAGTTCCAGGTCATTTCCATTGCAATATAAGCTTTATAAGTCATTTAGAGAGGCTTTAATTCATGCATAAACATGGATTGAGATGTAAATACCACACAGTTTTATGCAAGGGACTCAAACATCATCAAGTTATGGTACCCACAGGAGGTCCTGGAACCAATCCTCTACAGATGCTGAGTCCTGCTGTACTTCAGTGGGAGAATTCTTCCATCTCTGCCACTTCCTCATGATCTGGTGTGAGTCTAGTGGGTGAGGGAAAGGCCCCCTTATGCTTATGCCTGCATAAGCAGTGCCTCAGTTAGTTCTGCACTCTGGTATACTATGTCTGTGACAGATCTGTGCTCTTCAGAGTTTTTCTCTTTTTCAAATAAGAAGGTTGCAGTGGACTGTGGGTGCTGGTTTGAGAGAGAAACAGTGTCAGAGACAAAAAAAGATGCCCCCTTCCAAAGCAGAGGCACACAGAAGGCTGAGTTGATGGCAAGTGTTGGTTATGAAATTGACACACCTAGGAAGAGGAAACTTCAACTGAGAAATTTCCTCCATCAGACTGACCTGTGAGGCTTATCTAAACAGCATTTTCTTGATTGTTCATTGATGGAGGAGGGCCCAGTCATCTGTGGGCAGTGCTACCTCTGGGTCTGGGTTATATAAGAAAGCTGGTTGAACATGAGCCCAAGCAAACAAGCCAGTAAGCAGCATTACTTTATGGTTTCTGTTTCAAGTTCCAGCCTTGAGCTCCTGCCTTGACCTCCCTCAATGATGGACTTTAACCTGTCAGATGAAATAAAACCCTTTCCTGACCAAATTGTTTTTATGATAATGTTTATCACAGCAATAGTAAGCAAACTAGGACAGCCGATATCCTGGAAGGAAAATGTAACCAATAAACCAACATGATCTTACCCACAAAATGAGCATGTGATAATATGAACATGTGGTAGTAGCTCCATCGTGAGTTCTAGACTTTTCTGTGAATGCAAAGATTGTGACATTGGGCCAGGTCCATGGATGGTCACACAGACTGGGCACAGAACTAACTGTCTACGCCTCTCATAGAATGCAGAGCTCTACCACGAGTGGGCACTATCACCTAAAGCAGGGTGTCCCTGTGCACCTGCCAGAGTTAGGACACATATGAATTTGGATGAATTGTTATACAGTGGGTTTCTCTTCACTTGCCTTGGCTTGGACTCACTCTTTCATTAGATCAAGGATTTCCTTTCAAGGAGGTCAGGTGTCTCACACCACCATGTTCCTATGTTCATCATGATTCCTAGCACAGAGTGGACCTCACCAATAGTTATTAAATAAATGATACATGAGGAAGTATTTAAGACTGCACATGTGCTTTTTTTCTACCCCTCAAGTTCAAAGAGGTTTATGTTGCTGGATGTCGAAGATCTAAAAAAAAACACTCTATAGTCAAACCAAGCTATTGAAAAATAAATAACTTGGCTGCTTCAGAATGGAGTCAAATTGGTTTCTCTAATGTGACACACCTGTTGTTTTCTCTAGGCGCTCAGTACTGGTACTCAGTGATGGTTGCATATTCACACCGTTATGAGCCAAGAAGAAAGCACTGGCCTGCGTCTCAGCCCCAGCATCTCTGACTCACCCTTGAGGGTATGACCTGGGCCTTATGTGCTGAAAGCTCCGTGGGTTCTAATGCATTGCTGAGATTAAGAGCCACCGAACAAGAAGACGAAACTTCTTCCTTACATCTGTTTGTGGAGAGCAACTCACTGAATGCCCTGCTTGTTCTGCGTACTGGGGTGAAGAGAGTAGGACGGCTCAAGTCATGCAGATAGAAATTCTATTTTTGATGAGCTCAAACATTTTCTAAAATTCATTAAAATTCAAAAACTTTTGACATCCCATCATGTACCACTCAGGACACTGGGCTTTTAATAAGAGTTCAGCATCATTCAACAAGATCAAAGAATCATATCATCTGAAATTTCTGTTGCTGGCAGTAGTGGTACTGGGCATTGAACACAGGGCCTTGCGTGTGCTAGGTCCTTATTTTCCCTCTAAGCTGTGCTCCCAGCTCCTGACCTCTGAAAGTGTTGTTTTAGACTTCTAGTAAAATCGTTTGCAGTAACTTCAACATGCAAGCCACCACAGCTCTAACATCCTTGGGACATTGACACAGGGCAGTTGCCACTGTGGGCAGTGGATGCCCTACACTGCAGGCACCTCCTGAGGCCAGGCTCGTGTCATGAGGGTTTGCTGCTCCTATGAAATCAAGCAGCAGATACTAAAGTTCACGTTTTTCTTCATCTAAGGGCAGGCGGTCCATTCCTCTAGTATAGACAAGTATGGAAGAGCATAGAGGAACTTTCAACCTTCACTAGACCAACTCCACTGTGCACTCGTTGCGGTGTGTCCATATGGGAAATCCAACAGTTGTGGAGATAAATACGAACTCAACATCTGACACACAAGTACAAACAACAAAGCTCTTTGCAGAGAAGGCTATGAAGATAAGACAATCCAGGGGGCTTCTGCTGGATGCTCTGCTGCCTCATGCACTGGGGCTTCCGTGGGGATAGCCACACTTTGTACAGACTCATTTATTCTTCCATTAGCCCCAGACACCAGCTTTAAGTGCAGAGGGGAGGGCCTGCTTTTAAAGGCAAATGACTCTGTGATCATTAACCAATACCTAATAAAGTGAGGGCTTTAAACGGCTGCAAAGAACAGATGTTTCCAGGGCTTAATGGAAAAGAATTATGCCCCCTCATGCCTCAGAAGCTGACCTGCTCCATCATGTGTGTTAGAACACAGCCAGGCACCCTCCCTGGATGTTCGGGTGTGATCGATGGGAACGGCTGCTGGTTGCCTTAAGTCAAATCAGGTGTTTGCACAGGTAAACATTACACTCACAAATGAACACCTGCAAACTATGGTGTACACACTCACAGGGCTCTAAGATGCCAGCCGGCAATGTTTGAACAGACACAGCTACCACAGATGACCTTCAAAAAAAACTAACCCCTTTCTGACCTTCGAGATCTTGGGGAATAAAGAACACAATTTGTGAAGACATCCACTAGTGGGCTCCTCAAGACCCACATGAACCCTAGAAAGCCATGTATATTGAAAACTCATTTCCTCTTCTGTTACATCTAAATGGGGTGGATTCGATGCTTAAGTAAAGCTTTAAACAGAAACTTGTTAAATTATTGTATAATAAAAGTACCATTTTTCTACCTTTTTTTCTTGGTGTGTGTGTGTGTGCATGTGGTATTTGGCAGTGTGTGCATGTGTACATGCACAGAAAGGCCAGAGGACAACATCAGGGGTCCTACTCTATCAGCTCTGCCTATCCCCTTGAGACAGAGTCTCTCAGTGAACCATGAGCTCCATCTATTGTGACCAGACTGGTTGACCAAAAAGCTCAGAGGACTTCCTGTTCTCGCTCCTTCTTCCCAGGACTGGGGTTACAGCCACATTGTGGGTACTAAGGATCTGAACTCAGGTTCTCATGATTATACAGCAAGGGCTCTTACCTATCAAACCATCTCCCAGTCCACAAAATACCACATTTTAAAGGAACTGAGCCCTGAGAATGTTTAAATTTATTTATTTACATGTACATATTTAATAAGTGTGAGTGTTTTGACTATATGTCTGCAAGTGCACCCATGTGCAAACCCTTTGAAGTTCAAAGAGAATGTCAAATCCCCAAGAACTGGAGTTATGAATAGTTGTTAGATACCATGTGGATGCTGGGAACTAAATCCAGGTCCTCTACAAAAGCAGCCAATACTCTTAACCACTGAGCCATCTTTCCAGACCCAAGCCCTGAAAACTTTTAATATAACATTTGTATTAATTCTTTGAGAATTTTATAATTGTATTTTGATCATATTTACCCCCCACTCCTCTCCCTAACTCCTCCAAAATCCACCCCTACCTCCCCACACCCTCTTAGCTTCATGTCCTTTTTGTTGTAAAAATCCACCTAATCCAATCTGTGCTGCCCATATACTCACGTGTGTGGGGCCATGCCCTGTTGCTTAGTCAACCAACCAGGGACCATACTATTAAAAAAACAAAACTAAATCTCCCTCTTCCAGAAGCCATTAACTATCAATAGATTCTTAGTGAGGGGTAGGGACTCAACAATCCCCTTCTCCTTACCCACTAGAATGTTGACTGGCTTGACCTTGTGCAGATCTTCTGCAGGTAACTGCAGCTGCTGTGAGTTCATGAGTTCAATGACCCTGCCATGTCCAGAATGCACTGCTTTGCTCCAGCCCTTCCTGATCTTTGACTCTTACAACCCTCCCCTCTTCCACATTGGTCTCTGAGCTTGAGGGGCAGGGCAGTTGATACAGATGTCGCATTTGTGGCTCAGTACTACACTGACACTTATTCTCTAAACTTTTACTAGTTGTGAGTTTCTACATTAACCCTGCTCACTGGACATAAACTTCTTTGATGAGGTCTGAGAGATACACTAACCTATGGGTAAAGAGATATGAATTTAGAAGGCAGTTTGAAGCTATACCCATTTAGCAGAATAAATAGTAGTAATTTTGGCCCTAGGACTTATGAGCTCCCAACCATGAGTTCTTGGCCAGATTTATAGTATCAGGCATGCATTTCTTCCTATGGACCAGGCCCTAAACCAATTATAAAGTGGCTGATTTCCTCCATAATATTCATGCCTATTGTGCCCATAGGCCTTCTGGCCATGCTGGTCATTATTTCAGTTCATAGGGGTCATAGCTAGGTAAGACCATTGATGACTGCCCCCCACCAGCAGCCTGCATGTTACCTTCTGGTACTAATACAACGGAACCTATCTAGCAGGGAGGAAACCTCCTGGTCAGCACTTTATTTACTTTATTTCTCAATGTCCTGTGACCAGAATGTGTGGTGTCTTTAGCAGTACGTACTTAACATCAAGTTGTGGTGGAAAAGCAAGATCAGTAGCAATAGCCTGTATTGTTTTGGGGGTCTCTAGGATAGCCTTAACCAACAATTTGAGGGAAAGTATTCCACATCTGGCACTGGACTATTTATTTGATAACCTATGGAACTGGTAGGGAAAGGGAAGACCTTAGCCCTCTCCCCTCCCCTCTCCCCTTAAGGGAGGGGAACAGTAGAATACAGTTGATATAAAGGCGAAAGGGGAATAATTGGGAGGGATGTTTAGGTGGGGGGAGTGATGGGAGGTGTGGCAGTTTGAATGAGAAATGTCCCCCATAGGCTCAGGTATTTGAACACTTGGTCCCCAATATGCATAATGCCGTTTGGGAAGGTTAGCACGTGAATCCTTGCTGGAGGAAATACATTACTGGGGGCAGGCTTTGAGGCTTTATAGGCTTGTCCCACTTCCTGTTCTCTTTCTGTCTGCTTCCTGTGCATGAATGAAAATGCGGTCCATCAGCTTCCTGCTCCTGCCACCATCCCATGCCTTCTTGCCATAATGGACTCTATCCCTCAGGAACCACAAGTTAAAATAAACCCTTTCTTCCTTAAGTTGCCTCTCTCATGGGTATTTTATCATCGCAACAGAAAAGTTCCTAATACAGGAAGGTAGGGCAGGGAAGGGGTTAGGGAAAGATAACTAACACTAAGGGTGTTTGAAAAAGGCCACATGAAAATGTATTATTTTATAAGATGTATATGTATATATGTACATATATTCATTTAAAAGAGTTTAACTGGAGTTACCCTACACATGGTATAATGCTCATCTCTGAGATTTTTTTTTAAGACCAAGAAAGGACTATGTGCTCATCTGTCACCACCCCTTGATCTAGTCCCATTGCAAGAGACCTCACCCCCTGGGTCCACTTCATGATAATTACCTATATGTGGTCTTCCCCATGCTCCTGTCCTCCTCCTCCTCCTCCTCCTCCTCCTCCTCTTCCTCCTCTTCCTCTTCCTCCTCCTAATAGAGTGGGGTGTGGCCCAGCTGCCTCCTGCTGAAAGAGGCCTCCAGAAGATGGCTTCTCCAGACATATTGAGGGACGGTAACTCCTCTGAGGCATTTTAGCTCCTTCCTTACTTCTCCTGGCCTCAGTCCAGACAGGTCATGGGCAGCACCCTGAGCAGTAGCCCTCCAAGCCAGCATCATGCCAGGGCTTTATAAACCCTAACTTGGTAACAGTAACACACCTTAGCCCTGGCAGTTCCTCCAGTTTGTGTCTCCTCCTGCTGTTCTGTCCTGTCAGTTCTCTTTGACTTGCCTTGCTTCCCACCCTGCTGAAGCATACTGCTCATAATGTAAAAGTAACCCAACCCATCTGGACGGCCAAGGAGGTGCATGAGGTCATTGCAACCTAATACTGTCCCAAGGAGCAACTTACAGAATGAAGGTTTTATTATGGCTCATGATTTCAAGGGATAAAGTTCATCATTGTGGGTAAAGCATGGTGGTAGATAACTCTGTGGTGACTGGTCCATGTGGCATCTAGGTACATTGGAGGAGAGAGAGAGAGAGAGAGAGAGAGAGAGAGAGAGAGAGAGATTATTTGGAAGGTAGGCTAGGCTATAACCCTCAAGGTCTGGCCCCTAGTAGCCCATTTCTTCTAGATAGGCCCCACCTCCCATGTTCCATAGTCTCTGCAAACAGTATTACCAGCTGGGAAAACAAGTGCTCATTCTCGTGGGGCAGGGTCGGTCTAAGTCTACATGGCTGTGTTTGTTCATAAACGTAACCAGCCCTAATTACTCTTCCAAACCTCTGTTGTCCTGGTTGGTTCACCTTTATGCTCATGTGCAATTTTGGACTCCATCCATCATAATGGAGCATAAACAGGAAAGGATGACAGTTCTGAAGCATCCCAACTATGCCACGCACATGACCTGAATTATTAATAATATCCACCACTGGGGGAGCATTGCTGTGCACATTTGATTTCAAACACTTTTGCCTTTATAATTACATTTAAAACACACACCATCAGTGAAAGTGCATCAAGGGCACAGCTGGACCAAAGCTTGCTAGCCTGATGGGGTCACAACTAGACAGAAGGACCACAGTTCCTTTGTAGATTTGGCCCCCATTTGGCATCAGATGGGAACAGATGTAGAACCACCTTTGTCCTGTGATTTGAAAGGCTCAGAAGACTCTAAGCACATTAATTTCCCTGAAATATAACAGTTCATCAGTGACTTCTGAAGCCCCGGAGCTAATGGAGACCACTCATAATTCTTCCTCACATGGAAAGTCTTCACTGGTGAGCAGTCCCATGCTCCTGTGAGCTGGTACAGTGTCCTAAGCTCCCATAGGATAAAGAAGTACTGGAACCCGGTCTAGATGATTGTAGATGCAGATCATTAGCTCAAACATAACACTACAAATGTGAGAAACAGCGTTCTGAAGACAGAGAACCACGGGCTCCTGACCTCTGTGTACTCAGTTCCCTCTCGAGGAACAACATGGAGTCAAATAGAGTTCCAAACTTCAAACCTAAAGGACCTTCTGTCTGTAGGAATGGCGGCTGATCGTGGTCTGGAAGTGGAGCATTTTCTTGGGGTCCTGTCCCCATTCTGAGATGAAGCAAGAAACCAGGGGGTGCTGGAGAGACAGCTCAATGGTTAGGAGCACTGACTGCTCTTGCAGAGGACCCAGGTTCAGTTCCCAGCACCCATATGATGGCTAGCAATTGTTCATAACTCCAGTTCCAAGAGATCCAATACCATCTTCTGGTATCCTTGGGCATTGCTCACATGGGTTCACTTTCATACATGCAGGCAATACACTCATACATATAAATTTTTTTAAAAATGCAGTGCTCGGGGGCTGGAGAGATGGTTCAGTGGTTAACAACACCAATTCTTCTTTCAGAAGACCCATTTTCAAAGCCCAGCACACACATGGCAGCTAACAACTGTCTGTAACTCCAGTTCTAGGGAATCTGACAGCCTCTTCTGTCCTCTGTGGGCATTGCACGACACGGGTGCACTTACCGACATACAGGCAATGTACGCATACACATAAAATAAAAATAATTTTAAAAAATTTAAAAAGTAAATAAATAAAAATGCAGTGTTCATATAGGTCAGAAGAGGGTGTTGGATCTCTTGGAACCAGAGTTAGCTGGCTGTTAGTTGCCATATGGGTGCTGGGAATCGAACCCGGGTCCTCTGCAAGAGCAACCAATGCTCTTAACCCCTGAGCCATCTCTCCAGCCCCAAAATGAATGAAGTTTTTAAAAAAGAAAGTGTATTTTATAATACGAAGCCCTGGCTATAAAGTAAACAGACTACTAAAATGAAGATAGAAATTAGTTTCTAAGACTTTAGAGTGCCTGGTGAGGGTCTCTACCTTCATGCCCCTCGATTCCCCTGGAAACTGTGAGGCAACATCAGGGCAGGGATGCCTCGCCTGCAAGTAAGAAACAGTGAAAATGGAACTGAGGTCTGGCCCTCCAGCCCCAGCCACTGCTGTGCTTGCAGGTGTGGTGGGGGTACTAATGCTGGTCATAGTATTGGTACAGCAATAGAGCAAGAAAGTCTCTATCACATGTGTGGACAGCATGGGAGGAGCAAAAGTGGAATTACTGAGTATTCACAATGCAGAAACAGAGTGATGACAACAGCTTAGGAGCCGGAAGCAGAAGGGCAGAGTGGGAGGAGATGCAGTTCAGATGCAGGAGCATTGATGGCGTGGCCACAGGCATTCACAGATAACTGAAAAAACAGAGGTGCGAAAGGGAAAGTGTCCTCGCACACACCACACCATGATGCTTGTGAGCAGAGGACTTATAAAAATGAAAATACGCATATAAGGTATTTTGATCAAATCCACGCCCACTCCCTCCCCTCCAACTTCTCCCATATCTCCCCATCACCTTTTTCTGACAACTTCATGTACTTTTTCTTTCTTTTTTTTTTTTAAATTGGGCTGTTTGCTACACATGTGCTGCAAGATGCACACCCCTCAGCACCCACCCCCATACACATTTATACAATAAGTAAATGTAATTTTTTAAAAAATGACAACAGCCATTGAAAACGAGACAGTGTATCAGCATCTTCTGTAGATCTGGACAGCTGTAAGCCTTGATTCTGATCTGCATCAAGATTCCAGCAGCCAGGGGAAGACCTTGAAGCCTTGCCTCCACCTCCCAGAGGCTGAGACTAAAAGCATGCACCCCAACTCTTGGTTATCCCCTTTATTTTATTGAGTTATTTAGGAATCTGGATGGCTGGTTGACATTGCAGATTGCTTTCGTCAATATCCATTCCAATCCTTTTGTATCTTACAAAAGCTGTGAGGTTGGGCCTGGAGAGACGGGTTACTGCTTAAGAGCATATGCTGCTTTTGCAGGGGCTGGAGTTTGGTTCCTAGCACCCAAATTTTGCATGGTTTACAACTGCCTGTAACTATAGCTCCAGGGGATCCAATGCTTGGTGTTTCTGTCTCCACGGTACCCACACTCATGTGCATACACACACACAGCGACATACAGACCATAACTGAAAATAAAGCAAATGCTTTTGTTTTGTTTTGTTTTGTTTTTTAAGATTCCACAAGGCATGAATCATCAGTTCAACTTTCCAGACAGGGCATGGACACTCAGTTTAGAAGTCTGCTCACCCGGGGCAAACACTGAACAGAGCCAGGATTCTAGGCTTTGCACTCCATTGCACTCCATGTGCTCTAAATCTACATGTATAAACAGGAATTGAAGGTGCTATATGGATAAAAAGAAAGCATCCAGAAGCAGAATATTATTTACCTCTTATTTTACAAGAGATAAAAGCAAACTAAATACTGTTGTAATATAGAAAAACTTGAGCAACATAATTAGTGCAAGGATTACGCTGATGTATGTCTAATTCTGTGCCATGGAAATAGAAAATATGTCAATATGACAGTTCTTAAAAACTGACCTTTGGTTGTTAGGCCACAGAAAATCTCTACTATTCAGAGTAGAATTGGCTACATCTACATATATGAGACCAAATTATAAAGGAAAACTAATTTTAAAAGCCTCCCATAAGGAAATTTAAGTTTCTTCCATGTAACAAGTCTTTGGTCCCTCCTGTGAACCTGGAGCGGTGATCCCTAATGGCGAGCTATGGTTCCACATTCCTCTGGTGGTGGGCTGATAGAAGAGCAGATTGGAGGATGAAGGACTTCCAGATGATGGGCACCAGTTTCAGGCTTTTCGATTGACTATTTTCCCCACAACCCCCTCCCTTGAGGTCCCAGGTTGTGTGTAGCAGTGGCTTTTCCTCTATGTTTGGCTTGTGCTGGGGACAGGACAGGTCTCTGCCATTTGCAGATTCTACTTTGGAAGGACCGATTCTTTAGAATGGATCTCCCACCTCCCCTGAGGGCCAATTATGGTCTTGATTCCACAAGTGGTCCTGGGTATCCAGGCCTTGATTTTGGCCCACTCCCATTCCTAGGCACCAAGACGTTTTCCATCATTTCTCTGTTACTCTTCTACAACCCCAGTGTACCTTCACCTGTATCCTACAGAAAATGTAAATCACCTAACTAAACTTCTAGAAATAAAAATCATAGTCTGGGAAGTTAGAAAAAACTACTTTAAAACTAAACTGATATAATTCTCAACTAAAAATATACAGTTGTATTTAAGAATATAATTCTACATGTCTACTATAACTTATTTTTTATGTGTATGAGCATATTGCTTGCATGTTTGTGAATGTACCTGTGTCGTGCAATGCTGTGGAGGTCAGAAGAGGGCTTAAGATTCCCCTGGAACTGGGGTTAAGGACGGTTCATAGAGGCCATGTGAGTGCTGGGAATCGAACCTGGGTCCTCTGCAACTGCTGAGCTGTCTCTCCAGCCCCTCTACTATAACTTTTGAGTATTTTTTACTGACAAAACATTCTTACCAAGTTTTAACAGTTTTGTGAAATTGATAACTGGTGCTATAATGTGAGTTTGTCACTCATTCCCTTTCCAAATTCTCCAACCTATGCAAAATACTTTGGTGTAATCATGTTTTTTTAAGTAATAATAAAAATTTAAATAAAAATAAAAGTACACGTCAAAGAATTTTTTAAATATCTTTACTGAGACTATATAATATCTAAATATAATAACAACCAAAATATGAGAGACCAGAATCTATACAAAATAACCATAAAAGCAGTGGGAGGAACTCACCCCTCCATATCACAAAACTGAGCAAGTATAACCTGTGTATCAGCCATGACAAAACACAACTTAAGGAAGAAAGTTTATTTTGGCCTAGGGTTCCAGAGAGTTAGAGCCCATCATGGCAGGAAAGACAGGGCAGCAGATGCCTGATGCAGGAAGCAGGTGAGCACATTTCTTCCACACACCAGGAAACAGAGTGAAGAGGCCACAAACCTTCAAAACCTGTCCCCAGGGACCCGCTCCTCCTCAAGGCTCCACATCCTGAAAGTTCTACAACCTCCCCTAAACAGCACCACCAACTGGGAACCAAGTGTTCTAACACAGGAGCCTATGGGGGACATTTCTCATTTAAACCACTTTAGTCATTCAACTCAAGAAATTTAAAAAAATAATAAAATTAAGGAAAAGAAAGAATGAACTAAAGAAAGGCAAATTGTGTTTACCTGGAATGGACATGATATAGTCCTTTAGTCCCAGCCCTCGGGAGGCAGAGGCAATGGATCTTTGTGAGTTCAAGGCTAGCCTGGTCTACATAGCAAGTTCCAGGCT